>NC_139221.1:271384470-271706970 GCF_055691185.1 Crinia signifera
TATACCACACCCATATTTTCTACACTGCATTGCTGTTATTAGTCTGATCCATTATCATGCATGTACGAGCAGTGCCAATGGACAATTCTCAGTGAGGATTGTTGATCAGCCCCCTACACTTTCCCCGGCTGCAGCTGATTTATGCACTTGGAAAGATCAGTGTTAGGGGGTGATTCTGTTTTGCACATTAAGCTCGAAACTCGCAGCTTACCAAGCACTAGAGACGCCGCCCGCCAAATACCCGCTGCTGATTCTCCTTGGACACAACACATCCCCTCGCATGCCTCCACTGAAATAATTTTATGGTCGCTGACCATCGAATGAATTCTCCTGCCTTCGCAAATAGAAGGAAACTGACTTTTATTTGCGTGCGGCTGGCCGAAGACGGGTCAGGCAGCTGATATCCTGTGACAGCAGCCGGCTTCCCTGGCAAACATCATCCCACCCGTTTAACAATTAGAACGCCCTGTGTTTTCATGGGGATGACCATAAAACTGTGGGTGTTCCTATGGGTGACCCCCATCCCTGCAGCTGTCCGCCCCCGGCCCTCCCCAATGTATGCGAATGGCTCAGCAACTATGCAAGCCATTCGCAAAGGAGAATTAGCAAATGATGCTATTATCGGCCGACTGTCCAAGCGCATACACGAGGGGATATAGCGACTAAAAGCGCATATGGATCATAAATGCAATAAAGCCACCGTTTGACAGGAAGCCAGCAAACAAAATACAAATGTGTTGGTTCTGAAGCGCTATAATATAGTTTGGGGGCGAAAACCTGCTCTTTTCTTGGTGTTAAAGAAGAAACACAGGCATGCCATAGCGTTTTTTTATCCTTGAAAAAGCTGCCCCTAGAGGCAGTGAAACGCGTTGGAAGCTGCTCACTCTCAAGGCCCCCAACTGCCATCGCTACACTGTTGTTCATCAGGATCCAACCAGCCGTCTTCACCTCCACATTTGGAGCCATTGCATGTTCAGGACATTTCCACCTGCTTTCCACACCATTGTGATTCCTACATAGGAGAAGTATACCATCCACCCTTTTCACTTCAAATGGAGAACACAGCTTGAAACAGCAGTCCTTCACGGATACAAGTCTCCTAAGGGACACTCAGCGGTAATTATACCAATCTCCTATTGTGGTTATTGAATCCAGTGGACAGCCATTTATACCCCCAGTTCAAAGAACTGCATCATTCCCTTTGGGATTTTTCCATCCAGACGGCAATAATAGGAACGGATCCCATTATATAGTGGCAAATACAGTGGGCCCTCGAGAGAGTTTTTATCCCCCATTTTTATTATTCATATGTTTATGTACATGAAATTTTTTTATTATTCCATGCATATTAAATGTTTTTTACATTGATTACAACTCATTGGTGAAGCGCTACTTCTTTTCTTTTTACGTTTTTTGAGGATAGTCTGTGACATCAGCAATGACCCCTTCCAGCCTCTCTCATTCACAGATTACTGAAAGCCTACTCCCTTCGGGTATGGGTCACTGGGTCGACCCAATTTAGGTCAAAATGCTTTGGGTCGACCACTGAAGGTGGACAGGTTAAGATTGACATGGCTAAGGTTAGGTTGACATGGCTAAGGTTAACAGTCGGAAGGTTGACACAAGCATTTCAGAAAAATGTCCCGAATGTTGACATGGACACCGTCTAAGTATATCGCGTCCCCTCACATGGCTCACTGTGCTGCATCCGGCACACTATTTTATTCTCCCACCAGGCTGTAGTGGATGGTAGGGCATGAAATACCGCCTGTTGGCACATGTCGGCTCAATAAAAAGTGAAAAACTCATGTCAACCTTTTGCCTGTGGACCTTTCCATTGTCGACCGAATGCTTGTGTCGACCTAAGGCCTGTCAACATTCAGTGGTGGACCCAATGTATGTCAACCTTAATAGGATCGAATTAATGACTGTATCCCCTCACATTTGCACAGACGGCAAGGTCTCTTCGATGTTTCTGGTGGAATTTGACGGTAGATAAGAACCACTTGGCCCTTCTAGTCTACACCTTTTGCAGAGGGTTCATCTCAAATTTGCATGGAGGTTTGATTGCCTGGCATGATAATCATGCCCGAATAAGTGGTTAAATGGAGAATAATATGTGTATATTTCATTTTCTTGTATATGTTGTAATTGTGATACTTACTATTTGTTTTTTATTTTGCTTTTTTCACTGGATGTATTTTTGGAGCATTTTTATTTTCATGCAGAGCGTAAATCTAGAATAGCACCATAATATACAAAATTTATAACAAACAATTAAAAAAGTGAGTGGAACAGTTACTACAAAACTTATGAAAGTTTTTTGTAATAAATTACTTCTAGTATTTTTTTTGTATAAAATAGCACATATATGGTCAAAATGACTCAGAATCTATCAAAGAAATCTATCCAAACTCCTCTGAGACAATTGGCAGAGGAAAGCTCTGGGCTGAGCTGCAGGGAGCTTACTCCAAATTCTGCTAGGTTCCATCAGCCATCACTGTTTCCCTTTTCTATATATTTCACAACTGAAATCTTTCTTCATGAGCTTGTTGACGCTTAAATAATTGCACAGTAGCAAGAACGTCTGTGCAGTGCACGAAAAACGGGTACAGCAATGCCTCATGAGGCGTGTTATAAGTCATGGTAGGCATGTGCTCATAGCACTTTCTCTCTGCATGTTGACCAATAACAGTTCAGATGGAGCTGTACTATCAGGATTTCGGGTGGCCAAGCCCCAGTAATGGCATTGCATCATACTTAACTTACCTACTTTGCTTTGTGTGGTAGGCACATAACCGATGACAAGGTATGCTGTCTGGGGGGTGTGGCATCATGATTGTATCATTGTGGCCCCACCCCCACTATAAAGTGCTGAAAAAGCAGGTGCTGTAAGTTGGTGGAGGGGAGGCCAACTTGTACTCTGTTGTGGTTTTTGGGAGCCTCCTGGCCATTCTGGGTGGGCAAGTACGTGTTGCATAATCCCAGAGGCGTGGCCAACACTCCTTAAAGAGATATATAATTAAAATATGTTTCACCCTATCAGCTGCACGGGTGTGGTAATCAGGATGCTGACGGTCAGTATCCCGACATCTGAATCCCAACTGCTGGTGCTCCCACAGGGGGGCAAGCGCAAAAAAGCTCCTTGCGGGCTTGCTGCGCTCACCACTCTGTGCTTGACATGCTGTGCTAGCCACACTGCGGGCTCGGTGTCTCGCTTCGCTCATCACAGGTTCTATTCTCCCTCTATGGGGGTCATGGACCCCCACAAGGGAGAAAAGCCCCTGTCTGTTGGAATCCCAACTGTCGGGCATCTAAACAGTCGGCATTCTGATGTCATTCGTATTCGTATTAAAAAAATACGCCTATTTTATACGTATTCATATTTTTGGGAGTTACTATCCCGAAAATACGTCAATTCGTATTCATGGCACATTCATATTTGTATGCCATTGACAGAATACGAATAGGAATCAATATTTTCAAGGCGTATTTGGCTTTAGCCTGCACAGCCATAGCCAGCACCAGGCTCAAAGAGGCGGTCCTGGTTCCAAAAAAAATCAGAGAACAAGCCAAATAGGGGTTCCCTGTATTTTTTAAAACCAGCACCGGGCCCCAGGGCCAGTCCTGGTTCCCAAAATATGGGGGACAAAATGAATAGGGGTCCCCCGTATTTTGTGAACCAGTACCAAGCCCAAAAATCCAGCAGCGTAATGTCACAGCCGGGGGACACTTATTATATAAGGTCCCGCGGCCAAAGCATTAACACCTACTGACCAGTCAGCCTGGGAAGGTGTCCTGGGGAAGGGGAGACCCCCCCAATGAAGGGACCGGGACTTGGAGAACCACATGCGGCCCATTAATGGGCTTGCTGGGACACTCCCAATAGTTACATAAAAACACACACAGCAGAAAAATAAAACGTTAATACACTCAGAGGCCTTTCATCCAAATACTTACCTACCTTGACACGTAGGTAGGTCTACCTCCATCCATCGGATGGTCCTGAAGAAATCCAGGGGGTACCTGTAGAAGCAATCCATACTTACAAGGGTCCTCCGGTGAAGATCTAGTCCTCTTCTGTCCATGTAGGCATCCAGGGACTTGGCAAAAAATCAAACCGGCACACGCGAAACCCACGGACTAAGGAAGGAAACGCACAATGAGTTTGTTTACATCATGCTGCTTCTCCTCCCAAATATAGCTATTGGCCGCCTAGCGACTCCTGATTGGCTGCTAGGCGGCCAATAGAGGTATTCGGGAGGAGGAGCCGCCGGATGTAAACAAAAATCTTGCGTCTCCTCCTGTCAGTCCGTGGGTATCAGGTTTTTTTCGGTTTGTTATTTTGCCAAGTCCCCTGGATTCCTCATGCAACCAAGAGGACTTGATCTACGCCGGAGGACCCTGGTAAGTATAATTTTCTTCCACAATTACCCTATGGATTTCTTCAGAACCAGCTGATGGACAGACGGAGGTAGACCTACCTAAGGGGTCAAGGCAGTTAGGTATATGTATGAAAGGGCTCTGAGTGTAATAAAGTTTTATTGTTCTGGTGTCAGTGTGTTTATTTTACTATTTGTTCCAGCGGACCCTTTAAAGTCCCACTTGCTGGGACTTGTGGAACTCCAAGTCCCTGCATGCGGGGGAGGCTTGCTGGGACTCATAGTTAGACAGCGATATATAATAGTTTATTCGGTACTTGTTTCCTAGCACGGCGCCACCGATTTTGATTGTGACCATGCGTCGATCGCATGCCAACCAAATCGCATGCGATGCGATCGACGTGATTTTGCATTGATTTTAATGTGAAATGCCCCAAAACACCCCATTTTTATAGCAACCCCCCCTGATGTTTGAAATGGCCCCCAATTTTAACGCCACCCCGCTATAGACGCCAGCCCGAATCGTGGCGGGCGCAGCGAGCCCGCGACGGGCGGCGGTACGCGTCCTCAGACCTTTTCATACCCCTACTATCCACGTCGGCGTGGAGTTGAGAATAGAAAGTGTGGCGAGCCCGAAGCGTGGCGAGCGCACGCGGATACCTTCACCTCGCGGGGCTCGCTGCGCTCGCCACGCTTCGGGCTCGGTGGCTCGCTGCGCTCGCCACACTTTCTATTCTCCACGCCGACGTGGATAGTAGGGGTATGAAAAGGTCAGAGGACGCGTACCGCGGCCCCTCGCGGGCTCGCTGCGCTCGCCACGCTTCGGGTTGGCGTCAATAGCGGGGTGGCGTTTAAAATTGGGGGGCCATTAACCATGCTTTTTACACATATTCAATGTTAAATGGGCCATATTGGCCCATTTAACATTGTCACCTATGTGAAATCGGGTTGATAGCATCGACCTGATTTTCAATTTAACATTGTTCCCTATGGGGAAATCGCGTTGATCGCGTCGGTCGCATCGCGGCCCCTTATTAGGGGCCGCGATGGACGCGATCACTTTTACCGGCAATTGAGCCAGTTAAAGACAGAAAATCGGGTCCATCGCGTCCATCACATGCCTTAAGTACCTTAACTTAAGGCATGCGATGTACCACGACGGGCGCCGTGCTAGGAAACAAGTACCGTTTATTCTTTCTTTTACACTACAATCAACCCAGTACCCACAGCCCAGGGGTATCATGGACAGCCCCAGGCTTCAGCTTGGGCAGGTAAGTTCTGGAGGGTATATTGAACACAACAGAAAAAAGTGACAGAATGATATATGGCGCTATGCTGCCCTGATGTTACAACTTACAAAAAGTGTCACCAACACTTAAACAATCATACCAACAGAAAAAGATGTAAAGCTGATATACATTTAGGCGCAATAATACTTAGAATAACCCGTGGGGTGTAGTCCTCTTTTTGTTGAGGGTGTCTCTTTTCAGTTATGTTGGAATCCAAACCATTTATATCCGTTGCCGTACAGGTGTTCGTGATGATCAAAAAAGTAAACAAAGGCAAATATAAGTTTTGTAATGTGTACAATGTGTAAATTATAAAGTTTCTTTCAAACAGGTGTGTAGAATATTGTGTGCGTACCAAACTCACGTTTGTCTACGCTGGTGAACACTCATAAAGGTATCTTTTGGTGATATTTTTGAAGCAGAGGATTTTTTGCTTGAAGCAGAAGGTATTTCCTCTTTCAGATGTGCTCAAAATAAACAAAAGTGCAACATGTGTAGAATTGACATGAACTAGATATGGAGTTTATTGTTTGAAATTATATGTGAGGAGCTAAATTTAGCATACCTCACTCACCAAAAAGTGAAGAATAATAAACATATAAAGGTTTCTTTGAAAAGTGGGCGTACCCCAACTCACGGTATTCAGATGTTTTTCAAACTCATAAAGGTTTCTTTGTCCTTTCAGCTTGTCAAAAAGGGAGGTCACCCGGTTTATCTCAGAAGGAAGTATGATAGACCGAGTATTAGAATTTACCACAGTTGAATAATATATAATGATTATAAACCCATTAGAGGCAATTGTATGGGGTGGGCGTACCCTAACTCACACTTGTGTGCTGGGTAGTCCACTCATAAAGGTTTCTTTGTCCCTTTGGAGCCTGGGATTTTCATACACTTTCCTATTCACCGGAGCTCATCCAGGGTATATATAAAGAGAGAATATATGCCCAAATGTAGATGTTGTTTCTATTATACACCAATTTAGAAGATAGGCCAAAAATAATGGCGTACCTTACTCACCACTTAAGGTGGCTTCACCAAGCCTGTAGCGGTTTCTTTAAGGTTTTCCAATGATACATCCCAATAGACGTTTTTTATAAAAGTACGAAAAAAACTTTAATCCAATGAAGACCAAAGAGACCCAGCAGGGGCTCAATATACAATAAAAACAAGTCCAAAAAATGCAAACACCACAAATGGCGTAAAAAATACAATTTAAAAACAGAGTAGAATCCAATACATACATCCAGGGGGTGATGGCTGTTCACTCCTCTCCAGTAGCATCAACGCGTTTCGGTCATGGACCTTTCTCAAGATGTGCTGGAGTGGAGTGAGAAGCCAGTATTTATCTGATGAACAGCCAATCAGTACTTTACAGGAAGTGATGTCAGTAAATATATTGATACAATTTAAAATGGTCTTTTTACAACGAAACCATAAATATAATATCATATGAATGCATAAAATAGTCCTGCATTAGGACCCAAATGAAAATTCCATACACAACCATGTATATATTTTAAAATAAACAAGAGTTGGAGTCCGTTGCCATGGGAACATGGTCAGCTTCCGTCAACAAATATATAATGTGGAGTCTTAAATGCTTCTATAACTACGTTTGGAGGTTGAGGGGGATGGCGCAATATCAGCGCTTATTTCTGCAGTTCAGAGAAACCTTGTATATGTGGCAGATGAGATGTCATTTGTAAATCTTTCCGTCTACCCGGAAGCGCGCGCTGCGGTGGTGACACGCACGCTGCCGGAAGTTCTCCCGTCTGATAGGATGTAGATGGAACGCATGACGCGTATCAATGTCCTGTTAAGCCGGAATAGACCAGGAAGTCATGTTTTAGTGGACGGATAACGCTGTGAACCGCAAACAGCGGAAGTCCTATGCTTTGGAGGACATGAAGCTTGTGTTATCTCCATGGCAACGGACGTCCACATCCTAGAACAGAATAAAACAAAACTGTATTAACAGAATTATAACTTTCTATATATATATAGTTGATTAGGGGATGCTGCAGAATTTTATATATAAAGATAAACAATATTAAATAATGTTTAAAAAACAATAATACTCAAGTGTATCGAGCCCAGTGGTTACAAGAACCACTTGAGCTCGAAATCACTATTGAGCCCATTTGGCATAAGTGTGTTGCAGTTGTAAATTAGGTTCATTTCTGCTTTGGCCAGGGATGTTGCACAGTCTGGTTGTCTTAAACTGCCTTTAACCAATCTGAGACCTCCAAAATCAATTATCTCATTGGTAGAGCTTTGATGAACCTGTTTAAAATGCAGTGCCAAGGCATGGGTTTCCAGACCCTTTTTAATATTCCTAAGATGTTCCCCTAGGCGAGTTTTAAGGGGTCTGGATGTCCTGCCGATGTAGTATTTATTGCAACTGCATTTAACCATATATACCACATTTTTGGAACTGCAGGATATAAAATCTTTCACTTTAATGTTGTACCCATTAATCAAAAAATCCTGTCTTTTGTTGCTGCCTAGGCTTTTTGTATTTTTACATGCAAGGCAGCTGCCACATCTGTAAAAGCCTTTAGATGTAATCCCTTTTATCTGGGTCTTATTACAGAAATTACCACCCACCAGATCGTTACGTAGATTGGGTGCTTTCCGATAGATATATTTAGGGCATTTAGGAACAACTTTCCCTAGAATGGGGTCTTTAAGGATTATGTTCCAATGCTTTTTAAAAATGTGTTCAATCTTTTTGTGTTCCATGGTATATGTAGTGATAAAAGCATATGCATATTCATTGTCAGTTTTTTCCCCTTTTTTATTGTTTTGCAATGGTGTTTGATTCTGTGCGGCCTGTTGGTGTACAGCCGACTGCATCCCTTTTTCTACTACATCCTCCTTATATCCACAAGCTATAAATTTATTCCTCATTTGACCCGCCTGTTCTGAGAAAACTTTGTCATCTTTACAATTTCTTCGTAGTCTTTTAAATTGCCCTGTCGGCACAGAATTGAGCCAATGGTCGTGATGGCAACTTGTGTACGGGATGTAGGTCCCAGAATCTGTGGGTTTCACATAGTTTTTAAATTTAAGGCAGCTGTTCTCAACATAAAGTGTGATATCTAGAAAATTGATTTCTGTCGTCTGAATGTCAAATGTGAGTTTGATATTCAAACTATTATCATTCAGTGTGTTACAAAATGTCTTGAGAGTGTCTTGGTCGCCCCTCCATACAAAAAAAATATCGTCTATATAACGTGCATAGGACACCAGATTCGCTCCGAGGGGATTATTTGCCCAGATGTTGTCGAGTTCCCATGCGCCCATGAATAAATTCGCATAACTCGGAGCGAATCTGGTGCCCATAGCAGTGCCTGTCTTCTGCAAAAAATATTCATCATTAAAAATAAAATAGTTATTCTGTAGGATAAATTGAATCCCATCTAAGATGAAGTTTTGGAGATCTTTAGATTTCTCAGATGTTTCAAGGAACCTTTTAACGCTTTGTACACCATCATTGTGATCAATGATGGTGTATAGCGAATTCACGTCAGCCGTGACCAGGATATAGTCATCCTTCCATTCCAGAGGGGATACCATTTTTAAAAAATCACCCGTGTCTTTGAGATGGGATTTGTTTAATAATACTAAAGGTTGTAAGTGGTGATCGATGAGCATGGATAGGTTAGCTGTAAGAGAGTCTACCCCTGATATTATGGGGCGACCTGGGGGATCTGTAAGTGTTTTATGCACTTTAGGAAGTATATATATATAATAGGAGTTAAAGGCTTCTCATTGATTAAAAATTGAGCTTCATTTTTAGTTAGTACTTCCTTTTCAATTCCCTTTTGAATTAAGGTTTTGAGTTTTGGTAACATGGAGGGGGTAGGGTCATTTCTTAACCTCTTGTAGGTTGCAGTATCGTTAAGTTGCCGCATAACTTCCTTTTCATACTTTACTGTGTCAAGGATAACAACCCCCCCCCCTTTGTCCGCAGGCTTTATAATAATCTCAGGATTATTTTTCAAAGATTTAATGGCCTCTTTTTCTTTTCTAGATAGATTGGAGTATTTTCTGTTAATCTCCATAGATTTCGCTTCCTCTAAAACCATGGCAGCAAATGTTTCAAGGAAGGGTCCTTTGCAATGTTGCGGATAGAATACTGATTTAGGTTTAAACTTTGTATTGCCTTCTTCTATTATTTGGGTTTCTTCTTCTTTAAAGAAAAACCGCTTTAACGTGAGCTTGCGAACGAAGCGTTGGACATCTATATACAAATTAAAGGGATCAGTGTGATTAGTAGGGGCATATTTCAGGCCTTTTTGAAGTAGGCTAGTTTCATCCACAGATAAAGTATATGAACTTAGATTAAAGATTTTTGTGACCATCAGTTTCTCACTGGGATTTTCCATTTGGACAGAGGGTATATCTTTTTCAGTTATCCTCCTTTTTTTGATGTTTTTGGATCGTTTTTGGGGTTTCTTTTTTCCTCCTCTTTTACCTCTATATGGTTTAATCATCTGTTTGTAGAATATAGGTGGCTTCTCTCTAAAAAAGGAGACTGTGACTTTTCGTATCTTTCCGGAGTATCAAAGTCATAGTCTTCTAGGGGGGAAAACCGGTTCCCTAGCGTAAATCTCTCTGGAGGGGTGTGTTTTTTCTCATTCCTTCTCCTATAGGGTTTAGGGGGTATTCTCCATTCTGGAGTCTTATTTGTCCTGTGGTACCTCCTATTTCTTTCCCCTGAATAGTCTCTCCGTCTGCCATAATTTTTAGGTGACGGAGATCTATAGTTTCTATTACGATTATATTGATTATAGTTAGTTTCCCTATGGTAATTTCTAGTGGGAACTTGGTTAGTGGAACCAAAAAGTTTCTTTTTGTCTAGTTTGGGATTATACGGGGCCCTTTCTTTTCTTATCGGTTGTGGGTTTTCAATTGTGGGCGATAGAGCACCTTCCTTGTCTCGTTTGAATTTTTTTACTTTTCTTTGGATCAAGGCCCTTTCAGTCTTTTTGACATTATATTCTATCGAGTTTTCAAGTTCTTTGAACCCTTCATTTTTAGAGTATGGCTGTGCTAAGGATTTATACATTTTTATGTCTCCCTCTATTTTGTTCAAATCCTGTTTTCTTTCATTGATAATGAGTTCCATAAGTTTTATCGAACAATTCTCGATGATGGAATCCCATTGTTCTACAAATTCTTTACTTGCTGACGAGAAAGTAGAGATTTTGTTAATTTTAAGGCCTTTGGGGATCAATTTGTGACTCAGATATTTCTCAAGTGTTACGATCTCCCACCAGACCTTACTTTCCCGTAAGAGCAAGGTTTCAAGTTTAGCCATAATGCCCTCTAAATCTTCATCAATTAATTCAATTTCCTCGGTATTATCCAAAAAAACTTTCTCCAAGTGAGATACTCTTTGTTCTCTAAATGAGAACATGATTTATAAGTGCTGCCTTATATCGTTCTGTCTTTGGTGAAGGAAATATTGAACACAACAGAAAAAAGTGACAGAATGATATATGGCGCTATGCTGCCCTGATGTTACAACTTACAAAAAGTGTCACCAACACTTAAACAATCATACCAACAGAAAAAGATGTAAAGCTGATATACATTTAGGCGCAATAATACTTACAATAACCCGTGGGGTGTAGTCCTCTTTTTGTTGAGGGTGTCTCTTTTCAGTTATGTTGGAATCCAAACCATTTATATCCGTTGCCGTACAGGTGTTCGTGATGATCAAAAAAGTAAACAAAGGCAAATATAAGTTTTGTAATGTGTACAATGTGTAAATTATAAAGTTTCTTTCAAACAGGTGTGTAGAATATTGTGTGCGTACCAAACTCACGTTTGTCTACGCTGGTGAACACTCATAAAGGTATCTTTTGGTGATATTTTTGAAGCAGAGGATTTTTTGCTTGAAGCAGAAGGTATTTCCTCTTTCAGATGTGCTCAAAATAAACAAAAGTGCAACATGTGTAGAATTGACATGAACTAGATATGGAGTTTATTGTTTGAAATTATATGTGAGGAGCTAAATTTAGCATACCTCACTCACCAAAAAGTGAAGAATAATAAACATATAAAGGTTTCTTTGAAAAGTGGGCGTACCCCAACTCACGGTATTCAGATGTTTTTCAAACTCATAAAGGTTTCTTTGTCCTTTCAGCTTGTCAAAAAGGGAGGTCACCCGGTTTATCTCAGAGGGAAGTATGATAGACCGAGTATTAGAATTTACCACAGTTGAATAATATATAATGATTATAAACCCATTAGAGGCAATTGTATGGGGTGGGCGTACCCTAACTCACACTTGTGTGCTGGGTAGTCCACTCATAAAGGTTTCTTTGTCCCTTTGGAGCCTGGGATTTTCATACACTTTCCTATTCACCGGAGCTCATCCAGGGTATATATAAAGAGAGAATATATGCCCAAATGTAGATGTTGTTTCTATTATACACCAATTTAGAAGATAGGCCAAAAATAATGGCGTACCTTACTCACCACTTAAGGTGGCTTCACCAAGCCTGTAGCGGTTTCTTTAAGGTTTTCCAATGATACATCCCAATAGACGTTTTTTATAAAAGTCTAAAAGTATAAAAGGACAAATAAGACTCCAGAATGGAGAATACCCCCTAAACCCTATAGGAGAAGGAATGAGAAAAAACACACCCCTCCAGAGAGATTTACGCTAGGGAACCGGTTTTCCCCCCTAGAAGACTATGACTTTGATACTCCGGAAAGATACGAAAAGTCACAGTCTCCTTTTTTAGAGAGAAGCCACCTATATTCTACAAACAGATGATTAAACCATATAGAGGTAAAAGAGGAGGAAAAAAGAAACCCCAAAAACGATCCAAAAACATCAAAAAAAGGAGGATAACTGAAAAAGATATACCCTCTGTCCAAATGGAAAATCCCAGTGAGAAACTGATGGTCACAAAAATCTTTAATCTAAGTTCATATACTTTATCTGTGGATGAAACTAGCCTACTTCAAAAAGGCCTGAAATATGCCCCTACTAATCACACTGATCCCTTTAATTTGTATATAGATGTCCTACGCTTCGTTCGCAAGCTCACGTTAAAGCGGTTTTTCTTTAAAGAAGAAGAAACCCAAATAATAGAAGAAGGCAATACAAAGTTTAAACCTAAATCAGTATTCTATCCGCAACATTGCAAAGGACCCTTCCTTGAAACATTTGCTGCCATGGTTTTAGAGGAAGCGAAATCTATGGAGATTAACAGAAAATACTCCAATCTATCTAGAAAAGAAAAAGAGGCCATTAAATCTTTGAAAAATAATCCTGAGATTATTATAAAGCCTGCGGACAAAGGGGGGGGGGTTGTTATCCTTGACACAGTAAAGTATGAAAAGGAAGTTATGCGGCAACTTAACGATACTGCAACCTACAAGAGGTTAAGAAATGACCCTACCCCCTCCATGTTACCAAAACTCAAAACCTTAATTCAAAAGGGAATTGAAAAGGAAGTACTAACTAAAAATGAAGCTCAATTTTTAATCAATGAGAAGCCTTTAACTCCTATTATATATATACTTCCTAAAGTGCATAAAACACTTACAGATCCCCCAGGTCGCCCCATAATATCAGGGGTAGACTCTCTTACAGCTAACCTATCCATGCTCATCGATCACCACTTACAACCTTTAGTATTATTAAACAAATCCCATCTCAAAGACACGGGTGATTTTTTAAAAATGGTATCCCCTCTGGAATGGAAGGATGACTATATCCTGTTCACGGCTGACGTGAATTCGCTATACACCATCATTGATCACAATGATGGTGTACAAAGCGTTAAAAGGTTCCTTGAAACATCTGAGAAATCTAAAGATCTCCAAAACTTCATCTTAGATGGGATTCAATTTATCCTACAGAATAACTATTTTATTTTTAATAATGAATATTTTTTGCAGAAGACAGGCACTGCTATGGGCACCAGATTCGCTCCGAGTTATGCGAATTTATTCATGGGCGCATGGGAACTCGACAACATCTGGGCAAATAATCCCCTCGGAGCGAATCTGGTGTCCTATGCACGTTATATAGACAATATTTTTTTTGTATGGAGGGGCGACCAAGACACTCTCAAGACATTTTGTAACACACTGAATGATAATAGTTTGAATATCAAACTCACATTTGACATTCAGACGACAGAAATCAATTTTCTAGATATCACACTTTATGTTGAGAACAGCTGCCTTAAATTTAAAAACTATGTGAAACCCACAGATTCTGGGACCTACATCCCGTACACAAGTTGCCATCACGACCATTGGCTCAATTCTGTGCCGACAGGGCAATTTAAAAGACTATGAAGAAATTGTAAAGATGACAAAGTTTTCTCAGAACAGGCGGGTCAAATGAGGAATAAATTTATAGCTTGTGGATATAAGGAGGATGTAGTAGAAAAAGGGATGCAGTCGGCTGTACACCAACAGGCCGCACAGAATCAAACACCATTGCAAAACAATAAAAAAGGGGAAAAAACTGACAATGAATATGCATATGCTTTTATCACTACATATACCATGGAACACAAAAAGATAGAACACATTTTTAAAAAGCATTGGAACATAATCCTTAAAGACCCCATTCTAGGGAAAGTTGTTCCTAAATGCCCTAAATATATCTATCGGAAAGCACCCAATCTACGTAACGATCTGGTGGGTGGTAATTTCTGTAATAAGACCCAGATAAAAGGGATTACATCTAAAGGCTTTTACAGATGTGGCAGCTGCCTTGCATGTAAAAATACAAAAAGCCTAGGCAGCAACAAAAGACAGGATTTTTTGATTAATGGGTACAACATTAAAGTGAAAGATTTTATATCCTGCAGTTCCAAAAATGTGGTATATATGGTTAAATGCAGTTGCAATAAATACTACATCGGCAGGACATCCAGACCCCTTAAAACTCGCCTAGGGGAACATCTTAGGAATATTAAAAAGGGTCTGGAAACCCATGCCTTGGCACTGCATTTTAAACAGGTTCATCAAAGCTCTACCAATGAGATAATTGATTTTGGAGGTCTCAGATTGGTTAAAGGCAGTTTAAGACAACCAGACTGTGCAACATCCCTGGCCAAAGCAGAAATGAACCTAATTTACAACTGCAACACACTTATGCCAAATGGGCTCAATAGTGATTTCGAGCTCAAGTGGTTCTTGTAACCACTGGGCTCGATACACTTGAGTATTATTGTTTTTTAAACATTATTTAATATTGTTTATCTTTATATATAAAATTCTGCAGCATCCCCTAATCAACTATATATATAGAAAGTTATAATTCTGTTAATACAGTTTTGTTTTATTCTGTTCTAGGATGTGGACGTCCGTTGCCATGGAGATAACACAAGCTTCATGTCCTCCAAAGCATAGGACTTCCGCTGTTTGCGGTTCACAGCGTTATCCGTCCACTAAAACATGACTTCCTGGTCTATTCCGGCTTAACAGGACATTGATACGCGTCATGCGTTCCATCTACATCCTATCAGACGGGAGAACTTCCGGCAGCGTGCGTGTCACCACCGCAGCGCGCGCTTCCGGGTAGACGGAAAGATTTACAAATGACATCTCATCTGCCACATATACAAGGTTTCTCTGAACTGCAGAAATAAGCGCTGATATTGCGCCATCCCCCTCAACCTCCAAACGTAGTTATAGAAGCATTTAAGACTCCACATTATATATTTGTTGACGGAAGCTGACCATGTTCCCATGGCAACGGACTCCAACTCTTGTTTATTTTAAAATATATACATGGTTGTGTATGGAATTTTCATTTGGGTCCTAATGCAGGACTATTTTATGCATTCATATGATATTATATTTATGGTTTCGTTGTAAAAAGACCATTTTAAATTGTATCAATATATTTACTGACATCACTTCCTGTAAAGTACTGATTGGCTGTTCATCAGATAAATACTGGCTTCTCACTCCACTCCAGCACATCTTGAGAAAGGTCCATGACCGAAACGCGTTGATGCTACTGGAGAGGAGTGAACAGCCATCACCCCCTGGATGTATGTATTGGATTCTACTCTGTTTTTAAATTGTATTTTTTACGCCATTTGTGGTGTTTGCATTTTTTGGACTTGTTTTTATTGTATATTGAGCCCCTGCTGGGTCTCTTTGGTCTTCATTGGATTAAAGTTTTTTTCGTACTTTTATAAAAAACGTCTATTGGGATGTATCATTGGAAAACCTTAAAGAAACCGCTACAGGCTTGGTGAAGCCACCTTAAGTGGTGAGTAAGGTACGCCATTATTTTTGGCCTATCTTCTAAATTGGTGTATAATAGAAACAACATCTACATTTGGGCATATATTCTCTCTTTATATATACCCTGGATGAGCTCCGGTGAATAGGAAAGTGTATGAAAATCCCAGGCTCCAAAGGGACAAAGAAACCTTTATGAGTGGACTACCCAGCACACAAGTGTGAGTTAGGGTACGCCCACCCCATACAATTGCCTCTAATGGGTTTATAATCATTATATATTATTCAACTGTGGTAAATTCTAATACTCGGTCTATCATACTTCCCTCTGAGATAAACCGGGTGACCTCCCTTTTTGACAAGCTGAAAGGACAAAGAAACCTTTATGAGTTTGAAAAACATCTGAATACCGTGAGTTGGGGTACGCCCACTTTTCAAAGAAACCTTTATATGTTTATTATTCTTCACTTTTTGGTGAGTGAGGTATGCTAAATTTAGCTCCTCACATATAATTTCAAACAATAAACTCCATATCTAGTTCATGTCAATTCTACACATGTTGCACTTTTGTTTATTTTGAGCACATCTGAAAGAGGAAATACCTTCTGCTTCAAGCAAAAAATCCTCTGCTTCAAAAATATCACCAAAAGATACCTTTATGAGTGTTCACCAGCGTAGACAAACGTGAGTTTGGTACGCACACAATATTCTACACACCTGTTTGAAAGAAACTTTATAATTTACACATTGTACACATTACAAAACTTATATTTGCCTTTGTTTACTTTTTTGATCATCACGAACACCTGTACGGCAACGGATATAAATGGTTTGGATTCCAACATAACTGAAAAGAGACACCCTCAACAAAAAGAGGACTACACCCCACGGGTTATTCTAAGTATTATTGCGCCTAAATGTATATCAGCTTTACATCTTTTTCTGTTGGTATAAGTTCTGGAGGGTGTCCCCACTTCCCCAGGACCCCTGCCCAGTCTGACCGGTCAGGGGGTAAGACCCCTGCCCAGTCTGACCGGTCAGGGGGTAAGACCCCTGCCCAGTCTGACCGGTCAGGGGGTAATGCTTTGGCTGCGGGACATTATATAATAAGTGTCCACGGCTGTGGCATTACCCTGCTGGCTGGTTGGGCCTGGTGCTGGTTCTTAAAATATGGGGGGCCCCTACTCGTTTTGTCCCCTGTATTTTGGGAACAGGACTGGCCCTTGGGCCTGGTGCTGGTTTTAAAAAATACAGGGAACCCCTACACTACATCAGGCATGTCCAAACTGTGGCCCTTCAGCTGTTATGAGACTACACATCCCAGCATGCCTTGCCATAGTTTTAGCATTCCCTAATAGCAAAACTGTGGCAAGGCATGATGGGATTTGTAGTTTCACAACAGCTTGAGGGCCATAGTTTGGACATGCCTGCCCTACATGGTTTGTTTCCTGATTTTTTTTTTAAACCAGGACCGGCTCTTTGAGCCTGGGGCTGTTAACGGCCGTGGGCGGGGGGACCCCACACAGTTTTTTTAAAGTTATTTATTTTTTTTTATATTTTTTTTTACACTGCAGCCTGCACAAATCCGACTGATCTGTACTGGCTGCCGAACTTTTATTTAAAATACGAATTCGTATCGGCAAAAATATGAATCCATATTACATCGGAAAATAGGAATCATTCAAATATGACTGCTTCGTAAATTTGTATACGGCTATACCAGTCGTATGCATTCGTATTCAGAATACGAATATGAAAATTCATATTCTAATAAAATTTCCCCCACAGTTCAGTGCAAACCAGTATTTTGTTCTAGAAATATTTCAGAAGCTGATTGTCTTGTATTTTGGGGGTTATTCTGGTGTGTTCAGATCCTCCATGCGCACGCACGGAGGTCCAATGTTGATTGGCTGTGCATGCACATGTGCATGCCCCAGGTGAGTGCAGCCACGGCGAACAGAGTGTTAATCGGGCGCACGCACCCAAGACTGTGGGCGGCAGGCCGGGGGGTCTGGCCATGGGACTGTCCAGCGTTTCATGGGCGTTGCCATGAAAATGCTGGGAGTTCCCATGGAAATTGGCCAGTGACTTGGGTGCGGGGAGGCAGGCAGCTCACATCATAGGATGTCAGCTGCCCGCCCAGTTCCTGTCGAGTGTGCATGCAAATCTAAGTAAACTGCAAGTCACTTAGATATGTGTGCACCTTCCACATCATTCGATGGGTGGTGACCATTGAATGATGTGGGTGTTTCCCCTTAGACTGCGAATGGATGTTTATGTTAAACATCCATTTGCAGCGGTGTGGGTGAAGCCGGCGTGTGTGTGTGTGTGGGGGGGGGACGACGACAGGGGACATCCAAGTACTAGTGAATATGGGAGCCTATTTATGAAATACAATTTGCAAGAGATCTCCAAAATCAGATAATCTACCTTCTTTCTTTTTTTTCTGGGGGGTGGGGGGGGGGTTTGACACACAACATCTAAGGATCCACAGTATCTGCAAGTATCTGCCACAGTCCCCAGGGGTGAATTTAGGGGTCGGACCGCTCCTAGGCACAAGATTATTACCCCCCAACCTATTTAAACATATTCATTACACGAGTACACAAGTACTTCTGTGTCTGGAAGACAGGCGATTGTACTGGCTGGGGGTTAGGTGGTGGGCAGTGGATGTGGGCAGTTAGCTGATTGGGGAGGGAAGCGGGGCATGGTGACAGGCACTGGGATGGTGGGGGCCACTGGGTTGGGGATCGAGGATGGTTGGTTATATTCGGGGCACAGGGCTGGGGATTGTTGGTTAGATGGGGGGCACTGGGCTGGGGGGTATTTGGTTAGATGGGGGCACTGGGCTGGATACGGGGCATGGTTGGTTAGACCACAGCCTCTGCCAGAGGAAGCACACTTTAAAAAAAACTTCAGGAGGGTGCAGGGGGATGTCTGCTGGGCTCTGGGGCCCCCGAAACCTCATAGCAGTGGCATCCCCTGCACTGCCACTGGTGGTGACGATTAGAAGTCTCACAGCAGCCTGCCATTCCACCCTTAATAGGTGCCACTCCTAGGCCTCATGGGCTCAGTGACAAATCCAGCCCTGACAGTCCCTCCATTCCCAATCCAAAAAGTTAAACTGTAAAATGTACTATGCTCATTCTAGAGCTTGACCGTGGGTCATGCATGTACGGTCAAACAAGTCCAAACAAATAGAATGGAAAATCGATGGTTGTCACTTGGCTTCTGGCCACACTTATCTACTTTGTAGTCCTCCTCTCTGAGAGAATACCAGAGAGGAGTTGCAGCACTTTACTTTGGGGGCTGGACTGTTATGTTATGAGACCCCACCCCCAATACTTGAGAGTTGGGGTGTAATTATCACCTCACCTCTACTGCAGTTGATGATAAATATGCCCCTAGAGTACTACAGAAACAAGTGTTGCAATACTACCAACTTATACTACCTACTTTTAAAGTCCTGGGGGCAGTAGAGTACCAATGGGAAATGGGAATGATATGGGTAGCCTAAGGCTAAGACTAGCTATGTGACTTCTCTCAAAACCTTCCTGTACATTTCAATCAAATGGAACCTGATTACTTTTGGTGCTCAAATGACCATGTGCATAAATAACTGAGGCCACTTACACCGTGCTGCGAAGGCCGTGGGGAGAAAAAGGATGCTGGTGACGTCAGCGGTCCTCCCTTCCAAAGGCCGGGGAATGTCTGCATTTTCTGGGAAACTTATGCTTCCAAACACCCAGCGCCTGTCCATCACCTTGCGATCGGCCAACGAAGGCTAGCCTTGGCATGTTCCATTCACAAGGGGACCCCTTGCATCCGCACATCGTACCATGTGCATACACAGTGTTTCTACAATCGGCAGGACTGTGAATTCGCTGCCCTACGAAGAGGCCCAACACCTCCTCCCTGCTAGTTAGGAGACTGTATCAGGGAAGCAAGACTTATGTTTTTATTTTTCCATTTTAGTCATCTCCTATGTAGGAGAATCTTTGCCAATTTCCCTCCACCGGCTATTAATAAAACTAGCTGCAAGCCATTTAAACATAACTGCTGGTCCGTGCCTCTGTTTTCTGTGTGCCTGCTGTCATGTGCCCCATCTACCTCAGGAGATGGCGACCCCATTGGGCTTTGTCCCTGTTCCTCACATTTTATAATTTACAAGTTATTTACAGCAAAATCTTTTTTGACTTCTCCATAGCGTATGTTCCTAACATACGAATTTTATGCAACAAATTTCTAATTAATGACAATAAATGCTGCCAAAATGATTTTTCCCTGCAATGGCACAGTCTATTTTATAGAAGATGATGATTCAGCAGATTCTTACGAAGTTTTACCTGTACAGCTTTTACACTATATTCTTACTGTAATATAATTACTCACCAACGTACTACTCAATTGACGAAGCAGAAACGGAACCGAGAATATACCTTATTACATTACATAGATTTTATTCCAATGGAAAACATTGCATTATATAAAGTTCTATACATTTTATTTTATGTATGGAATATTTTAGTCTCAATCCCTGCAGTGACAGGCTACAAATTAATGTCAATGTTTCAGTGCCCAAAGGCAAGAAAGAAATTCCTTGCCCACAGTCATGTACTGTGTATCTAGCTTCAAACTTCCAACCTGACTCCTTCCTTCTAAGTTACTGTCACTGCTGTAAATCGATCATCAATTCATCACTCAGCACAGACCCCAAAATGTCTTCTTCTTTTACTAGGGTAAAGACTGAACTCGGAATAGTTAAGTGTCAGGAAATTCTTCCTATGGACCTTTTAAAACTATCACCCACATTAATGGCCATTATGCAGGATTTACTGTATCCTTTATGGGATACGGTCACTAGGTCGACAAGAGGAAGGTCAACATGCATTGGGTCGAGCACTGAAGGTCAACATGCATCAAGGTTGACACACCTGAAGGTCAACATGGGGTTAGGTCAACACATACATGGTCCACACATCATAAGACACAAGCCACAGTGGGTGCTGGGAGAATCTGATGGTATTCCTCCGAGACGGCAAGATTGTGTTGCCCACTAGGACCAAATTCAAGATTCTATTACACTTTGGAGCTTGGTGCGTATAGATTTGTCCATCAACCATTGATGATTAAAAACTAGATGGTCTTTGTCATCAAGTAGTTTTACAATTGATGGCAGACATCCAGATGATTTCCTGTCATTGATGGTAACCATAGGCCTGATGTGTGGATTATTAGGTTGACAATGTCTAGGTTGACAGTCAATAGGTCAACCATTATTGGTTGACAGGCAATAGGTCGACACATGAAAAAGGTCTATATGGATAAAAGGTCGACATGAGCAAAAGGCCAAAATTTATTTAACGAGAAACATTGGTCGCACATCCTTGCAACATCGACCCTCTGAGCAAGTCTGCTCCATGTTTGATGGTGGTGGCAGCTGTTTGCTCTGGACAGGGAGGTGCTAAGACCCAAACGACTGAGTCTGAATTGTTCCCAATGTGAGACAGGCAAGGGGCAGGAGCAGAGGAATACCTAGTGTTTGATGGGCGTACTTATAAAAATGCTGGTAGTTCCCCTGCAGATGCAGATATGCCAGCTCGGGGTTGGTGGCTGACCTCACATGACATCAGCGCCTGCCCCCTTTTTGGTGATCTGCCGCCAGAATAAAAGTCAGTTTAGACTGACGTTTATTACCGAAGGAGAGCAAAATTATTTAATGGTGTGCGACCATCGAATGATTTCTCTCCCATTCGGCCACATGCAAGGGGATGTGTTAGGGAACATATCCCCTCGCATGCTAGCGACGGGATTCAGGTGCCGGTTGGTGGGGGGGGGAGGTTCAACTGATGCGACGGGAAACGTTTACCTGTTTGCTAGGCTGCCAACATAGGCGGCCTAGTGAACAGGTCTGAATCAGGCCCATTATACGCCTGCTGATTACATAGTAGTTAAGGCTGAATAAAGACTTGCGTCCATCGAGTTCAACCTTTAGCGAGTATGATCTATTAGCTTCATCCCTTGTTATACATAGTGTATTCTAATATCTTTAAAGACAGATTATGATTATTGTTTGTAACCCTGGATGTTTTTAACCAATAGATTTTTTTCCAACCTTATTTTAAACATCTTTATTGTGTCTGCCGACTACACACTTTATTTGTGTAGTCGGCAGATTGTATTGTATTTATTGTGTCTGCCGACTACACACTTTATTTATTGTGTCTGTGATTACACACTTAGCCAACAGGTCCGCTGATTGGAAAAGTTTATGTACACAATAATCTTGTGCGTACACACTTAACAATCGTCCATCCGATATGTCTGGCAGCAAAGCCACTGAAATATACCTGTGTACTCGTGATATCCTATTCAATGGATTCTACTGTCAACCTATTGTGTGGTCTTCAGGCGACAACCAGGAAGTCTCATAGACCTTCGAGCCTATCTCTGGGAAGTGAGTATGGCAGCTGTGCCAGACATGTATAATGAGCAGAAAGCATATTTTACAATTGACATCACTTCCTTCTGAGTGACATATATTTTTTACTAAACACAGAAAGAACAGCAATCTTGTAATGGAAATACTGTGGTATTCCCTAATAGAAAGGGTGGCTAGCAATGGGGACAGAGGGGCATTTGTCTTCTAGGTTCTTCTGTGCATGGGGCTAGTTGTTTGTACAGTGCAGGGGTATGATTTGGATGTGCCCCTCACTATTCCCCCATGCCTCATGAGCTTTGTCATGGAGGAGGTGAGGGTTATTCGCCCCCTCCCGCCCCCCCACCTCGCATCCCCTCTTCACCACCACCTCCGCTCAAAGCAGAAGACTGGTAGATGTGTCCACTTTCGAGCTTGTGCGTGCGAGGCCCATTCTTGGAGCACTTGTTGTTTGTTGCTTGTCTCCATTATCTTATTTTCCTTCATATAATGAGATGTTTATTTGTTTTAGTTTTATAAAATGTCTGCACTTTCTTTTTTTGTGAATGCTACTGCTTGACCCTCTAAACCAAACCATGGTAAATGACCAATGTACCATAGGATTATATGGAAATGAGCTTGTTTACTATGGTAATCCTGTGTCCTTTTGAATGTTAATCTCCTTGTTGTCTGGAATGGAAAAAGCAGTTCAGTAAAAGGGTAACAGTCTCAATTAAAAACCTAGTATGATGATTTTTGTTACTTTCTTTCATTGTCGTCATTTAAACTGCCCCATCTGCAGTGGTAGATTTATGTCGGTTTCTCGGCTTAAACCATGGAGACTGCTATATAGTAGAAATAAAGTGTATTTTGTAGACGTATAACAATGTCACATAGATCTTCACTGTTGGAGAAGTATTTAAAATTACACCTAATTAAATGTTAAAGGAAACCACAGTCTGACAGTAACTGTGTGAGGATTATCACTAAATTGCAGTGTTATTTTCCTCTAATCTATCACTGAAGTCATCAGAACAATACTGCCTCTGTTGGACATAGTTAAATCCCCGCTTTTTTTCAGAGCTGGTTATTTTTTTCACAGAGAGAATTCACACATTGCAAGAGAAATAATGAAACCTTTCCCCCTCCTTTTATATCCATATTCATAAGTTAAAATTAGTTTATTGAAATACTAATTGGGGACTGATTTGACTTGCAACATTTGAATGCTGCTTTATTTTGTATAGCTCATTCTTTTACTGTTTTAGTGTGCTAGCATAGTTATCATAGATCGGTATTAATGTAAATGCATAGCTCTCAACTGTCCTGCCTGGCACTGCTCTGCTGACCAAAACAGAGGTGAAAAGACACTGTGCACATGCGTACAGCATGTATTCTTGGAGACAAAGGGGCTGGGGGCATGGCCAGCAGCACACAGAGCGCTGGTCATGCCCCCACACCGGCAATAAATGGGGGTAAGTCCTCACTGGAGTATCATGGTTTACAGGCCTTGGCCCTTGACCACTAGCTCGCGCTCGGTGCCTTCTGTTGTGTTACAAAGGTTGGGCGGTATGTAAATGGGACATATAATCAATATATAAGTACGATCGGGACTAGCTCTACCATTAAGAAGCCTTGGTAGGATATGGGGGTCTCCCCCATGTCTGACTATCACAAAAATAGTGCAACAGTGTTGGTGCTGGGCTCTGTAATAGTGATTTCCCTTATCCAATATGTTCGGGCCCATAAGTATTTTATTTCATACTTTCCTGGTCCCCCGGCGGTGTCTTGATGTTCCCCCGATGTCCACGGTGTCCCCTGGCATCCATGGCGGCCTTCGGAATCCTCTTCGGTGGCATCTCCGGTCCCGGGGGTACACTGGGGACCAGGGATGCCACTGAAGAGGGTTCTGATGGCCTCCGTGGACACCAGGGGACGAGGTAAGTATGAAAAAAGAGACGGGGGGGGAGACTAAAATAAATAAATAAAAAATATTCTGAAAAACTATGGTTTACAGAATATTTAGGTTTTTTTTTAAATATATGGATAAGGGAGACTCACCCTGTATCTATTTAAGCTAATACCCCTTTCACATCGCACTTTTTAAACGGTATATTGCCATTTTTTTTCCATTTTAAAACGTTTAAGGCTGCAATGTGAAAGTGCCAGAGTTGATTTACCGGTTAAAGTTAACCGGTATTTCAACACGTTTAAAAAGCAGAGTCCTACATGTTTTAAAGCCATTTTTGGCAGTTTGAACAGCTCTATTTCAATGGCTTTAAACGTGTCCCTTGGGGGTTAAATGGGTTGAATGTTTGAATGGTATTAAATGATTTTTAAAACGGTTTTCACCTGCAATGTGAAAGGTCTCAAGGCTCAGACCCGTTTTAAAGTCCAATTTAAGAATACCGTGTCATTACCCATTTCTGCAATGTGAAAGCAATATAAGTGAAATCATTTATTTTACCCTTCATTAATTCTTCTTGCCTTTAATGTATATTATTGATCTACTGCATGAAATATAACTTACGTTGGTAATCGTCATGATATTGATTGTTATTATGTTGATCTTATGCTGATTATTAAAATTTCCAGTGCAAAATGTCCAAAAGTGTTAAACACGTCATGAAGCAGGAAGCATGGCAGAGACAGTCCAACAAATATAAACTATTGTATGTGCTTATTTTAAACCCTGAGTTCCCTTTCTTAAGATTTAATAAAATATGAAGCATCAATAATGGTATATCCATTGGTGTAACTAGACACTCAATGACATATACATTTGACAGAGAAGGTGGGCCCCTTTCAGCTCTGGGTCCCATAGCTGCTTCACTCCCTGTGCC
Source organism: Crinia signifera (assembly GCF_055691185.1). Lineage (NCBI taxonomy): Eukaryota > Metazoa > Chordata > Amphibia > Anura > Myobatrachidae > Crinia > Crinia signifera. The sequence continues at coordinate 271,409,645 of NC_139221.1, forward strand.
ACCAGTTGAATGTCTTCCAAGCTGTAGCCAGGAGCAGGGCCGCCATTAAGGGGGTGCTGAGGCTGCAGTTGTCCTGGGCCTGACCACTCTGACAGAGAGGGAGGGTCCCGGGCCGCTGATTCCTCTGCTCCGCTGTCCCTTCAGTGGCGCTGGCTGCTGGGAGCTAGAGATCCGGCGCTGCAGCTTGTGCGCTGCCAAGAGAAAAAAAAACAGCACACAGGAGGGGCACTTCTAGAGAGAAGATCCGGCACACAGGATCCGCACTGCCGCAAAGGAGACCCACTGCACAGTATCTGTGCCGCCGCACAGGAGACCAGGTGCACAAGAGAGGCGCCGCCGTGCATGAGACCCGCATCCCGATAGGTGACCCATGAAACCCGGTGCCACACAGGGGACCTAGCTCTGCTTCTCCACCCAGCAGTTCCCACCATTTTTTGCTTGGGGTGCTGTCTATCTGACCCACAATTTCTAGTCGCAGCCCTGGCCAAGAGATGCATGTATTTGTTACTAAGGGCCAGATGTATCAAGCTTCAAAAAGTGATAATGTGAAGAGTGATAAACAATCAGCCAATCATCTCCTACCTGTCATTTTTCAAACCCAGCCTTTAACATTACAGTTAAAAGCTGATTGGCTGGCTGTTTATCACTCTCCACTTTATACATTTTTAAAAACTTGATACATCTGGCCCCAAGAGACAAAACAAAATGCAATAGTTAAAGAAACGGCTAAATCTGGGCTGTAAGCAGTGCAAGAACATAGCTATATTTTAAAAGAACACTTACACATTTCCATTGACATTAGCTGGGAAATGTAATAGACTCTGGGGGGTAAATTGACTAAGATGGGAGTTCTATTTCAGATAGGATGTTTCTAAGGGCAACCAATCAGAATCTACTTCTTATTAATTAAGCACCTTCTAGAAGATAATAGATAGAATCTGATTGGTATCCCATCTAAAATAGAACTCCCATCTTAGTAAATTTCCCTGAGTTTGCAGAGGTGTGGGTTTTGGCCAAGATTGACTGTTTTTTAAAGCAGCAATCAATTACAAGGCAAAGCCAGATAGAGAAGAAGAGGTAGAGGGGAAGAAGCAGGGGTCAAGAAATCAAGAAGTACTGCAGCTATCCCAACAGGGTGGGTACTAGTAGCTGGATACGGAGTAGGAACCAGCTAGTTACGGAGTAGGAACCAGATCACAGGTGGGATGGCTCATCAAGCTCCATTAGTGTGGAACATGCACCCATGTCTGAATGTGTTCACTCCAATCACCCATAAAATGTCACTTTAATGCAGTGGTTCCCAAACTGGATGCCATGGCACTCTGAGATGCCACATGGCACATGCAGGGGTGCCCTGTGTTGATGGTCAAGGCCAGATTCAAATTATTTATGGCCAATGTAGTAGCCAAAGCTAGTGCAAGTGGCTTCCAGTCGCAAAATATCTGAACAAACAGAAGCGAATCCCTTTCCCTCACCACATAGCTGAACCTAAGGATGATATATAAACACAAATTAAGTAATTTTTTTTTCTGAATTTCTGAAAGCTTTGGCCTAGGGGGTGTCATGTAACTGTAACTCTCAGGTGCCATGCTTCAAAAAATGTTTGGGAACCTCTGCTTTAATGAATTGTTATATGATAATCTACTAAAGTTTCTTCTTGCTTCTATTACTTCTACATGCATGCACAGTGGGAGTTTGCATGTGTGCTTAGCCTGCAGTGTCGCTTATATGATGGGTCTCTTTACTAGTCTTATAAAATCACCATTTTTTATACTACTGAACATGTAGATGCCTCTCTCATAATAATATTCATAGATTATTATACCAGCATTAATCTGGTCAACATCAATGGAGTGCATTGTTTAATAAGCTGTTGTTTATGTTATATATATGGTGTGACCAGGTATTGCAGATACGAACATATCTTGCATTAAAAACTTAACTATTGCTCAAGTGACTGAATGTAGAGCAACAAGGAAGATGAGTCCTGGGGTCACCCTGTGTAGTTGCAATTACAATGTGAATCTCTTATGATATCAGGTGAGCAGGATAAATCAATTACCTGGACAGGAAACAACGAATTTTGTCTGTCTGTATATAGATGAAATACAGTAAGGATGCTTTCACGGCCGAAACAGCCCAGTTTAAAAAAAAAGCCATCCAACCAAAAGGTGTATTCTGACTTTAAACAGAAACAAAGACCAAAACCATATTTTATCTGTTTTGACATAAAATTGGTATATCTAGGAGTTTGTAAAATCCCTGAAATATGCATACAGTCTATTAAATGGTCTGTTGAGATTTGTCACTAAGGTTTGAACCTCTCAGAGCAGCTTACATTTAAAATAATGTAAACATGCCACATTTAATGTAGCTATTAAGCAGGGGAAATAAAGTATAGTTCTTTTTAATTAGGTTAAAAGTTATATGGGCAATCAAGTATAGTTATTTGTACTTAGGTTAAAAGTTATGTGGACATGAAACCTGGTTTAATGAACAAGTCAAATTGTAGTCCTTTGTGAATTTTCCAAGAGTAGTGGCAGCAGAAAAGTGTATAGTATAATGTGCAGAATGGTAGAAAATTCAGTGGGATTATTGTATTCGGCTTTGCCCTCTTTGCATCAGAACTTGGGGGTGTGTGGGGAATCGGTACATCTGTCAGAATGAACTTAGGTCTACAGTCATTAGGTCGACCCCACTAGGTCGACTGGCAGGAAGGTCGACCTGACTTAAGGTCGACATGGGCCAAGGTCGACATGACTTAAGGTCGAATTTGCATAAAGGTCGACATGAGGAAGGTCGACTGGTCATAAGGTCGACATGGGTTTTTCACTGTTTTTTGATCAGATTGTCGACAAAGTCGACATGGACACAGTTGGCAATGAGAATCGGACCCTCGCATCGCTCGCTTCGCTCGCAATGCATCGGGCACGGTGGCTCGCTACGCTCGCCACAGCTTTAATAACCTCCTCCACGCCCTAGTGGATGGTAGGGCATGAAATACCGCCTGTCGGCACATGTCGGCTCAAAAAACAGTGAAAAACCCCATGTCGACCTTATGACCAGTCGACCTTCCTCATGTCGACCTTTATGCAAATTCGACCTTAAGTCATGTCGACCTTGGCCCATGTCGACCTTAAGTCAGGTCGACCTTCCTGCCAGTCGACCTAGTGGGGTCGACCTAATGACTGTAGACCTAAGTTCATTCTAATAGATGACCGCTTCCCGTGTGTGGGATCTCAGTCCTGATAATAGTGTAGCACCAGTCAATGTGAATTAGTTACTGGCTCTGACCCTAGTCAGAGTGCAAAAACAGAGATAGATAGATAGATAGATAGATAGATAGAGTTAGATTTGGGTGGGGGTGTTCAAACTGAAATCTAAATTGCAGTGGAAGAATAATGCAGCCAGTATATACCCTGCCCAGAAACAAAATAACTCCCCCAAATCTAACTCTCACTGCACATGTTAGATTTGTCCTACATGCAGTGCAGCATGGTTTTGTCCATCTGCAAAAATAGCAGCCTTGCTCAGGACTGAATCAGACCCAAAGTGTTTCGCACTGCACATGCGCTCAATCTCTACCCGAATTTTCAGCTGATCAAATCTTATACATATGGTTTTTTAAGCTTCATGTGAAAGCTCAGGAAGTACAATAAGAACATTAAGTAGCACTTCAACCACACCCCTTTAGAGATGCATGTGCTTTTGACTTACATGTATCTTTGAGATGTCTCAAAAGCAAGTTGATGATGATGATGATGATGATTACAGAAACATTTTTGCACACAATATACATATACACTACATTCACTGTTGTGCACAACTTATGTACCTGTATTTTTACCTTTAACACAAAATCACTAATTGTATATTATGCCTATGATGGTTAAAATAGTGTATGTTATTGGTATGTACTGTATAGTTATATAACGTATAACAAAATGTTGTCTGTATACTGTACATTTGGCTAGTTAAAAAATACCACTTCAGTCCAAAAAGGGTTTACTATGTTCAGCTGCAGCTCTGGGTAGTTGAGCTCAGGGCCTCATTTATGTCATGGTTGGATGTAACAGGCTCCTTATGCAGATGTATGCATGCCCAAGTCTATTGTGTTCAATTCCCCAAATCTTTCTCTCAAGGAGTTCTGCCATTGATATAATTTGCTATTCAAACACAATTTTCTCAGAGAATGGATAAATGCAAAAAAAAAAAAAAAAAGCTTTGGAATAATTGCAAACATCTAGGTTCTATCTGATCACTTTTAATTCTGTGCAGGTTTAGAAATTGTAACTTTCATAGAGGTTTAAAAACTTTTTTTATGGAAAGTAGAACGCTTTAAAAAAAAAAAATAGCTTCGCGTAAAAGATGTGACTGCAAAATCTGACAAACACATTTATAAATCTGTCCTGAATACAGTGGTATTATGGTTTAGCAATGAGCTGAAAGTACTGTACTAGACTGAGGCTAATGCATTTAATTATACCAGCTTGTTGCATTGTTTGATTTTTTTTTTTTTCCAGTTTAATACGAGCTAGACTGTAGCTCAGCTCTGAGGAGGCAGAATCGATTCTCCTTTCCCTAGCTGAATGCACCCTCGAAATAAAATATGGATAAGGTTCTAAACTAAGCTGAACTCTCCATTTCTAACAAAAGGCCTTAATCTTTTATTCTTTACCTTTTTCCCAACACAGCTGAAACAGTTTTTGTGTTGGTGTTTTTCTTCGGCGATGCAACCTTGAGGGCTAAAGTTTGAGGTGTGTTCCCAATTGACAAATTTCTGCCAGTGGCATGAACAATTAGTAATCTCTTTAAAATTACAGATATGTCACACCGGAACTTTTTGAGGGTATTTTTAATTCAACATACTTGTGGATATGCCATCGTTTTAAACACTTTTTTGTTGTTGTATATTTCCTTTCCTGTTGTACCTACAGATCCACATGTAATGCGCTGAATAAGATTATCTTGGGAAAGGGCAGCTGCATAGCCAGTAATCCAAAATACATGAGGCTTCATCATTATATTTATCACACCAGTGATTTAATACACTCATAGGAAATTGGATCCTTTTTTTATTTCTTTTTATTTATTTATTTTGTCTCTTGTATAACTTCGAGTTCACGGACCGTCTTATGTTGACTTGATATGAATGTTGTTATTTGGTTGCTATAAGCAGAAAAACATGTACCATAAAGGAAAAAGCTGCTTTTGCCTTTAGAAACAAGGGGTAATATATCTAAATGTAAGCGTTAAGCCTACGGCTGGCAAGAACAGTTCGGTGTGTTCTTTGAACTGTTGTGAACAATGTAATTAGACAAACTTACAGGTGTAAGAGCAAGCACACAAATAAATAGATAGATCATAAATATCCTATTAAGTTCTAATTATTTAGATGTACCATGACTAAGAGGAAGATGTTTCTATAAAGAATACATTTTGTTCTGGCTTTTCAGGAAGATTTGGAAGTGAACAGTGTTCAAGGGATCAGCACAGAAGACGTAGAAACTTCTTGCAGAGCATTTTCTCCTTCAGAAATCTGAGAGGCTAGGTAAGAACTAGGCAGGCTACAATTGTTTTATAGTCACATTTGGTGACTTTGTTTGTTTGTTCTGGGCCATTATGATTTCCAGCACAACTATTTTGGCCTTGTAAATTGAGGGTTTCTATGCTCATGGCTTCGCAGATACCTCCCTATAATTATGTTATGTAGCAAGCACTGGCAGAAAGAGTATAATATATTATACTATATTATATAGTCAATTCTGCTAGCTGCTCTGCCAGGACAGCCAGATTGCCAGCCATGTTGGCTCAGTTTCCAGGCCTCATGTTCCAGACCATTAGCTAACGCTTCTTTCTCTCGTTCTGCCCATTCAACATCACTGTTTTTCCTTGGTTACTTTAACAATGTCATGGCTGCTATGCTACAATGAAGCTGCATGGTTGGGGTGCTGAACAACTAAATAGATATAACCATATGTTTGGTAGCCAACATGTAGATAATTCATAGTTGTCTTCTTGCTATAAAGTCAGGGAGAGTCCAAATTTAGTGAAGAATGTGGTGCAATGGTGGGTGGGGCCATTTGTATAGCAAAAAAGAGCGCTAGGGGAATAGTGAATATATAAAAATATAATTGAGGTAAATATATAAATAAAAGTACTGAGTGGTACCTGTAAAATAAATCAATAATTAAAATAAATGTTTACACCCTTTTGGGGAATAAGTGATTTTTGTAAGGGATCTTTAACCGGTATGCGCTCTCCCTAAGCTTACCTTGAGTTGCGCCGTATTAGAGAAATTAGGAGCAGCCGTGGATGTGATGGAATGGTGCTCTCTGTGGTGCCAGATGGTGTCTGGAGTTGTTGTTAAAGTAGCGTAGTTACCAACTAACCCACCTTGCTGTGACAGCAGTTGCACAGAAATCTCCATCTTCTCAGAAACCGGAAGTGACCAGAAGTTGACAGCGGCTGCCGGAGAAAGTCCAGAGCAGGTGTATAGGGCAGTGTGCAGGTGTTTTCTGTGAATGTCCTGGGTGCCCAACGTGTTTCATGCGACCAGCGCACTTTATCAATATTTACTATGTACCTTAACCCTTTATGAGCCATTGCATTTGTCTGCTGTATCCCAGTGAGAACACTGGTAAAGTAGACAAATGAGGCCATAAGAACCTCCAAATAAATATAACTTGGTCATTTTGATTTTTAGTACAAAAAACATTATAGCTTGTACACCAAAACATTGGGGATGCAGTCAAGATCCCGATGGTCAAAATCCCGACGGTCAAAATACCGACAACCATTGACCTACGGTCAAAATACAGACAAGATCAAAATACCGACATTTAAAATCCCAACATGGTCAAAATCCCGACAAGGTCAAAATACTGACATTTAAAATCCCAACAAGGTCAAAATACTGACATATAGAATGTAGACAGGTGAAAAAGTCAACACGACTTTCGGTCGACAGGTCGTGAGGTCGACATGGGGTTTTTTCACTGTTTTTTGACCTGACATGTACCGACAGGTGGTATTTCATGCCCTACCATCCACTAGGGTGTGGAGGGAGAATAAAATAGTGTGCCGAGCGCAGCGAGGCACCGTGCCCCAAGCATCGCGAGCAATGTTACCTTGACCGTACATTTACATTTTCCCTGCAAGAAAAAAAGAGCACATTTTAATGATTACACATTAAATTCTATTTACATTTGCCTGATAGGGCAAATTTATGAACAGCTATTTTTTTTTTACTACTTTTTAAAATATATTTGTATTTGTTACTCAATGTACAAGACAACAAGAAAAAAATGAACATTAGAGAAAGAAATTGCTGATCAAAAACAGTAACAATTGCTGAACAGGCAAACCATTCCAACAGATGAATATTAGTGGAAGTATCTCTTGCCATTAAAAATCCCCAAAAAATGTGTGATGAAAGAGAGAGAGAGAGAGAGAGAGAGAGAGAGAGAGAGAGAGAGAGAGAGAGAGAAGGAGTTAGAAACAGGGATGGAGCAGAAGTGGGATGAAGAGGTACAAAAGAGTGATGAGACATAGTTAGAATAATTCTTTCTCAGAGTGAGTACACTACACCACTATGCAGTACCTTAGTAGCTATGAGGGGTAATTTTGGTTGATTCACATTCCCCGTGCATTTGGTTAATATCCACCCCCATAAGTGGAGGTGGATGTATGACAAGTAGGGGCAATTCTAACAAGCATGGATGAGGCCCCCTGTCTAAAGTGGTCTAGGCCTCCTGAAAGCTTAATCCAGCACTGATGCAAGAAAAATGTGGATGAGAACATGAGCATGTGAAAGAAAGAGATGGGGAGATTAAAATATAGAAGAAGGATCAAAATATTGTAGCTGGGGAGCCCAGAGACCAAACCCCAACTGAGAATTGACTAATTACTCTGAGATCATATGTGTAAGTTAAAGCTGATGTGCTTCAAAGACATTTACAAAAAGGTTTGTGGCCTCACTTTCAGGGAGCATTTCCTTGTCACCTGACCCCCATTTTCATCATTCAGAGATGCTGGCAGAGCCGGGCCTTGCCTAAATGACGCCCTAGGCAAGATTTTGGCTGGTGCCCCCTAGCACTGCCACTAGTTCCGCCTCTGACCCTGCTCCCCTTTCCCAGCACCATCAACCCTCATCATAGCAGTCATCATTTTGGTGCTCCTACCCGCAATATTTTAAATAGAAACAGTGCACACATTCGGTGCGCAGCCCAAACAGGGGTGTGTTCTTGCTGGGAAGGGGCATGGCCACACAATAGTACCCCCAATTCAAATTATGCCACACAGTAGTGCAACTTTATTCACATTATATCATGCGATGGTGTCCCTTATTCACGTTACATTACACAGTAGTACCACTTTACCTTATATACATTACTCCTCACATTATTCACATTATACCCTTAGAAAAAAATCCTGAGAAAATATTGTCATTTAAGCACCCTCCATGGCCACACTGCAACCCAGCACAAAACAGTGTGTGCTGGGCAGAGGAGAAGAGCTGCAGCTACTGCTGTCACTTAAGGGGAGGGGGCCTGGGGCCCCCACTTGGCCCTTCCATCAAACTTTGGCCTGGGCAATTTGTACCCCCTACCCCTTTCTCTCGGCACCCCTGATAATACCACACAGTAATGCCCCTTACACATGACACACATTATTAATGTCCTTATAACCATAATGCCCCTTACACATTATGCCAACCTTTATTAATGCCTTTCATACACATAATGATACACATAATGCCCCTTACACATATGTTGCACATTATTAATGCCATTATACACATGACAAACATAATGCCCATTACACATGTTGCACATTATTAATGCCCTTAAACACATGACACACATAATGCCCCTTACACATATACCGAACACTATTGCACAACCAACTCACCCGCAGACAGCACTCGCACAGCCGATATCACAGTGACCTCTGCCTCTGCTTGGATACAGATGTTTCCTCATACATCTTGCCTCAATAGGCCATGCAGCTCCTGGCCAGTTCTGCTAAAGTTGGGTGCCTTTTTTGCTGAAAATTTGTCTTATTTGCATTGTTATGACCAGCACACACAAGGAGCTTCCAATGATTACAATGATATGTGGCATGAATATTTTCTGTGTGTGAATGTGGCTGTACCTGCATACAGAATGCTATGATACAATGATATCCATGAATACACTATTTCATATGCAGATACAGCCTCACTCACACACAGAGTATAGGCATGCTGCATATCATTTTAATCAGCAGAAGCTGCTGGTGCCCCTAGACATTCCAAAGCCCCTAGGCAATTGCCTAGTTTGCCTATGCCTAAGGCCGGCTCTGGATGCTGGGCTGCCCATAGACTCTCATCTGACTGAACTGTCATCTCCTACACTGTTCTAAAATGTTACATTTGATATCAAGTAAAAAGCTATTATGCCATAAAAAATGTTTTATTTTTATGCATTTATATTTCTTTGTGATGAGCAGGAAATTTAGGCTGTATTTACAATTACATTTAAATGTATATATTTTTAAACATGGCTTACTGGTGTCAGATCTCCAATTTCTGGCATATCTATAATGAGTGCAGTGCACATTGGCCCTTATTCTAGTTCACTCGCAGAGGCAAATTCCTTCTCAAATGGGCAGAACCATGTGCATTGCAGGGGGGCAGATGTAACATGTGCATAGATAATTATATTTGGGTGAGTTATTTTGTTTCTGTGCAGGGAAAATACTGACTGCTTTATTTTTGCACTGCAATATAGATCTCACTTTGAAATAAAACCCCACCCAAATCTAATTCTATCTGCACATGTTACATCTTCCCCACCTGCAGTCCTACAGAATAAGGCCCATAGACCCCTAGGTGAAACAGCACACTTTGTTCTCATTGAATGTATATACCCCGTGGCCTCTGATTACATTGTACACAGAACTTTCTTAAGAAATATGGCTCCAGCACCATATTTCTGAAGAGATCACTGGAAATCTGGCACCAGTGCAATTTCCCTAGATACACTCATAGGCAGATTCAGGGGATGGGGCACCCTGGCACATGCTGAGGACCAGGGCTTTCCAACGATCTCAGCCCGTGTCTCTAGCCCCCCGGGAACCGGAGATATCGCCTGGCAAAGCTGTAATGTTTTCCCCATAGGATAATATGGGACCCGTTAATTCCAAACCCCACTTGGTTCCGATTGCTGCCAGTCCCCCCCCTGGCATCACAGAAGCGTCAATTCAATTCCAAATCGCTGGGCCTTCAATAAGATACCAGGCTGGTCCATATCGGTCAATCGGTTCCAGAGATATTGCGGGTAAACCGATTTTGTTATTTTTGAAATGTAATTTCATGGCTGTTCATGTTCTTTGAGGGCAGATTACTCTGGAACCAAACATACCACTTTCACTGGACCAAAATCATTCAAAGTGCCTTCAAAAGTTCTTCGATATGATACTCGTCTCATGTAAATGGGTAAGTTGGTTCCGAAGATATAGCCGGTTAAATGAGATAACTGGTTAAAGGGGGGGAGGGGTGGTTTTCTCTTCCCCTCACACCAGAAAATGCAGGGGCTAGGCTGGTGTAAAAGGGGCCAACCTGGGAATGCATTTTCTGGTGTGAAAGGGGTATTATTTCAAATAGCCGGGACCTGTAGTGCTCTGAATATAGCCAGGCTCTGCCACTGTCAGTGGCTATCACTTCTGCCTGGCGGCGGCTGTCCCCCATTTAACGCGAACATGTATTCCCCCTTGGCAAAGAGCATGTAATCCCACATGGCAACGAGCATGGAACCTCGCAATGAGCATGGAACCCTTGGCAATGAGCCTGTAGATAAGCAGCACTTATGTAGCATAATTGTGATAGGCATTATGGTGTTTGGCATAATACATAATGCATACCCTCCAAAATGACCCATTCCATTAGGTACAAAATGCTCTGTTCCTGGACTTCCCTCTTAATTGATAATTGCAGTCACCTGTGTTGAACTAGTTCGGCGAAGATAACAGTGTTCCAGCAAAGGTGAAGGCAATCCTAAATTAAGGAAGAAGTCCAGAGGCAGAGCATTTTGTACCGAATGGAATGGGTCATGTTGGAGGGTATGCATAATGGACATAATGATGTGCAACTTAATGTGTAATGGACATTATGGTGTAAATGTTTAATGCGCGCCGGTGGCGGACAATGTCCCTGTGTCACGCTAGCAGTAGCACCAGCTGGAGTGTAACGGAGGCTAGGTGCCTTGATGTAAGGTTTTTGCATAGACGACAGAACGGAAGGATGCAATTGGATAAAAGAAAACCAGTTTTAATAAAGATACTGCGACGATACAGAAGATGAACTGTGGCACAAAGGTAATACTGAAGATATGAAATAACCAGAGTCAACGATATATAAAACTTATTGTAAAGTTTGTAGTGGATGGATAACGAGGTTGAAAACTGAAGATGACTTGAAGTGTAGATTTGAAGAATAAACGTAAACTTGAATAGTTGATTTGAAGGATTTACTTGAAGAGATGATTGAATTGAAGATTGAATGATTGAATGAAAGATTGGATGATTGAATGGTTGAATGATTTGGTGATTGGACGATTGGATGATTGGGTGATTAGATGGTTGGATGATTGGAAGATTTGGAAGATTGGATGGTTGATCGGATGAATCCGGGAAGTATTGCAGCAGGCCTGAGTAGCTGTGACCAGGGAGAGTTGCAGTGTAAGTAACCGTCAGGTGAGGAAAGGGTGATCCCCTTTGGGGGGCTAACCTTGTCCGGACCGTAGAGGCGGCAGCAGGGTTCTGCAGGTGGATGGTCTTCACAGCAGGCGAGCAGGAGTGGATTCAGTCTGGAGATAGCTGACAGGCAGCAGCGCTTTCAGCAGGAGTGGGAGTATAAGACACCCACCTTCTCCTCTAAATACCCGGGTGAGGTAGAGGTGGTCGGAAGCTTTTTTGCCGTGCTGAACCCCATCAGTGCCTTTTTTAACTTTTTTAGCCCATTTTTTTATTGCTATTTGGGATTGTTATTTCGTGTATGGATCATCTGTAATTGGAATAAAAGTTTTTTCATCAACCCTGGATTGGTGGTGATTGACAGACTGACGGACCCGAGGGACGTGAAAAAGATACTGCTACGTGCCCATAGGGCACCTATCTAAGGTGAGCTCTGATCCAATTGAAATAACCAGACGTGTGGGATTGAAAGAAACCTTTATTGCCTATAGGGCACAACAGAGAGGTCAGTTGCAGGGGGTAATACCCCCGATGGTTTATATCGTCAATCTGACTCTTTCTGTAGCCCTATTTGGACATCGCAAGTGTATTCACCATTTTTGTGTTTGTGGATAGGAGTGGGAGTCAGATGCCTAGGGAAAGGACATCATTGTACTGACTGACTGTTTGGCCCAGCTGGTCAGTATTTAAAAGGAGAGCTGCACTGGAATTGGCTGAAGGTAATTGGTAGTGCAGCCTGGTTGGAGAAACCAACAAGATGGCCGCCGCCAGGGAAGGCGACAGGTTTCAGAACCAGGAAGTGTGTGCAGTACACTCCAGGCAGCGTGTCCAGCAAGGCCCAGGCAGAGTTCACAGCATCATGGCGCCTCAGTGTGGGAAGCATGGGTGGCAGACATGGTGGTCGTAACAGCACCCCTTCCTTTACGAGTGGCCCCAGGACACTCCTTAGGCTTAGCTGGACATTTCCTGTGAAAATATTTGATTAGTATGGGTGTATGTACCTCTGTGGCATTGGTCCAAGATCTCTCTTCTGGGCCATATCCTTTCCAGTCGATCAGGTACTGGAGTCTCTTGTACCTTATACGAGAGTCCAGGATGCGAGCCACTTCATATTCCATGCCCCTGTGAGTAAAGACTTTAGGAGATTTGGGGAGACATGCATGATATTTGTTTAGAATCAATGGTTTGAGTAAGGAGACATGAAAAGAGTTGGGAACCCTTAAATAATGAGGTAATTTTAACTTGTAGGCAACCGGATTGATGATCTGCATGACTGGAAAAGGACCGATGAACCGCGGTGCAAACTTCATTGAGGGGACCCGAAGGCGAAGATTCCGTGTGGACAGCCATACATTATCACCTACTTTTAAATTTGGAACTGCTCTTCTTCTTCTACTATCGGCAAATGTTTTGTACCTTTGAGAGGCGCTGACCAAAGATTTCCTGACCTTTCTCCAATGGTGACGCAGTTGCTGGAGAGTCAAGGTTACCACTGGCACAGATGTCGAAGGAAGCCACTGGAAATCAGGAACCTTGGGATGGAAGCCATAGTTATTAAAGAAAGGAGTAGAAGAAGCAGACGAGTGATACTAATTGTTATGGACAAACTCAGCCCATGGCAATACCTCAACCCAATCATCTTGAGAAGAGGACACATGTAAACGTAAAAATGTTTCTACATCCTGATTGACTCTTTCCGTTTGGCCATTAGATTGTGGATGATAGGCTGTACTAAAGTTGAGTTGAATCTTGAGGACTTTACACAATGCTCTCCAGAATTTGGCCACAAACTAAACCCCTCGATCGGACACAATCTCTTCGGGTAGTCCATGCACTCTGAAGATCTCTTTTATAAACAAATCAGCAAGCTTGGGAGCTGAAGGTAACCCCTTCAGAGGTATGAAATGTGCCATTTTCGAGAATCGATAACCACCCATATGGTACTATAACCATCTGAGGATGGTAGATCTGTGATGAAGTCCATCGACAAATGAGTCCACGGTCCCCGTGGGATTGAGAGTGGCCTCAATGGACCTATTGGCGCTAGATTAGATGACTTATGTTGGGCACAATGAGGACAGGATGCAATATACTCACATCCTTTTTTAAAGCAGGCCACCAGTATTTTCGGGACAATAATTCATAGGTCTTTTGAACCCCTGGGTGCCCAGAGAATTTTGAATCGTGGGCCCACCGCAAGACTTGACTCCTTGAATTAGGTCTGACAAACGTTTTACCTGGAGGCACCGATACTTGCACTGTGGAAGCAGCAAAGGCACTTGGATCCAGAATTGGACTTCCTTCAAAGGATCTGGACTCCTCCTCTGTTTCCCATGACCTAGAAAGAGCATCTGCTTTGCGGTTCTTTACTCCTGGAGAGAAAGACAACTTATAATTAAATCTGGCAAAGAATAATGCCCATCTGGCCTGCCGAGGATTAAGACATTGTGCATTTTTTAGATAAAGCTAATTTTTATGATTGGTAACAACATTAATAATATGAACTGCCCCCTCCAATAAATAACGCCATTCTTCTTGTGCCATCTTGATGGCCAAAAATTCCTGATCCCCTATGGCATAATTTTGTTCAGCCGATGAGAATCTTTGGTACTTGTGCAGTTACACGGCGCCAGCATGGCGCCGTGCAGCTGAGTCCCCTTGCGGGGCTCGCTACGCTCGCCACGCTATTTAAAATCAACTCCATGCCAACATGGATAGTGGAGGTATGAACTATCCATTTTGGCATGGAGTTAAGTTACTTTTTTTGACATATTTCGTGGCAAGCGTTCACCCGGAAGTAGCACGGCACCATGCTGGCGCCGTGAAACTACACAAGTACCGAATCTTTTTGAGAAAAACCGGCAGGGGTGTAACTGTCCATCACTCTTTGCCTGGGAAAGTACAGTTCCTACACCGATGGAAGAGGCGTCAACCTCCAATGTAAAAGGCAAAGTTACGTCTGGTTGGGCCAGCACTGGTGCTGTGATGAATTTTCTCTTGAGAGTGATAAAAGCCTTGGAAGCTTCAGGATTCCATTTAGAGGGTTTGGCACCTTTACGAGTGAGCAACGGGGGGGCAACAATTGTAGAAAATCCTTTGATAAATTTTCTGTAATAGTTTGCAAATCCGAGGAACCTTTGGACCCCTCAGAGAGTATGAGGCCATGACTGAATTGCCTCTACTTTGGCTGGATCCATTTCTAGACCAGAGCCTGACACGATATATCCCAGGAAGGGTATAGAAGGCACCTCAAAAATGCATTTCTCCAACTTACAGAAGAGAAGATTTTTTCTAAGGCGTGACAGTACCTCTCTGACGAGTTCTTGATGATCCTGACGACTGTTGGAAAATATAAGAATATCGTCACGATAAACCACAACATGTTTATACAGAAGGTCTCTAAATAGCTCATTCATATAGGACTGGAAAACTGCAGGAGCATTACTCAACCCAAAAGGCATAATGAGATACTCATAATGTCCATCTCTAGTATAGAAGGCAGTTTTCCATTCATATCCTTCCCGGATGCGAATAAGATTGTAGGCTCTGCGTAGATCTAGCTTAGTAAAGATGGTGGCTCCCTTAATACGATCGAACAATTCTGTAATAAGTGGCAGTGGGTAACGATTCTTAATGGTGATTTCATTCAGGCCACGGTAATTGATACAAGGCCGCAACCCTCCATCCTTTTTCTTAATGAAAGGGTTCTGCAGGTGGATGGTCTTCACAGCAGGCGAGCAGGAGTGGATTCAGTCTGGAGATAGCTGACAGGCAGCAGCGCTTTCAGCAGGAGTGAGAGTCAGACTGACTGTTTGGCCCAGCTGGTCAGTATTTAAAAGGAGAGCTGCACTGTAATTGGCTGAAGGTAATTGGTAGTGCAGCCTGGTTGGAGAAACCAATAAGATGGCCACCGCCAGGGAAGGCGACAGATTTCAGAACCAGGAAGTGTGTGCAGTACACTCCAGGCAGCGTGTCCAGCAAGGCCCAGGCAGAGTTCACAGCATCATGGCGCCTCAGTGTGGGAGGCATGGGTGGCAGACCTGGTGGTCGTGACACCCTGTTTATGAAGCGTATTGTGAATTTTGGCTTAATCTGTGTGGCATTATGTGAATTCTGGCTCAATCCGTGTGGCATTATGTGAATTTTGGCTCAATCCCTGTGGCATTATGTGAATTTTGGCTCAATCCGTGTAGCATTATGTGAATTTTGGCTCAATCCATGTGGCATCATGTGAATTTTGGCTCAATCCGTGTGGCATTATGTGAATTTTGGCTCAATCCGTGTTGCATTATGTGAATTTTGGCTCAATCCATGTTGCATTATGTGAATTTTGGCTCAATCCGTATGGCATTTTATGAATTTTGGCTCAATCCGTGTGGCATTATGTAAAATTTGGCTCAAGCCATGTGGCATTATGTGAATTTCTGCTCAATCCATTTGGCATTATGTGAATTTTGGCTCAATCCGGTTGTTATTATGTGAATTTTGGCTCAATCCGTGTGGCCTTATGTGAATTTTGACACAATCCATGTGGCATTATTTCAATTTTGGCTCAATCCATGTGGCATTATGTGAGTTTTGGCTCATTCCATTTGGCATCATGTGTAAGGGGCAAGTATAATGGGGTCTAGTATTTTGTTGCATAATGTGTAGAAGTTGTATATGGTGTGTACACTACACTCAAGGACATGCCCCCTGTTGAGTGGCAACACCCCCTTTTCTGGAGCGCGCACAACTACATCCTTCACTTTTGTCGCCACGGTGGGCCTGCATACTTTAAATGCCAGGGCCTATTTTTAATCCCATTCCCACCCTCTCTCTGCCACTCTCTTAGCATGTACACTGGCACCACTAACACTGCCCCTCCCCCAACCCAAACCCTCTTTTATCACGGTGCCCCCCCCTGTAATTTTTTCCTGGATCCGCCCCTGGATACACTGAATCCCTGTAGTAGACACTGGTAAGAATACTTCCTGGGGCCAGATTATATATATGTATAGGAAGGGAACAGATTAGGTTAGAATACACAGGGCCTGATTGCTGGGCTGCAAACCTTCAATGCCCCTGGGCACATCTGCAAAACATTTGCAGCCTTACACCTAGGGGGAAAACCATTCGCAATCACTCACTACCGACTGGTCTTCCCCCCGTTCACAGCCACCAAGTAAGTCTGGTCTTACTCAGAGCTGCAATGGCTGTGGGGAGATGGAGTCCCTCCCAAAGGCCGGGCAATGCCTGTGTTTCCAAGGGCACTCCCAGAAACACCCGGCACCATCCGTGTTTGCACTGGCATCTCGAGCATGGGCACTGCGGTCATCCAATAATGCTATCAGGGCTGAATCAGGCTCTTAGTGATCACTTGCGGAGTTCTATATAGTGTTACAGAGCTCCTTTTATACTTAGCAAGTTAATGTATCAATTCAATTTACTGACCTGGGAGATCACATTGACGTATATGTGACAAGATGGAATAAACGGTACGTGGTTAGCAGATTATAGTTTTAAGTAAACAGATTTTCTCACATCCAAGAGCAAGACATCTCTATACTCTATAAGTAGTACAGAAGGTGTAATGGTTAGCATTACTGCCTCACAGTGCTGAGGTCATGGGTTCAATTCCCACCATGGGCCTAACTGTGCGGAGTTTGTATATTCTCCCCGTACTTGCGTGGGTTTCCGCCGGGTCTTCCGGTTTCCTCCCACAATCCAAAAATATACTGGTAGGTTCAGCGGTGTAGCTAGGTGCCATGGTGCCCGGAGGAAGGGCATATTTCGCGCCCCCCCCCCCCAACCCGGTAATGAACTGGGGGCGTGGCTAACGGAATCTTCTGCTTTATACAAGAACCTGTAACGGAATCTGCTGCGCTATATAAGACACTGTAACGGAATCTGCTGCGCTATATAAGACACTGTAACGGAATCTGCTGCGCTATATAAGACACTGTAACGGAATCTGCTGCGCTATATAAGACACTGTAACGGAATCTGCTGCGCTATATAAGACACTGTAACGGAATCTGCTGCGCTATATAATACCACTTTCACATTGCAAAAACCTGCTTTTAACCCGATTTTCTAAACGTGTCTTAAAACTGGTCAAAAGCCAGTTAAACCCCTTTCATATTGCATGACGTAAAGGTATATTGCAGTTTAAATACCGTTTTGTACCTTTCAGATTCAACCCGTTTCACCCATAGAAAGCCATACAATGTCATTTTAAATGTTTTTTTCCTGCTTGTGGGCGGGGATCAAGTGTGGTTATCATTTGTAGCAAATACCGTTTCTGAGCTGTTCAGACTGCAGAGAAAACGGCTCAGAAACGTGTAGGATCCTGCTTTTAACACGTGTCAAAATACCGGTTTTCTGTAACCGGTAAATTGACAATGTAGCTTTCACATTGCAGCTGGAACCGTTTTAAAGCACTAAAAAAACGGCAATGTACCGTGTTACAGCTGCAATGTGAAAGGGGTATAAGACACTAACGGAATCTGCTGCGCTATATAAGATACTGTAACGGAATCTGCTGCGCTATATAAGGACCTGTAACGGAATCTGCTGCAATATACAGTATAAGACACTGACGGAATCTGCTGTGCTATATAAGACGTGTAACGGAATCTGCTGCGCTATACAAGGCGCTGTAACGGAATCTGTTGCGCTATATAAGACGCTGTAACGGAATCTGCTGCGCTATATAAGACGCTGTAACGGAATCTGCTGTGCTATATAAGACGCTAACGGAATCTGCTGCGATATATAAGACACTGTAACGGAATCTGCTGCGCTATATAACAACCTGTAATGGAATCTGCCGCGCTATATAACAACCTGTAATGGAATCTGCTGCGCTATATAACATGCTGACAGCTGTAAATAAATAAATATATATACATATAAATATATATACAGCACAGCAGGGCAGCAGAAGAAGCCAGAGAGATTCACTCTCCCTCTATACATATGCCCCACACATGATGCCCATTATACATACTGTATGTCCCACAACGTGATGCTCCATTATACATATGCCACACACCGTGATGCTCCATTATACATATGTCCCACACCGTGATGCTCCATTATACATATGCCACACACCGTGATGCTCCATTATACATATGCCACACACCGTGATGCTCCATTATACATATGCCCCACACCGTGATGCTCCATTATACATATGCCCCACACCGTGATGCTCCATTACACATATGCCACACACATGATGCCCATTATACATATGCCCCACACGTGATGCTCCATTATACATATGCCGCACACCGTGATGCCATTATACATATGCCCCACACGTGATGCTCCATTATACATATGTCCCACACCGTGTTGCTCCATTACACATATGCCCCACACCGTGATGCTCTATTATACATATGCCACACACATGATGCCCATTATACATATGCCCCATAACATGAAGCTCCATTATACAAATGCCCCTTAGAATGATGCTCCATTAATCATATGCCACACACCGTGATGCCCATTATACCTATGACCCACAACGTGAAGCTCCATTATACATATGCCCCACACCTTGATGCTCATTAAACATATGCCACATACATGATGCCCATTATACATATGCCCCACAACGCGAAGCTCCATTATACATATGCCCCACACATGATGCCCATTATACATATGCCCCACACACATGATGCCCATTATATATCAGTGAAAAGGGTATGCAGGCTAGAGTCACAGGCCGCGAATTTACCTACTGTGCACACAGTTTTTAAAAAAAAGCCATTGTGGGCATGGCCCCTGACCAGTGCCATATCATGGAGATGTAGCAATAATGGTTCCCGCCTGTTACCTGCCCACGAAGCTCTTCCCCGCACTCTGCGCGCCCACCACGGCTATCTGCGGCAGCTCCAAGCGTCCTGCACTGCAGCCGGTTCACCAGAGGGATGAGCTGCTCCATATACCGGTCCCCCGTCATTCCCACTGTCCCCGGGCGCTGCTGGCTGTGGCAGGAAATGCGCACGCCGCTGCTGCTGAGGGTCGCGGTGCCGGGCTGCTGGTGCTGGGGGGGAGGGGGGGGGCTCCCGGGTCCTGGGTATGTAACCCGCGGCCGCGGTCATAACTAATATGTCATGCCGCTGCCCGGCCCCACCGTCCGTGACGCTTGACGGCAGGGACCGGGCGCGCAGGGCAAGAGGCAGGCGCCGGGCATGACAGCCGCCGGCGCTGCACAGCACATGCTGCTGCCCGTTGACTGCAGTGGAATCATTTGCGGAGGGGGGGCGGGCCGGCAGCGCCATTCGACCAATCGCCGCCCGGAGCATGAGCTCCGGTGGCTCCGCCCTCCCTACGCCTCTGGGTAGGTTAATTGGCTCCCAAAAAATCAACCCTAGAATATATGTGTGTGCGTGTACATGTGGTAGGGAATATAGATTGTAAGCTCCACTGGGGCAGGGATTGATGGGAATAATCAAATATTCTCTGTAAAATGCTGCGGAATCTGTGTGTGCTATATAAGAAACTGCTAATAAATAAATAATAAATATATATATATATATCCAATCAAATACAAATGTGTCAGTTTATAAGTGCCTACAAAATACAAGTAATGTAAGTAATGCAAAATTATTGTATTATAAATATTAGAAGAATGTAACTGTGTACACCGAAAAGCAAGCTGGCAGTGTAAATCAGACTTTATTAAAAAGTAATTAAGCCTAACTTATATTCTAGAGTATTATAGCATATATATGTGACAGTTGTTCCTAAGAATGACCTGTATACTTAATTGGATTATAGTACTTGTCATTTCTTGCTACAAGAAACAGTACTTGGTTTAAAAGATATGTCCTATGTGCCTACTAACGAGGCTTCTGTAATGTGATCCAGCTTCCTATCTCATGCATTTCTCTTTAAAATTAATTTAAATTACATTAATTGTCCTTTTATACAACATTCCCTTCTGCAATGTAATTGCACAAGCCTTTTCTCTTACATATTTAATTGAGAAATCATGTAATTAGGGCGTTGAAGGCAGCTGAGGGAGAATGCGCTAAGTTCTTCCCCTCCTGTCTCACTTTTCCTGGGAATGTATCTCCTGGTACCTCATTCTTTCAAGATAAATTCTATAGTGGTTGCTGCTGTCTTGTACAATGGAAAGAGTTAAAATAGTGGCAAAAATCCAGTAAACAGCTCAGTTAAATATATTAGTATGAAATTCACAAATAATATTGAAATATATATATATTATATATATATAGAGAGAGAGAGAGTTTGGGGTCACGTAGAAATGTTTTTATTTTTGAAAGAAAAGCACAGTGTTTTCAGTAAAGATAACATTAAAGTAATCAGAAACACACTCTATACCTTGTTAATGTGGTAAAAGACAATACTAGCTGCAAATGTCTGTTTTTTTGAAGGAGTATCTAGATAGGTGTATAGAGGCCCATTTGCAGCAACTATTACTCCAGTGTTCTAATGGTACATTGTGTTTGCTAATTTCATTAGAAGACTAATGGATGATTAGAAAACCCTCGTGCAATTATGTTAGCTCAGCTGAAAAAGGGTTTGCTCATTAGAGAAGCTATAAAACTGTCATTCCTTTGAGCTAGTTGAGTATCAGAAGCATCACATTTGTGGCTTCGATTATACTGTCAAAATGGCCAGAAAAAGAACTTTCATGTGAATCTCCACAGTCTATTCTCATTCTTTAAAATGAAGGCTATTCCATGCGAGAAATTGCCAAGAAACTGAACATTTCCTACAATGGGGTGTACTACTCCTTTCAGAGTACAGTTCCAACCAGAGTAGAAAGAGAAATGAGGCCCCAGTGCACAACTGAGCAAGAAGACAAGTACATTAGCTTCATTAAATGGTACCCGTAAAACACCAATGTCAACATCTACAGTGAAGATGCTACTCCATGATGCTTGCCTTCTAGGCAGTGTGGCAAAGAAAAAGCAATATCTGTGACTGGCAATAAAGGGAAAATATTAACATAGGCAAAAGAACACAGACATTGGACAGAGGAATATTGGAAAAAAGTGTTATGGACAGACAAATAGAAGTTTGATATGTTTGGATCACACAGAAGAACATTTGTGAGATGCAGCCATTGAATATTGCAATAGTCTCCTTACCGGTCTTCCCAAGAAAAGACTATAACCACTACAATCCATTTGGAATGCGAGGAAGAGAAGTTGGTATAGTGGAGTGGCGCTTGACCCTATACAATGTGTGAGAAAATGGGTATGGTTGTAGAGATACTGAGCTCGATTGGTCTTTAATACTAGTTTATTTGAGGTTTCTTTCTATGGATTTTTTACTTGCCCCCATTGATGCATGGAAAGGAAAAATGAAATGTGGATTAGGCTTGACAATTGTTTATAGTATCTTTTAAAGCATATTATTGCAGTGTCGCATACCTCATTTACTAAAAAGCAAGTGAGTTAACATGTATCTAGGTTTCTTTTTTGGATGGTCTTAATACAGATGCACCTAGACTCACATTTGGTTAGGTATTAACATGTACATCAAGGTATCTTTGATAGAGTAAAGCGGTGGCGTACCGGTACTCAATGTGTAATGCTCCTCCTATAAAGGTTCCTTTCAATTTGAAGATAAAAATCGGGAGTTTTATTTGAACATATACAATTTTTGTTTTAAGTATATAAATGAAAAATTTTCAGATTAAAAATCCAAAAAGGGTCACAGCAAACCAGGAGAGGTTGGTGGCTCCAAAACCTAGACTGTCCGGCCGTGAGTCAGCCAAGGTTTTGAAAATAAATGGAAACTACCTTGTCTCCCGTGTTCTGTTATGTATGGGTGTCCCTTTTTGTGTGGTGGAATCCCCTCTGCCCAACGCGTTTCGAGAAACTTGGTTCTATTTATGAAGGCACCTTGATAAAGAGAACCAAGCTTCTCAAAATGCATTCCATGCATCCAATGGGGGTAAGTAAAAAATCCATAGAAGGAAACCTCCAATAAACTAGGATTAAAGACCAATAGAGCTAAGTATCTCTACATCCATGCCCATTTTCTCACACATTGTATAGGGTCAAGCGCTACTGCACTATATCAATTTCTCTTCTTTGCTCTTGTATCTCTGTGGGTTCAAGGGATCCCACCCACAGTATAGTTGGGCAGCTGTCCCATAGGGCCTTATTTTGGTTCACTCCTTCTGGCAAATTCCTTCTTAGATGGACAAAACCATGTTCACTGCAGGGGGAAAGATGTAACTTGAGAGAGTTAGATTTGGGTGGGGTTTTACTTCAAAGTGAGATCTATATTGCAGTGTAAAAATAAAGCAGTCCGTATTTTCCCTGCACAGAAACAAAATAACTCACCCAAATCTAATTCTCTCTGCACATTTTAGATCTGCTCCACCTGCAGTGCACATGGTTTTGCCCATTTTGAGAACAAATTTGTACTGCGATCAGATCTGAATAAGAGCCATAGTGACACTCCAAAAGTGAATCACCTTTCCCTTTTTTCCATTTTGAATGCAGCTACAAGGCTAATCTTCCTAGCAAGGCTCCATCATCTGCTGATCCGCTCTGACAGTCCCTCCATTGGTTGCCCGTATTTTACTACATTCAATTCAAAATACTTCTACTTACATAGAAAGCTATTAACCAAGCTACACCAATATATATCGCTTCACTTATCTCAAAATATTTCCCAACTCGACCTCTCCGTTCTTCACAAGATCTGCATCTCTCATCCACACTCTTTACCAAATCTCATTGACAATTACAGGACTTTCATCAGGCAGCACCCACCCTATGGAATGCTGTCCCATGAACCATAAGACTCTTCTCCAGCCTCCAAACTTTCAAGCGTTCCCTAAAAACTCACCTCTTCAGGCAAGCCTATCAAATTCCTGAACCGCCCATATAACCTTCAAAAGCTTTCTTTCTAAATACATCCCATCAGGACTGTTCTCGGTAATTTGCTGGGACTACTATACTATAGATAATGCCTATCCTTGTCTATCCTTCCTTTCTCCCTATAGATTGTAAGCTTGCGAGAAGGGCCCTCCATCCTCTGTCTGTAATCACCCAGTTTGTCTTATCACTGTTGATTCCAATTGTAAAGTGCATATATCTTATATATGCTGTGCTATTTAAGAAAGTGTAAATAAATTACTTGCTATGTGGAAAAGGTAATGAACTTGTGAATTTTGAACTGCCATTTTATTCTAAGTGCCATTTTAAATAAGTGCAGAGTTATATCCAAGAAGGAGTGGTGTGTTTAAATTTTGCTGAAGGTGGGAGTGGTTATCTGCTCAGAATTTTGCTGAAGGTGGGAGTGGTTATCTGCTCAGAATTTTGCTGAAGCCCAGGTGCCTGACCTGTTAAAGGGTCCACAAAGTGCAGATAGTGTGCTGCATGATCTGAGAGTGGGCCACTGAGGAAAACGTGCAACTGGAAGAAATTACAGAGGAAGCGGCAGATACAGGTGTGAGGACACCAGGAGTGTGACACAGCTGCAGGAACAGATAAGTATCAACTTTCTTATATTTTGATAAAAATTAACTTGTAGTGTGTAATTGCATTGTAATTTAACTCTCTACTGTATACTAGGGGGTTAGTCGCAGGGAGGTAGATAAAATGGGTGGGGCCCTGATTGAGAATCTTACTCAGTGCATGTTGTGCAAGATGTATGCGCACCTGGAGCAAGAGTCCCAGTGCGAATACATCTGCACGAGATGTGAGCGAACGTCCGCCCTGGAAGCCCAGGTCACTGATCTAGAGCGGACCGTTCAGCGACTGAGGGATATTTCCAATCTTGAGCAAAGCCTAAATAGAACGGTGGAGGAGTTGCAGATGGGGTCACTGGTAGAGGAGGAGGATCAGGTAGCCAGCTGGGTCACGGTTAGAAGGGGAAACAAGAGGGACAGGAGGGACAGGAACGACATCTCGGATCTATCACACCCGAACAAATTTGCCCGGTTGGACGAATTTTCGGGGGAGGATGGAGACGAAATGACGGAGCTGGAGGAGACGGCTCCCTCTAGCAACCAGAGGAGCGGTCCCTCTAGCTCAAACGGGATGACAGTTAGTGAGGTACCAAGGCAGATAGTGGTGGTAGGGGATTCCATCATTAGGAGAACAGACAGGGCAATCTGCTATCGGGACCACGATCGCCACACGGTCTGTTGCCTCCCGGGTGCTCGGGTACGGCACATCGCGGACCGAGTCGACAGATTGTTGGGAGGGGCTGGGAGCAACCCGGCGGTCTTGGTGCACATCGGCACCAACGACAAATTCAATGGTAGGTGGGATGTCCTCAAGAAAGAGTATAGGGAATTAGGTAAGAAATTAAAGGCGAGGACATCTAGGGTAATTTTCTCGGAAATATTACCAGTGCCACGCGCTAGCTCAGGGAGGCAGAGGGAGATCAGGGAGGTAAATGTGTGGCTTAAGGATTGGTGTAGGAAAGAGGGATTCGTGTTCATGGAACACTGGGCGGACTTCTCGGTCAGGCGCCATCTTTTTTGCCGTGATGGATTGCACCTGAACGAGGAGGGGGCTGCGGTGCTGGGGGGAAGGATGGTTAGAGGGTTGGAGGAGATTTTAAACTAGGCGACAGGGGGGTGGGGGCAGCAAGACATTATGGGACTATCAGGGAGAGAAGCCGGACTGGGATCAGGAATCATATGGGGGAAGGAGATGGGGGGGGGGGGGACGGAGACATAGACAAAGCCCTGGGACATAACAAGGGTATAATCGGGGGTAACTCTCAGGGTGCATCAGGAATGTCATGTAATAAAATGTTATGTTGTAACAGTCACGTTACCCCATTACAGTTCTTAGGTACAGATGATCTTAGTATACGGGAAGGAGGGAATGACAGAGGAAGAATTCCTGGAACTATGGAGAGGGCAGGCAGTGTGCATGGTGGGGAGGCCTGTAGAGAGTCTATTGAAGGGGAGAGGGGAAAGAGGAAGCTAGTAAAGAATTCAAATGGGTCCTGGGGTAAAACTAATCACAATATTAGAGCCATATCTAAAAATAAACATAAATTAAAATGCTTACTGGCTAATGCAAGAAGCTTAGTGAGTAAAATCGGGGAGCTTGAAACGGTGATCAGTAGGGATGACTACGACATCATTGGTATTACAGAAACATGGTGTAATGAGTCGCATGACTGGGCATTAAACATGGAGGGATATACACTCTACAGGAAAGACAGGGAAAATAGAAGGGGCGGGGGTGTGTGCCTATATGTAAATAATAACTTAACATCATGTGAGAAAAATATGAGCACAGACCTGGAAGACGACAACTCGGAGACAGTGTGGGCAGAGATAACCGACAATAATAAGAAACCAAAAAAACAAATTTATAATAGGGATATGCTATAGACCACCAAATATAAATGAAAGGGAAGAGTCTCTTCTTTTAAACCAAATCAAACAAGCATCAAATCAGGGTCAGGTATTAATTATGGGGGATTTTAATTTACCCGACATTGATTGGGAAAACGAAACAGGTAAATCAGCAAGAAGCAATGGGTTCTTAAGCTTACTTAAAGACCAGTTTATTGCACAAACGGTAGAAACTCCAACTCGTGATGAGGCGCTCTTGGACTTAGTATTAACAAATAACACAGACTTAGTTTCAAACACAAAAGTAATTGAACAATTAGGGAATAGGGATCACAATATGGTTTCACTGGAAATCAACTTCAGTAAATTACATCAAAAAGGATCTGCAAAAATACTAAACTTCAGAAAAGCGAACTTTGAATTATTCAGGGAAGCCCTAACAGGAATTGGGTGGGAAACGGTTATGGAGGGAAAAAATGCAGAGGAAATGTGGGATACTCTAAAAAAGGTGCTTGATTCACTAACTATTGAATACATTCCTAAAGTAACTAAAGGTAAATTCAACAAAAAAAAGCCACCATGGTTGGACAAAGAAGTAAGGTCAGCTATCAACAATAAAACCAGAGCCTTTAAATTCTATAAAAATAACTTGAATGAGGAGGCGTTCGCAAAATACAAAGAATCAAACAAAACTTGTAAAGGGGTAATCAAAGCAGCTAAAATATTATATGAAGAGTGCATAGCCACTGAAAGCAAAACCAACCCAAAGAAGTTTTTTAAATACATAAATAGTAAACGTTTAATTAAGGAAAACATAGGCCCACTAACTGATACTAGTGGAAAAAGTGTTACTGAGGACAAGGGAAAAGCAAAACTGTTAAATGAGTTCTTCTCATCAGTATTTACTAAGGGAGAGCAGACTGTGGAACGAACATTTACCACAAATGGGACAAATAAGCCAGATCTCAATGTGGATTTCACGCCGAAGGAAATAATACTGAGGCTAAGCAAACTCAAAACAAATAAGTCACCAGGGCCAGATGGGATTCATCCGAGGGTATTAATGGAATTAAGGGATGAACTAGCTACCCCCCTACATTATATCTTTAGCAAGTCACTATCGTCAGGTATAGTACCAAAAGATTGGAGAATAGCAGAGGTAGTGCCAATATTCAAAAAAGGAAAAAAGGAAGATCCCGCTAATTACAGACCCGTTAGTTTAACATCAATTGTGGGTAAACTATTTGAAGGATTTTTAAGGGATGGTATACAGGAATATTTAGATCATCACCGTCTACTCAGTACTAACCAACATGGGTTCGTGAAAAATCGTTCATGCCAAACTAATCTACTAGGGTTCTATGAAGAGGTTAGCAAAAACCTCGATAATGGAAATGCTGTAGATGTGATTTTCCTAGATTTCGCTAAAGCATTTGATACTGTCCCACACAAGAGATTGATAAATAAAATGGAGAACCTAGGATTGGGTGAAAATATCTGTAGATGGGTAGGGAATTGGCTATGTAATAGAGAACAAAGAGTGGTTGTGAATGGTGCCGTATCAGATATGATACCGGTACTAAGTGGAGTGCTCCAGGGTTCGGTTTTGGGGCCCATTTTGTTTAACATTTTTATTAACGATATTGGGATAGGGTTACTCAACAATGTATCCATCTTTGTGGATGATACAAAACTTAGTAAAGTCATCAAATCATCAGAAGATGTCACCATGCTTCAAAATGATCTTGCAATTCTAGATGAGTGGGCAAAAAAATGGAAGATGAGGTTCAATGTAGATAAATGTAAGGTTATGCACCTTGGGAGACACAACCAGTGTGCAAGTTACAACCTTAGCGGAGAGGAACTGGGTAATTCCATACTTGAAAAGGATCTAGGAGTCCAAATAGACAGCAATCTAAGATGTAGTGCCCATTGTAATGTTGCTACAAAAAAGGCCATCAAAATTCTGGCATGTATTAAGAGGGGAATGGAAACTAGGGACTCAAGGGTAATTATGCCACTATATAAAGCATTGGTGAGACCTCACCTAGAGTACGGAGTACAGTTCTGGGCCCCACACTATAAAAAGGACATCATAGAATTAGAAAAAGTCCAAAGGCGAGCAACAAAGCTTATTAGGGGAATGGAGAATTTAAGCTACGGGGAGAGATTAAGCAATTTGGGACTATTTACATTAGAAAAGAGACGTTTAAGGGGGGACATGCTCAACATGTACAAGTATATCAAGGGAACTGTCACACACCCTATTTTCTACTAGAAAGGAATCTAGGACGCGAGGGCATGAGTATAGATTAGAAGAAAAAAGATTTCATTCAGCTAGTAGAAAGAATTTCTTTACGGTCAGAACAGTCAAACTCTGGAACTCTCTTCCCAGAGAGGTGGTAACGGCTGGCTCATTAAATACGTTCAAGGCAAAGTTGGACAAACATTTACTGGAGAAAAACATCCATGGGTACAAATAAGAAATATAATTTGTCTGTAAAATACCAGAACCTACCAAATCAGCAATGGATATCTATACCAGGTTGAACTGGATGGACGCAAGTCTTTTTTCAGCCTTAGCTACTATGTAACTATGTAATATACACTATATGGACAAAGGTATGCATACGCCTGACCATTGCACCAACAGGGACTGTAATGACATATATATATATATATATATATATATATATATATATAGATATATAGTCCAAATGGATAATGGCACTCGCTATAAACACAATCCTGGTCCTGTTGCCCTCCGCAATTAGGAGCACTCGGTCCCCACAAATAGACAATGTCCGGCGGCACTCAGGAACTTGAAAGAAGGACACAGCCTCAGGCGCTCTTAAGCCAACGTTTCAATAAGTTTATCTTATTTTCATCAGGGCATACAAGAAAATGAAAATTAACTCACCATTTATGTGCACAACCTTCACGTAGTGATGCTGTCAAAGCCATGCTGCAGACTCAACTCCGCCCCAGGCGATGACATCATCACTGTGCTCCTACACCAGTACAAAAAAAAAAAAAAAAACTTTATTGACTGCAACAAAGAAGCACAACATGAACAATGTGCTAGAGTATGGAGAGATATAGTAATGAAAAAACATATTCAAATGTATGCCAAACTGTGGCTGCTTGTTTATATATAAACTATAATCATCTCGTACATGTTATCAAGTTATTTTAGCTCAAGGGAATAAAGTGCAAATAATGAATCATAAAAAGCAATGCAAACCAAGAGTTTCATTAAGACCCTGAGGACTTAATGTCCCCAACCTAAAAATCCACTCCGCCTCGCGCTGTAATAAAAACTTTGATCTGTCTCCGCCTCTAATGGAAGGAGGGACATGATCGATAATGCAATGTTTGAACGCTGTGGGGGAATGTCCCATCACAGCGTAATGTCTCGCAACTGGCTGTTCGCTTGTCCCTTTAAGGACAGCTGTGCGAATGGCCATGCGATGCTGGGCCATACGAGTTTTGAACTGACAGTCAGTCTTGCCTATGTAATACTTGCCGCAAGGACAAACTATTACATAGACAACGTACATGGTGGAACAAGTCAGTCTAAATTTAATGGGAAAAGTGACATTACTGTGGGGGTGTTTGATGTTGTCCCCAACCCACATATAGCTGCACGTCACACACCCTGTACATTTGACACATCCAAGTTTGGGACTGCCAAGGAAGGACGTGGTACTTTGTTTGGTAAAGTTGGTAATATCACTATGTACCAACAGGTCACGTAGGTTTATACCTCTAGAGTAGCTAGTAACTAGTTTTTTGTTGCGCAAGCTGGGCAATTCTTTGTCAGTGGTGACAATGGGCCAGTATGTCCTGACCGCAGTATTAGCTTTTGAACTAGCTGTGTTAAATCTATTTGGCCAAAATATCCTGTCAGCTGAGGTTTTATGTGATTTGCGTTTGAGAGTTTTACTTCTAGGGAGAGCTAAAACACGTTTCTTGGTGAGTATTAGTTGATCATAATCATAACCTCTCTCAAGAAATTTATGAACCATCTGGTCCAGCTGAATATGCAAATCTTCATCACTGCTGCAGATTCTGCGAACCCGCAGCATTTGGGAATACGGTAACCCCTTAGTGACTGAGGCGGGATGAAAACTACCTGGGGATAACAGCATATTTCTATCCGTTGGTTTTGTGAATAAAGATGTTTTAAGCTGACCATCAATAAGACTGATGCGTACATCCAAAAAGTCAATCTGACTGAATGAATGTGCGCATGTCAACTTGACAGGACTATCACTTTGATTCTGTCGGTCAATAAGGTTCTCAAGGGCCGACACAGATCCGTTCCACAACAGTATAATGTCATCTATATATCTCGCATAATAAAATACATTATTGGAGATGACCGGATCTGAAAAGAAAATTTTGTTCTCAACCGCCATCATAAAGACATTCGCGTACGATGGGGCCACAGAGGACCCCATCGCACAGCCCGATCGCTGTAAAAAGAATTGGCCATTAAAGAAAAAATAATTTTTGGTTAAAACTAGCTCCAATAAATCACAAAAAAATCCCACATTGGGAGCAAGATATTTAGGGCTGTTGGAAATCAGGCGTTTGGTTGCAGCTATACCCTGGGTATGGGGTATGCAAGTGTAGAGTGAAGTTACATCTATACTGCATAACACACAACCAGATGGAATGTCACCTAGACCATCTAAAGCAAGTAAAAGTGCAGTGGTGTCCTGCAGGTAAAATGTTGACTCCTGAATGACCGGCTGAAGGTAGATGTCCAGATAGGCCGACACTGGTTGAAAGATGGACCCCCTGGCAGAGATGATGGGTCTGCCAGGGGGATTGACCAGACTTTTATGTATTTTAGGGAGGGTATATAAAAGTGGCCTCCGGGGAAAATCACAAGTGAGAATTTTTTTGATACGGTTGGAAATGACACCAGTGTCGGCAGCAATGGACAAGTACCCATCCAGCTCCTTTTTAAACAGGTTGGTTGGATCAGTGTTCAGCAACTGGTAAGTAGAAATATCGGCTAACTGGTGCTCAATCTCTGATCTATACGCCACCACATCTTGAATAACAATCGAGCCGCCTTTGTCAGCGGCTCGAATAACGATATCATGTCTGCTGCTAAGTGATTTTAATGCATGATATTCATCTTTGTTCAAGTTAGAGTGTCTCATGGTGGCTGCCTCCTCCAAAGGATTGATTGATTCTTCGCTAGCGGTCAGAGGGGTGGAAGATAGGTTGAAGATCACCTCTTGTTGCTGGGCGGCTTTCGAGCTGCCGTTGCGCCTCCACTGCCCCCCTCTGCAACAGGGTCCCCGTCTCCGGCTCGCTGTGCTCGGGTGCGCACTGCTAAAGGGATAAACTGTTTTCTAGAATTACCCCTAGAGCGTCCTCTGCCCCGAGTTTCATATTCACTGGCAGAGTTGGCAGAATCAGTAGATGAACCAGAATGTACCCCACGGCCACCTAGTGAGTTAATTTTCATTTTCTTGTATGCCCTGATGAAAATAAGATAAACTTATTGAAACGTTGGCTTAAGAGCGCCTGAGGCTGTGTCCTTCTTTCAAGTTCCTGAGTGCCGCCGGACATTGTCTATATATATATATATATATATATATATATATATATATATATACTTTAATATGAAGTTAGTCCCCTTTTCACAGAAAGCACAGCTTCCACTCTTTTTAGAAAGTTTTTCACAAAATTTGGGATTGTTTCTATGAATTTGTGCCCATTTATTTTGTTAAATGAGAAGGTCTGGCTCGCAATCTCCATTTCAGTTAATCCCAAAGATCCCAAGGCATTTGGTGGGTTTGAGGTCAGGGCCAATCAAGTTCTTCCTCACTGAACTAATCATGTTTTTATAGTCCTTGCTTTGTGCAATGGGGCACAGCCATGCTGGAATAGAAAAGGGCCTTTCCCAAACATTGACACAAAGGCGGTAATTGATTACCGCTTGCTAAGCAGCGGTCCTCCGGGGCTTAGCAAGCAGCTTACCATTGCCCCCTCTGAATGCCCAGCCCCCGCTACTGTCAAATCCCCTTAGTAACGAGAACACATCCTCTTGCATGCAGCCGCTAGCAGGAGAAATCCTTGGATGTGGTCTGTTTTTTACCTCTCCCAGCCTGACTTGCCCTATACCTGACCTCTCTGTCTAACCCTAGCCCTGTCACCTCTATCCTGACCCTGTCATGTCTATCCTGACCGCTTTGACCTGTCCCTGTCACCTATTTTCTGCTTTGTCCCCTTTATCCTAGTCCTGTCACCTCTATCCTGTTCCTGTCACCCCTCTCTCCTGACCTGTTTTGTTCTGTCCCTTTCACCTCTGTCCTGTCCCTGTTTACTCTTTCCTGTCCCTGTGAACTCTGGCTACCCGGGTGCAGTGGGAGTTGATGGTTCTCTTCCCCACATGTGTCGTGGGAAGGGGGAAGAGCCGGCGGGCGGAGGAAGCAGAGAGGAAAGGCAAATTACTGCCTTGCCCCGGGCACCACAATCCCTAGTTTCGGCCCTGTACATATATACTTTTTTGTGACCCTGGCAATGGGTCTGATTGAAATATCTAAATTCAAAAATGAACGGTGTGGTCAAAAATTTTGG
Organism: Crinia signifera; assembly: GCF_055691185.1. Taxonomy (NCBI): domain Eukaryota; kingdom Metazoa; phylum Chordata; class Amphibia; order Anura; family Myobatrachidae; genus Crinia; species Crinia signifera. The sequence continues at coordinate 271,442,301 of NC_139221.1, forward strand.
TCCATATAGTGTATGTAAATATCTAGAAGCTTTTCTAAACTTAAAGAAATAATAGATTAATTGGTACGGGCATGTTTTTTCCTATGTCAACTAGACCTCTGATATTTAAGTGAGTTGAAAGACCAGTTAAGGGTCTGCATTAAAAAAAATATTAAATAAGTAAAATATACACATTTAATATCTACAATCCCAATTACCAGGGGCCAGTTGAAGCATTGAAATGCGTCAGTGAACTACCTTATTTAGCAGTGTTTACACTCCATTTTACATGCAATTAGACTTACATCTCTAATTGAAACTATCACCATGCTTAAAGGGGAACCTTCTTCTGTGCGTTGGATGGTTTCAATGCTTTAATAATTGGACTCCATCGATGCCCTCAGGGAACTGGTAACATTTCCTACCTTAATAGGCCCTACACACATAGCAATGTGTATGGAGTTATATTAGGAGTAAGACTAAGCTGTGTTATGTTTCAGTAAAAAATGTCATTAAAATTATTTTTTGCCTCTAAAGCAGGAGATATCGAACTCAGTCAGGTAATCAGGACTGAGTAACCGGTGGGGACCTGTAAAACTTGCTGGGTGGCCTAGATAATGTGAGCTGCTGGGTACCTAAGGCCCGGGTATGCTTATAATATGGCAGTTATGCTGGGTACACACTGGGTGACTCCTGGCACTGAACATATTGTTCACTATTTCAGCTGTGGAGCGGGTGTCACGATATAGTGCATGCTCACTGACGGATATCTTTAACGATATTGGTCATCGACGTCACCAGCCCCCCTCTCCGTACATGCGGTTGACTAGATAGTCAACATTGAGCTGCAAGTACAGATTACAAGGGGGATCATTAACATTGTGTGGGAGCGTGCATAGTTAACGATATTGAGCGTACACACCGGACGATTTGCACTATATGTCATTAAATATATTGATATCATCCAGGTTGTTCACGATATGTCCTTCAGTGTGTACAAATCTTTAGAAGTTGAGTTGTTCTCTTAACTTTGGGGTCACGAAACAACCAGACAATTAGCTAATTTCTGCCATGTTACATGACATGGTGAGGACATTAGGGATAAAGGGAAGAAAGGGGAAAACTGATAAGGTAAAAGCTTGCTGTTTGGTACTTTATCTCCGTTCATTTTATCTCTCTCCAAAGCTGAGTACATAGACCCCTTTATCTTTTACCAAGCTTTGATACATCTCCTACAAAGTATGTTGGAATTAATGTCTATATTCTTTCAAAAATTTTAATTTTTTAAGGGCATCCAAATATGTGGGTGTGCACCATTGGCATATTTTTTATTTATTTATTAACAGTTTCTTACATAGTGCAGCATATTCTGTGGCACTTTACAATAGGATTTAGTGGCCCTTATTCAGATCTGATCACAGTACAAATTTGGGTACTTATGTAATATCTGGACTCCCGTTTTTCTTATGAGACCGCTTCCGCTCGCCACGCTTCGAGCACGGTGGCTCGCTGCGCTCGCCACACTATATAAAATCAACTCCATGCGTAGTTGGATAGTAGGGGTATGAAAAAATGGGGAGCATTTAACATGGGAGTCCAGATAATACATAAGTACCCAAATTTGTTCTCAATATGGGCAAAACCATGTGCACTGCAGGTGGGGCAGATGTAACGTATAGAGAGAGTTAGATTTGTGTGAGTTATTTTGTTTCTGTGCAGGGTAAATACTGGCTGCATTATTTTTACACTGCAATTTAGATTTCAGTTTGAACACACCCCACCCAAATGTAACTTTCTGCACATGTTATATCTGCCCCACCTGCAGTGCACATGGTTTTGCCAATTTTGAGAACAAATTTGTACTGCGATCAGATCTGAATAAGGGCCCGTGATACAACAAACTGAATTTACAGACAGTCATAGGTATGAGTGCCCTGCTCGCAAGCTTACAATCTATAGATCTATAATAGTTGCAAGATGTACAGTGCAAGGGGGCTCACACCCCTTGCACCCATATAATTCCAATCGGAAATGTCTAAATGCCCAAATAGCTTTCGTTCGACTGCATTACAAATGTACAATGTCAATCATCTAAATTTTTCCATAGCCTAGACATTTTTACAAATGTATTTATAAATAGCATAGTAAATAATTTATATAAGAGAATTTGTATTTTAGATTCTGTGGTTCTTTAACTGATCTAATTTCATATGCGAAATGTAAACGAACACAAGTTCCGGGTATTTCATATTCTATGCCACTTTGTATATCCATGTCTCCGGCATTGTCATAAAATAGTTCTGAATCATTGCCGTTCTTGAGCTTGAAGGTAGATCAGCAATGGGATTAGTCAGCTCAGATGCGGTACTGACAAATTACTAGATAATGAGGATGTAACATATGAGAACTGCTGGTTTCTGTGTATTTTAGATGCTGATTTGCTCTCTCTTGAGAACAGCTGCAAAAACAAATATCCATAAAACCTAACATGGATGTAGTATACATTAACATATACTGTACTACACTGTCACAAAAAAAATCTAATTTTAGTTGGGAACTCAAAATACATAATAATACATTGCACAGAGCTTTCATGGGTAATCTGGGATTACTGCATATACCAGTGTTCATACAGCGCACAACCTCATATCATTTGTAAATACTGACAGGTGAATAATTTAACCTATTAAATAACCACTATAGAAAGGTGGTTCTGTCAGCTGTTTCCAACCCCTTATTAAGAGGCTTGAAACAGCAGATACAACCACCCCTCTATAGTGGTTATTTAATAGAATAAATTATAAAAAAAAAACATTGGACCCTGAACTGTAAATTCTTCCGGCAAGAAAAGGAATCTTAGAAGATTCACACATGTTCAAATGTTCATGTATGTGAGCACCATACCTCCCAACTGTCCCATTCTCCGCAAGAACGTCTCGGTTTTTGGGGACGTTCCCACATCCTGCCCCGGGCCGGCAGTGTCCCGTGGTGGTGGGGGGGCAGTTGGGAGCCCCCCCTGTCGCTTGTGAATAGACACTGTGCGCATGCACACAGCATCTATTCATGCCCCACAGTGGTGAAAATGGGGGCGTGGTCTCGAGGGAGCTTCGCTATTGAATGCCACTCAGGGAGATGGTACTCATAGTCGTAAATTACAAGTGCTAATACACGTTTATATCAATGAGAGAGACCATTAAAGTAGAAGGCAATATATTACATAGTGAAAAATAAAGTTTACAAGAAGCAGTGCAGACCATGTGATTCATTTAGACCACCGGGTGATAAAGTACCTAGTCTCTGAATCCAATCAGCCTCACACCTTAGTAATTTGAGGGACCGATCACCCCTTCTCAATGAAATAGGGATGTGGTCAATGATTACACTTTTGAGCGAAGCAACGCTATGTTTAGCCTAAAAAAAATGACGTGCTAGTGGCTGGTCACTGCCTCCTTTCTCAAAGGCAGCTTTTATGGAGGACCGATGTCCCGCAAGTCTTTCTCTCAGGGTTCTTTCAGTTTTGCCCACATAGTTTCTAGAGCAGGGACAGGTCAGCATATAGACTATAAACTTAGTGGTACATGTTACTCTGTGATTAATAAAGATCTTTTTTCCTGAGTGGGGATGGAGGAAGAAGGGGCCGGTGGAAATGGAACGACAGGCTGTACAATCCAAACACCTGTAGCAGCCATTACGGGGTCTCAAAAATTGTTCACTGGTCTGGTGTTTAAGGCCAGTTACATCGGCTTTAACCAGGTGATTCCTTCCTCTAGTATAACAGCTCATAATTCTAGTGTCAGAGAGACCCAGATTGCTATCTGAGCTTATCATGGGCCATAGTTTTTTGCTGGTGGTACTAATACTGGCAGTATTAAAGTGATTCACCCAAGGGAGGGTTTTCAACGGCAACTCATGAATTTTCTGTTTGAGGAGCTTCTCCCTAGGATGTTTCAAGGCTTTAATTTTAGCTTGTTGTAATAGGGACATCTGGTACCCTCTCATCTCGAATTTAGCTATCATCTTATCGATGGCTTGTTCAGCCAGGGAGTTGTTACTACAAATTCTTTTAGCTCTGATGAACTGGGAGTAGGGGAGGCCAAATTTGAGACTTTTAGGGTGGAAGCTGGTAGCGTGCAATAATGAATTGCGATCAGTCGCTTTGATGAAAACAACAGTCTCAACATTGCCCCCCTGGATGGTTACCTTAACATCTAAGAAGCTGACACAATGTTTGTCAGTAGCATAAGTCAATTTAATGGGACTGAAGCTGTTATTCTGTTGCTCAACTATGAGGGCAAGTTCTTGCAGAGGCCCATTCCAAATGAGGAACAGGTCATCTATGTACCTGGCATAGAACGTGACCATGCCAGATACATAGGGGTTGGAGAAAAAGATGTCTTGCTCCACCTGGAGCATAAAAGTGTTGGCATAGGCTGGGGCGAAGTTACATGTAACATGGCGTCTATATAAGTAGAAACATTTTGGAAGAGTGAGCCTCGGGCGGCTATAATGGGTCTACCCGGTGGGGGCAGAATGCCTTTATGAATCTTGGGGAGTGTGTATAGTAAGGGTACCAAGATTCACACTGAGATTCCAAAATGTTTCTACTTATATAGACGCCATGTTACAACCCTGTGTAACAGCCACTAAAGGGTTCCTACGTGATACCACATATTTTCTTGAACATCTTAACGAATTGGATAGTATACCTACTGACTGTTTACTCTGTACAGGCTTGATGTATCGAGCCTTTATACAGTCATTCCCAACGATCAAGGACTTCTGGCGGTCAGAAGATTGATCGAGGGTAATGTACTGTATAAAGGACCAGATGTGGAATTTTTTCTGAGTTTGCTTGAAATGGTGCTCACGCATAACTATTTTCTTTTTAATGGTAAATTTTACATCCAGATGTCCGGCTGTGCTATGGGCAGTAACTTCGCCCCAGCCTATGCCAACACTTTTATGCTCCAGGTGGAGCAAGACATCTTTTTCTCCAACCCCTATGTATCTGGCATGGTCACGTTCTATGCCAGGTACATAGATGACCTGTTCCTCATTTGGAATGGGCCTCTGCAAGAACTTACCCTCATAGTTGAGCAACAGAATAACAGCTCCAGTCCCATTAAATTGACTTATGCTACTGACAAACATTGTGTCAGCTTCTTAGATGTTAAGGTAACCATCCAGGGGGGCAATGTTGAGACTGATGTTTTCATTAAAGCGACTGATCGCAATTCATTATTGCACGCTACCAGCTTCCACCCTAAAAGTCTCAAATTTGGCCTCCCCTACTCCCAGTTCATCAGAGCTAAAATAATTTGTAGTAACAACTCCCTGGCTGAACAAGCCATCGATAAGATGATAGCTAAATTCGAGATGAGAGGGTACCAGATGTCCCTATTACAACAAGCTAAAATTAAAGCCTTGAAACAGCCTAGGGAGAAGCTCCTCAAACAGAAAATTCGTGAGTTGCTATTGAAAACCCTCCCTTGGGTGAATCACTTTAATACTGCCAGTGCGAGTATTAGTACCACCAGCAAAAAACTATGGCCCATGATAAGCTCAGATAGCAATCTGGGTCTCTCTGACACTAGAATTATGAGCTGTTATACTAGAGGAAGGAATCTCAGGGACCACCTGGTTAAAGCCGATGTAACTGGCCTTAAACAGCAGACCAGTGAACAATTTTTGAGACCCCGTAATGGCTGCTACATGGATTGTACAGCTGTCGTTCCATGTCCACCGGCCCCTTCTTCCTCCATCCCCACTCAGGAAAAAAGATCTTTATTAATCACAGAGTAACATGTACCACTAAGTTTATAGTCTATATGCTGACCTGTCCCTGCTCTAGAAACTATGTGGGCAAAACTGAAAGAACCCTGAGAGAAAGACTGGCGGGACATCGGTCCTCCATAAAAGCTGCCTTTGAGAAAGGAGGCAGTGACCAGCCACTAGCACGTCATTTTTTTGAGGCTAAACATAGCGTTGCTTCGCTCAAAAGTGTAATCATTGACCACATCCCTATTTCATTGAGAAGGGGTGATCGGTCCCTCAAATTACTAAGGTGTGAGGGTGGTTGGATTCAGAGACTAGGTACTTTATCACCCGGTGGTCTAAACGAATCACATGGTCTGCACTGCTTCTTCTAAACTTTATTTTTCATTATGTAATATATTGCCTTCTACTTTAATGGTCTCTCTCATTGATATAAACGTGTATTAGCACTTGTAATTTACAACTATGAGTACCATCTCCCTGTATATTGTTGTGAAGCTCCTTCTCCCTTGAATTATGTGCACCCTTATAGGTTTGACTTTGCCCAGTTGCGTGATAGTCAAGTTAATTTTACTTTAGTTTTGCTTGTCTCTTTAACATTGTTATATTGTATGCCATTAAGCAACGTTCTGCTTCATATTGAGCTGTTATTTCACTTTATTTAGTGTATTTGCACGGTGATTGCTTTTGTATATGAGGCTGATTACCGCGGGCAGTTGGGGACACTGGTGGGCGTATCGTCTGTGCGCTGTTGATGTCACGTAGTCATGGCAACCAGGCACTGACGATGACGCTCCGATCACGTGTAACCACTGTCCGGGGGAAGGGCGGGAGACGCATCAGCTGTGCGGCGTTGGCGTGGTATCACCACGACAACGGCAGCCGGATGATGACGTCATGACGTCACGTGACCCCGGAACTCGTGCAATCAGCGTTCTTCTCACTGGGTTCTGGTATGTATATAAACTGTTATTGTACTGTATTGTATTGTATCCTGATGACGAAGTTACTTTAATAAACTTCGAAACGTTGATTGCATCTCCGCCTTGAGAGCCTTCTTTTGCAGTGAGTGCCACCCTATCTGCTTCACTATGTATATATATATATATATATATATATAAAGATAACACTTACCCAACCTCGCAGTAGGAAAGCAAACAGACCAGCACTCGTTTTTGTAAGGTTTTTGAAAAATATTTACAGCATTTTAAATAGCATCAGACTGACCCGACAGTCTGTTTCAACTGGAATTTAACCAGTTTTCTTCAGGGGACCCCTGAAGAAAACTGGTTAAATTCCAGTTGAAACAGACTGTCGGGTCAGTCTGATGCTATTTAAAATGCTGTAAATATTTTTCAATACACTTCTTCCTTTTGTACCTTACAAAAAAAACGAGTGCTGGTCTGTTTGCTTTCCTACTGCGAGGTTGGGTAAGTGTTATCTTTGTCAATTCTACTAGGACCCTGCACCACCATTGCTAAAAAGTTTGTTCTACTTGAGTGCCGTTTTGAAATCTTTATCTATCTATCTATCTATCTATCTATCTATCTATCTATCTATCTATATATATATATATGTGTGTGTGTGTGTCTAGTGTCTGTGTGGCTCCAAAACACTGCCATCTGTTTGTAGCAAGTGAAACTACATCTACTAGCTTTCAAAGCATTAGCATCGAGCGGGCTTACTAATTAATATATGTCTATACAGCCTTCTAAAAAAGCTGTAGTATTGGACAATGCCATATGATGGAATGTTTTTTTAGTATTGTGGCAGATACAGCATATTTCAACATGAGGATAATGTGGAAAATCCAAACCAGGTTTTAGAGCAGCAGCTAACTGATGTGATAAGATTGGGCTGTTTAGCAGCACCTGTGACTTTCTCATATGTGTTTCCACGGCATGTACTCATTGTTCCTGATGGTAGAATAGCCGCCCCGGTGATAGGCCAGTGGTGTGGTCTACAGTAGAGACCACTGTAACATACTGAGGAGTTTGTACTATGCTGTGACATCTGTATGCTGCAATGCTGCTGTAACCATCGTTGCCTAAGCTGCTTACCTGGTATGCTGCACACCTGCTACAAAATAAAGACCAAGACTTCATCTTATCCCGTGTATGTGATTCCTTGTCACAGTGTGTTTTCTAAAAATAACACCCAAAAAACTCTAAAAGCTCTTGGTTGGACTTTTATTCATCTCCGCTTGTTTTATTGACAGTGTTCTTTGTTTACTGTGTTACCTATTGGCACACATAATCACACTTTTTAAGATTATTTTAAGATAATTCCTTTCTGTTGTTTTTGAGGTTTATCTTTAAAAGGAAAAGATCACACTGGTAGGATATTTTCCAACAATAATGGATATGTGTGTGTGTCTGTGTTTATTCACTGGTGGTGGCACTTGATTGGCAACAAAAGTTACACTGTAAAAAAATTTAATGGTCTTGAATATAGTCAGAGCTGGTGCTCTCAGTAGTCGCTGGCAGTTGTTTGCATCATCAAGGTTTATGGTGCACCTAAAATACAATGCATAACGTAATGTCACTTATTCAGGTTTCTTATGTTCTTGCAATGCACCCCATACAGTAAAGCTGCTGGCTGCTGCCTCTTTGTGTCTGTGATGGACTGGGAGTTTGTCATTGGACTATGACAACCCAATGCCATTCTGCCAATATAAATGACATAAATCACTCTTAAAATTGTATCTCTTGATTTGGTGGTCATACATATATATTCTTTGCCTCCGTATTTTCTTAATCTCTCATTAGTGCCATTTTAAGGTTTCATGTTAGACAAGAGCAATACTCATTAATCGTGGATACCTTTTTTTGGTTAGTTGTTAGCTACTTTTTTAGGTTAGGGTTTCGAGTATGCCGCTGTTGGGAAAAGTATACAGGGTGGGGGGATGTGGTAAATTTTCCTGATTGTGCTTTTCTATTTTATTATTGCCTTTATTTTTGTTTTTATTTTTCCTATTTTTTCCAAGTATTCAATACACATTACAATCAATAAAGCAGATACATTGTTAAATATCAATGAGTGCGGATTGTTATTTGAGAAAGGTCTGAGAAGATACACATCTATAAGAAGCTATACTTCTTTGCATATAAAGACCAAAAGGTTGTTCAGGGGTAGGAAGGAGGGGGGGATACACTGTGAGGAACAAGGGAATTGGGGGAGGAAACCTGAGGAGGGGACAAGGGGAATAATGATGGAAGAATGACAGGGGAAGTAAGTGAAGCATGAAAAACTAAGAAAAAACCTCTGAGGCGAGGAAGAGTAAGGTGGGGGGTGGGGGGGGGGGGTGTGGGATGCCGGCAATCTCCAAGTAAGCATCAAGGAAAGAAAATCCAGTACATTAAAGATATGTCAATGAGGGTTCAGTTTGAAAGTAGGTTGTCCATGGGGACCAGGTTTTAATAAAAGAAGGAGTGGAATCATGTAGAGATGCAGTAATCTTTTCCACCTTGTAGGTGGACCATATGGCATTAATTAGCGTAGGTTTGAAGGGAGCTGTAGGGCTTTTCCAGTTTTTAGCAATCAGTCATTTGGTTGTATTGAGTATATGATTGATCAATTTTTGTGACGCAGGTTGGGAGTGTGGGATTGGTCTTAGTACAAGGGAGAAAGAGGGAGAGGTGGGCATTTGTATGTTCAGCACCGATCTAATTAAGTCATGGGCTTCCCGCCAAAGGGATTGAATGATTGGGCAGCCCCACCAGGTGTAAAGGAAAGAGCCTTCTTGGCCGCATGATCTCCAACACTGGGGAGAGGAGGAAGGGTAAATAGAATGCAGTTTGGTTGGTACCATATACCATCTAAAATAGATCTTATGTGCATTTTCTTTAATTCGCGTTGAGATAGAGCTCTTTTCAATAGCCATTCTGATGATAGCCCACGTGTTTAGGCTGAGCTCTTCACCCAGGTCAGCCTCCCAATCAGATTCGTGTTTTTCCTTTTGAGGTTGGTTAAAAGAAACCAGTATCTGATAGATGGTTGAAATTAGTTTTTTTGTGTTTTGGGATTGCCTGCAGAGCAATGTTCCCTCTAATTTTACGAAGGCTGTGTGCGGCTAAAGATTTTGGCTGTGCAACTTTGGAATGAAATTTACATTTTTTGTGCGTCACTTATATATAACTGGAAAATGACGTTCAGCCAGGGCTATTTTTGTGCAGGCTCCAGCAGGAACTGTGGCCCTTATTCTAGTTCACTGTTTCTGACAAAATATTCCTCAGATGGACAAAACCATGTGCACTGCAGGTGAGGCAGGTGTTACTTGTGCAGAGATAATTAGATTTGGGTGGGGTTTTACACCTGCCTCACCTGCAGTGCACACGGTTTTGTCCATCTGATGAATATTTTGTCAGAAACAGTGAACTAGAATAAGGGCCTCAGTTCCTGCTGGAGCCTGCACAAAAATAGCCCTGCGTTCAGCATTTGTGTTAACTTTACTTCAAAATGATATTAAACATTTAAACATTCAAAATACAGTACACAATGTAGTTAATGGATGAAACACACATTAATTGAGTCCACAACTGCAAAAAGGGACCACTGCTGCTTTGTGCGCTCAGTTGTAATGTCTGTGCGCACATTCGTCAAGGTGTGTGCGCGCGCACGTGCGCACAGCTTAGAGGGAACACTGCTGCAGAGGGATTCAAGGGTTGTTCTTTTCAAGGAGGGCTGAGTCTGGGGAAGAGAATTACAGAAATGGCGAAGCTGTAGATATTGATAAAAAATGGAGTGTGGGAATTTGGAGCGGAGGGATTCAAAGTCTGGGAAGGGAGATGTAGGGGCGATGTCTGCGTGGAAAAGGATGTTGTGTTTTGTCCAGAGTTTGAATGCATTTTTAGTTGTCCCTGGTGGGAAAGCTGGTTTGTTCCATAGTGGGGTTAATGATGGGTGATGAGAGCGTAGTTTATAGAGTTTAGTGGAGAGATCCCAAACCCTAATTGTGTGGCGTGTAGAAGGCAAAAGGGCAGTAAGGGCAGGGCGGGAGGAGGGGGGGATCCATAGGAGGGAGGATAGCGAGTAATGTGCAATGAAAGAGGGTTCGATGTGTGTCCAAACTCTTTGAGAGGGAGGAGCGTGCCATAAGATTGAAGGGGCAATGTGCACAGCTCTGTAATATTTAAGAATATCTGGTAAACCGAGACCACCCATTTTATGGGGTTTTTGTAAGAGGCGTAGTTTAACTCTGGGTTTTTTCCCAGCCCATACGAGTACTGATATCTCTTTGGAGGTGCTTAAGAACCCTGACTGGGATGTGTATGGGGAGAGTTTGCCATAGATATAGCAGCCGGGGTAAAATCATCATTTTAATCGCTGCCATCCGACCCGTCCAAGAGATGAATTGTGAGTTCCAGGCAGAGAGATCTGACCTAATAGAAGCAAATAATCTGGGAAAGTTAACTGAGTAGAGGTTATTGTATGATCTGGAAAGATAAATCCCAAGATATTTGATTTTATCAGGCTGCCAACGGAGAGGGACTTTTGCTTGAAGGATGGAGAGGTCGGCAGGAGCGATGTTAATATCTAAGGCTTATTTTTTCCATTTTTTTATTGTATTTGTGTTCTACACAATCAGTGTATATTATGAATAGGCTTTACTCTCCAGTAAAGTAGATTCCCGATGTAACTTGATCCTAGCTATTATGTCAACCATTAGAATCTATGGTTTCTTCAAAATTTGGGACCTTCTTTTACTTCTATTACTGGTTCAGTAGATATGTTTTTTTTAATGCCACCGTTTTTAAGTTACTCATTATGACTTCATTCTGTTCCACGTGTCTTATTTACTGTACAAGGGGAACTGTTTTTTTTTTTTTATTATTATCCTTCAGTTTATTATTTTCTATGTGTTTATGCCTGATTTAAAAATTATGGCTTGGAATGTCCGGGGCATTAACGACCGAGTTAAGCGCTCTTTGGTATTAAAAATTATTAGGAAGTGTGACCCGGACATTAAAAAGAAGAAAAGACAGAATAGCAGCACTTAATTAATAACCTCTACTTAGTGAATCAATTGAATAGCAATTTTAATACACAAATATATAAAATACAATAAATAATTAATTAATAAAAACAACAGTGTAAATATCTGGAACAAATGTTGGAAATAAATGGGGGCTCAGTGATGAGCATGTAAAAAACCTGCACTGTACCCAATAGCAGCAGTCCCAATTAAATGGAGTCCATATGGCAGAAAGCGTCCTGGAGGTCGTTGGAGGGATCGGATCTATAGTTGGACGATGAGCCAATCTGTAACCTCAACAAGTTCTTGCGACCTATTTTAAGCAGGATTATTTAAGACAAAGACATCCAGTGGAGGGACCAAGGTCAGATGAATATGCAGGTAAGTCTAAGTAAGTGGACTTGCACTCCCTAATATCCAATGATATTACTGTGCGGCTCAAATTGCGCTCGTGTGAGCTTGGTTGCAGGATACTGATAAACCCTCTCGGTGTTATGCATTTATTCGTTGCTTCTATCCTGGTTTCTCTCCTTTGCAGGTATGGTAGTGGTAATATATCAAAATCTTCTCCTCCCATTGTTTTTCAAGCTACCAAGTTTTGGCAGACTCTATGGGTGTTAACTAAAGATAATGGTTTAGATCCAGATACTCCCCTCTGGTAGTCACATTGGCTCCCTGAGCTACGTCTCTTGATGGACAACACATTTGGTCACCCAAGTCTGTTATAGCCTTAACTCATACTGTGGCAGTAAACTGAAATCCTTTCAGCAACTGAAGGATGAATCAACTTACCCAACTTGTATTTCTTTTTGCTTCCTTCAACTTTGTCATGCATTACAGGCAAAATTTAGGAATACATCACCTATACTTCTTTCATATCCTATTAAATCCTTTATAATGAACCTGGGTCAAACTAAGGCAATTTCTGTTGCCTATCTATACCTTCTAGCTCAACATCATTCCGATCCGCTTTCTAAACTTTGTGTCCGGTGGAAGGGGGACCTAGGTCCTATAGAGAAGGAGGAATGGGATTTTGCCCTGGTGTACCCATGCACTGTCATAAAATCTATTAAATTTCAGCAGATTACATTTTTCATTCTTCACAGGTCCTATTTGACCCCTGCTAAGTTAGCAAAACTGGGAAATGGGCATTCTGCTCTTTGCCCTAAGTGTGCTTTGAATACTGATAAATTTTGGCATCTTCTTTGGGAATGCCCACTCATGCAGGCGTTCTGGTCCCGGGTCAGGTTGGTTCTGGAGAACACAGGGATAGCCATGCATGTGCTCACTTCTATATTTTGTATATTGGGGAGACTGAGGGCTCTGACTCACTGTCTAAATGGGAGGCATTATATGCCCACAATATTTGTTCTTTGGCTAAAGTGTGCATAGCTCATCTATGGATGGCCCCAAGAATATAACAATATAATGCTAGTCATTAGTTTATATAAATATGGTCTCCCTGGTTGGGGGCGGTCTACTCCTCTCCTGACCTTTCTATTTAACTCCATTGTGCCTTACAATGTACCTCTTAGAGTACAGTATGTCTCTCTGTGACTTTCAACTGAGTCTGGGTTGCTGTTCTTAAGATATTACGGGATGTGTGCATCAGAGCCCGTTTTACGTTAATACTTCTGTGCATTTCTTCTCCTCCCCCCTTTTTTTCCGTCATTGCTGTACATCTACAGCAGTTAGTTAGGTCAGTAAAAGTTTAAATAAATAAAAAACTTATAACCGACAAGAGCCGAGAAAGGGGGGAGAGGGCACTAGCTAGCTGGTGTGAAGGAGGGGCTACCTGCAGGCAGATCTTCTCAACCCAACATGTGCTGCTCTGTGCTGGTCTGCATTGTTGGCCAGGGAATTGCTTAAAATACTATTTTTTCTGTATTTTATCCCAGGGGGTGTGATTCGGCCACACCCCCTGCAAAGTACCTGGGCCCAGACAGCCTCCCTACTGCCCTAATTGACCACAATTGGAGCTCCACCCCTGAATGCAGGATTTTAAATCCAACATCCAAAACTATTGAAAATGCAGAGTTTGAAATGCGCTGTATGATAAATTTAACTCCAAGAGCTTGATAGAAATCTGTAAGAAATCTGTAAGAAATGCACAGCTGCAAGGAAGAGGCAATTCCCTGTTATTATAATATGAAGGCAACTGTAGGCATCTGTAGTTGACACCTCCTGGATGCATTTGTGAGATCCGAGTGCTACATCTGATATCACCATTGTGACCATCAGTCATGATTCTTATGATTCATTGTGACCATCACTTGCGATTCCTGATGATTTTGGGCACCAGGCAATTAACGTAAGCTGAAGCTTACACAGGTTGTCCATGCAATCCAGACACATGTGTCCAAGAAGCCTTCATCCGACAACTCAGATCCTGGACCCATCATGCCTTCAAAATGGGGGGACATATGGGGACGGCCAGATATGTCTGTGAATGAAATTGTGTGCAGACGTATCAGTTGTACACACAGACAGTTGCATTAAATACTATTACTCAGAGCCGGCCCTAGCCTTAATTACGCCCTAGGCAAGATTTTGACTGTTGCCCCCTAGCACTGCCACTAGTTCCGTCTCCCCTTTCCCAGCACCATCAACCCTCATCATAGCAGTCATCATTTTGGTGTCCCTACCCGCAATATTTTAAATAGAGCCAGCACACCCATTCGGTGCCTTTTTTGCTGAAAATTCGTCTTATTTGCATTGTTATGACCAGCACACACAAGGAGCTTCTTCTGATTAAAATGATATGCAGCATGCCTATATTCTGTGTGCGACTGTGGCTGTACCTGCATACGGAATGCTATGTTACAGTGATTTCCATGAATACACTATTTCATATGCAGATACAGCCTCACTCACACACAGAATATAGGCATGCTGCATATCATTTTAATCAGCAGAAGCTGCTGATGCCCTTAGGCATTCCAAATGCCCTAGGCAATTGCCTAGTTGGCCTATGCCTAAGGCCGGCCCTGCTATTACTAATGAAACAAGTCTCACAAACATTGTAGAACAGGCAGACTTTATCACTGGCGTTTGGAAGACTGAAGAACAACTTGTTTATCATCATGGCATCAAATAAGCTAAATTATTTAATGGCCACTTGATTTGTCACTGTAAATATTGACACAAGTTCAAAGACACCAACAACAGCAACATCTCATCAAATAGCAAGATAATTATTCACTGCTGTCACTACCATAGAGAAACTGTAATGATGGATCACAACAACATTAACAGCATTGGTAGCTGAGAGTGTCCAATTAATCAGCACAAAGGTAAGGCAAAGCTATGACTCTGTAATGTTCATTTGAAGGCTGAGAAGGACAAAGTATAAAACTGGGGTCAGATTCATATTTAGACATCATGGATCCCTAGGCAAGATACCGGTTTGGTGCCCTCCACCCTCCAACAATCCATAACACTATATTTTTGCTGGTAATTGTAGGTGGCATTGATAGAGCACATGAACATTGGCATTGCGTACAAATCTGAATCAGGCACTAGGTCTTTTGGGAGGAGGCTTATTTTCTGTGTCACTTTTTTTATATTTCCCACCAGAGTTGGGAAACTTCATCATAGCCTATATGCAAACACAAGGAACATTGGTTCTAATTGTTGGGCTATGGCTATGCAAACTGGACACAGCAGAAGCAAGTCAGGAACCATAGTTTTGCACATACAAGCTAGCAACTGTCAGCAGATATATCTTGAAAACGGCCAGGACATGCCTGCATTTTTCCTACCACTTTGTTAGGAGCTGTGGTCACCTACTTCAGGTGTCCCCAAGCGCTCTGGATCCTTCTGCTGTGGGAGGCCTGGGGACGGAGTCTGGCGGCGGTAATGTTGGTCTGGGGCAAGCGAGGAGGGGTTGGGGACGTTGCAAGGCAACGCCCCAGACTCAGCAGGGATGCATCGGGGGCATTGCCGGGCATTGTCCTGAACCTCCACCTCATGATTGACAGCTGGGAATAGTGGCTGCAGCAGTGGGTGACGTCACCAGCAGGCAGGGTGTTTGAAATAAAACTCAGCTGCTCTGCTTCAATGGTGCCGGTTATAGCATCCTGTGTGCCTGCTATTGCAGAGCCTCAGTCAACGTGTTCCTGGTTCCAGTAACTCGTCCCAGCCTGCCTGCCAGTCTGCTGCGTTATCTCCTGTTCTGTTCTACTGGTTTATCTACACAGATAAGTCAGGGGATATCTGCTTTTGTCTTTATTATTCTTTCCGGTGTCATCTTTTGCATTGCTGCATTTCTCTTGTATTATTCCTTAAGTCACAACCTTGTGTATTGTTACATTTAGTATTTGTATTCGCTGGTATCATCTTCTTGCATTGTTGCATTTATTGTTGTTTATTAACACGAACCATCTTGTGTTTTGTTACATATATTGTATTTACCGGTATCATCTTCCTGCATTGTTGCATTTGTTTCTGGGTAGTGAAGGTGCGTGTACTATAGCCAGTTACTCTTGTGGTACCTTGCATCCTGTAGCAGCAATGTAAACCATAACAGGCGGTACTGGGGTTGGGGCTGGAATTAATCTACCCCTTCGAACGTGGCTGTTATTGGTGAAGCCTCAGCCCACAGGAGGCAATCAGGTCAGCTAGGGGTCTGCAACAGAGGGCTTGTACACCACCTTCCTAACACACTTCCCCTAAACACTTCATTTACAATTACAAGTGGTCACTTCCTGTCAAGTACTTGTCCATGATATCCACATAGCACATGAGTCTGCAGTGGCACCTTGGCACATACGCATTGCAATCACAGCAAATGCACTGCCTGATGATAATTACCCCATTGCATCATCGTTGCCCATTGCAGACAAACATGAATTAGGCCCACAGTCTGTAACATTGGTGCATACACTAAGGTAGAAAAAAATTGGGATTGTATGTTGAAAAATTTGTACTAATGCAAGAAGTATACAGTAAGTTGCAAAAAGCAAGGCCATTTATATTGTGGGAATATGGCCAAGAGATGTGGGCATTTACAGTCACAGCAGACTTTCTTTCCTGGCAAAGACCCATTCCAGTACCAACCACCCCCCCCCCCCTTCCTCCTCACCCACCAAGCTAAAATATTCAAATACTGTAAATTGGGCTGAGCAGAGAGCGGTCAGAATACCAATGCTGAAATCCCATTGCAGGGAATACCGGCAGGAGTCAGGTAAGTATATTTCAAGTTAGTTCCGCCACTGGTGCAAGGCAAATCTTGTGCTATAGACACCTTCTGCCATTTCACAATGACAAATCCTATCCATTGCACTGAACTGAGGGCCTAATTCTGGTGAATCTAATTCTTTTTAAGATAAGAATGGAGATCCCCCATCATATGGAATGACAATTTTAATGTTTGGTTTCATGTCTTGGATGACTTGCGTTTCTAGCTTCTGGCAGCCTAGCTGTTTTTAAAGGTTCTATAAATCTTCTAGTATGTATGGATGGACATTTAATTAAAATACATTAATATAACTGAAAACATGTGTGGCTAAGGAAGTATGGCTGCTGTGTTAATTTTTTTGTCTTTGTCATAACAATTGTGCCACCAAAGTATTTATGTGCAAATTATCTAAATGTTGCACAGCAGTTGCATAACTAGTATACATTAAACAAAAAATAAATAGTAAATACAGTAACTGATAAAATATAATTATTTACTGATGCGCCTCATTTTAAAAGAACCTGATGCAGTGCTATATAAAAGCGTCATCCTATGTTGACTGGATACCCTATAAGTGTACCGCCTCCCCTCGCATGGTGCATTGCTGTGCTCGGCACACTATTATATTCTCAATGTATGCCCACTGGGATGGTAAAGTATGAACAAGTCGTTTAAAAAAAAAATCTTGTGTCAACCTTTTCCTGTGTCGACCATGTTCACGTCGATCTTTTGCTTGTGTCAGCCTGTCAATGTCGACTTAGTGTATGTCAACCATTCTTAGGTACAAAGGGGGAAATTTACTAAAGGAAATTTGTAAAAAATAGGTGTATTTGTATCCAGAAATACACTTATTTTTGAAATTTACTATCCCGTAAATACAGCAATTCGTATTCGTATTGATAGCACATCAATACGAATACGAATTGCCATATTTTTGGGATAGTAAATGTCAACAATAAGTGTATTTCTGGATACATATACACCTATTTTTAAAAAAAATATCCTTTAGTAAATTTCCCCCATAATCACTGTCGTCCTATAGTGGTCGACGTACTGACTGTCAACATAGACATTACTTACCTGTCGACTGAATAACGCCATTTCAGATGTCAGAGTAGAGTTTAGTTTACTTTAAGTAAAACTCTATCTTTTAATTGGTGATCTATCAAACCTAACAGTTGACAACCAATCAGGTTCCAGTTTACATTTTAAAGCACAGACTACATAAATAGCTAGAATATATGGGTAACCTCCCCCTATAGGTGATTTAATGAGGAAGGTTGACCAATGGGATACATGCCTCTGATAATGCCTAGATAGTACTGTGTTCATCAAAAGCAGTGTAGACGTGCACAGAGGTGTCCAATAAGCCGGAAAGTTGTCTCATTTGGCCAAATTAGAGATGAGCCATCACAATTTAATGTGATTGAGCTCTCAGTTTCTGTTTATATTCAAGCTCCTGTCCACTGTTTGTGATGCAAGTATATTTCTTTGTACTGGATCACTTATTAAACCTCTCGAACCTTACGAGATAATTAGGATGGGACTCAGGAGGCATTACGGGCTTGAAAGTCTGACAGTCTCAATATTAATATTCCTCACAAGTGCTTGATTCTACGACTTGTGGGTGAGCATTGTTCTCTGCCTGTTTCAGCTTCCAACATCAAGTGGGCTGCCTTTCCGTGTACTCTGACTCTTACATAAATCATGCTGACTCACATGTGCAGGCATTTAGCATGTGTAGCATATCATTAAAGGTTTTTGACACAATGTTCCGATATGCCAATGTTGACCCAAGGTGTTATCAAATAATAGAAAAATATTTTCACACATTCCCTTAAAAGAGGGCAGCGGTTTAGTGTTTGTAAAATGTGTAGATATTATTTGTAGATTTTTTTTTAGGATTTTCAACTATTTCAATTGTGTCAAAGTAAATGACTCAGATACAGACCATCGATTAGCAGCAGGATTTTTTTTAATAACATACAGTATTTGTATCTGTATACTAGACCGCACATCCTAATTCCAAACATAACAAGGGGTGCTATCATGATTAGACTGCTTTACTATACAGAAAAATAGAAAATGCAGTCGCACACTGTAAATACTAAAAAGAACGCTGCTAAGCATTATTGCATGATGATGATCATAATAATAGTAATGTTTCTGCTATTTGTATCTAATTTTAGACCCGGTTGATTTCGCAGTGTAAATGATTGCCGCTTTAAAAAAAATGGAAAACTTCTACCAAAATCTCTCACATTCCGATTCTCACACCCTATAATATTTGTCCCTATATGTTGACCTAATGCTTACTTCATCTCTATAAAGCATACAGTAAAGTATTATATATATCATATTATTATGCTATGCTAGTGCTTTTATATGGCCCTTGCTATGGCCCTGGTGACTCATGTACAAAAAGTTGCATGTCCCCGCCAAAGCCTATATTAATCTAAATAAGAATCTCTGACAATGGCCCTTATTCTGATCGGTGCGGCCGGATCCGATTATGCGGGCAGGACCGTGCGTGCGAAACCCCGCCTTCCATACGGATCGCCAACTCCGTCCGTACGCGGTAAGAAGCTGGCCGAACGGACCGCACGTGTATTTTTCACGGAATACGCCTCCTCCATCTCAGGGAACCTCCCCCATCATTCGATGGTCGCAGACCATCGAATGCAGGACCGAGTGCTCCACCAGCTCCCGCAACCTCAGACCACATGGACATTTTTCCGTGCAAAAGCAGGGATCTGGGCGGGCAGCTGACATCCGGCGATGTCATATGTCCACCCCCTACACGTGCGTCACAGCCGCATTACCATACGTACGCCCAGCGTTTGCATGGGAACGCCCATGCGCAGACACAAAACATCGGCGGGCCGAACGCACGCGGATATATCCGCACCGACCAGAATAAGGGCCAATATCTTGAACAAACTGGAGCAAATCTGCCTGAAAAATCACCCTTTAACAAAGTGCACTTACCCCAAAATATTTATTGCTGTTACCCCAATATAGATTTATAGGTTATTGCTGTTTCAAATATTAAACATAGTAATATCAGCTTTAATTATATGGGAGTAAGTATGTGCCAACTCTGCAAACTGTTTGTGATTGATTTTCTTTGCAGATTTGTTTCAGATTTTTCAGGATAATCGGTTAATGCTTTCCAAAAATATAAACACAGACTTTCCATAAGATTAAGATCAGGCTTGGTCAATGTAGGACTTTCACCTTTTTTAATAGGAAAAGTGTTTCTGTAGTATTAAGCAATATCTCACTAAAATACCTATTTGGAAATAAAAATGTTACAGAGAAAACAAATCTGTATAAAATCAGGAAATTGGACAGCGGTCATCCACTGTATATTATATTGGAGAAGAATTTCATTGTTTATCTTATACAGTCACCTTGTTTTTGTGAACTATATATATATATATATATATATATATATATATATATATATATATACACACTAGGTGTTTCATCGCGCCCTAGAGGCTTTGCCCTTTTAATCTGTGTACGCCTTTATTGTGTGAGTTATGGTTACTATAACATAGAGGATTTTCTGTTGTGGGTGTTGGAGCAGGGGTGGTGGGGGTGGGGGAGGGATGGGTGCATGGGTAGTGTGGGTGGGTGCAGTGTTGTCGTGGCAGGGTGCAGGGTAGGGATGGCCATCGACCATCAATGTTTAGAAAACCTAGATGGTTTTTGGCTGATGTCGAATAGTTTTGACATCCTGATGGTTTCCCGACATCGATGGTAAGCTTAAACAAATAGTTTTCTTTGTCTTTTTCCTGGGACACGGAGCATAGCTCCGCCCAGGACACCTGTGAAACCCTGCCCCTGTATTCTGATTGGCCCACAGGCCAACCAGTCAAAAACACTGGATGACCATCGATATGTAAAAACATTGATAGTCATCCTTTGCATAGGTATACACCATTGATGATCTGTTGCACTTTGGCCATCGATGGTAAACATTGATGGTAAAAGCAACGATGGCCATCCCTAGGGTACTGGGGATTGAGGAGGGGGGGTGACGTGTGTGGGTGCACTAGTACCCTGGGTGGGGGAGTGGCAGGTGCGGGGTTGCCACACATGGGAGAGGGTGTTTGCTGGTGCTGTGGGAGGGTTGGGTCGGTGCGGGTGTGCTATGGGTGGTGGTGTTGTATGTGCGGGGGTCGTGCATGTGGGAGGGGAAGGGGCAGGTAAAGGGGTGTTGAAGTTGTGTGCGGAAGTGACAGCGGTGTTGGAGGGGTGGGTGCGGGTCTGGTGGGACAGGGTTTGTTCATGTGTATAGGGGAGCGGCCACTGTTGCATGGTAGGGGTGTTGGAGGGGGGTTGTGGCATTATTGGAAGTGGATGCAGGGGTGCACACATCACAATGGCCATTGCCAATGGGGAGGTTTTTAATGCTCAGTGCCAGGGGGGTAAATATATTTATTGCCATGGGGAATGAAGCTGCAGACACAAGAGTACATGGCCATGTATGCCCCCTCATATGTAACAATGCCCCCCCCCCCCTACCAGCCTCCGTTGTGCGGGGCCTTGGTCAGGGTTGTGCGCTTTGCTAACGGGGCTTCAGGCTTGTGGGGGTGAGTGGTGGGAGGGTGAGGGGTGCAGACGCTGTGTGGTACCTGCTGATGCACGGTGGCACCTTCCACACAGCGAAAAAAGTGGTATACTCGAGATGGGGTACTCAGAGTAGAAACAGGCGCCTTGTGGGGTGCTGTGCCAAGCTGCTCCAACTTAAAGGGTGTCAACCCTCTACAGTATGGGTGAAGAAAATAAAAATAATGTGGAGCGCTAGAAACGGATAAATTGGATATTGCAAAGTTAATTTATTGTATTGTTAAATTATTAAAATAAAAATAAAAAAGACATCAATGACAATGATTGAAGATAATGTATGTATAAAAGTTTAGACAATGAAGGTTTATACTTATGTATCTGGAACACTGCTGATTTTATCTTGCTCCCATATAAATATTGGGCTCCTTGATCCAATGGATTTAAACCCTTCGATGGTAATGCAAACAGAACCAACCCACTGTGGATTAAAAATTTTGCATTATTGTGAGGACCCCACAATAAATTGGGAACAAAATCATCCTCCAGCGTTATCTTTGCAATCCAGCACGGTATTCTGTTTTCATTACCATCAAAGGGTTTAAATCCATTGGATCAAGGAGCCCAATATTTATATGGGAGCAAGAAAAAATCAGCAGTGTTCCAGATACATAAGTATAAACCTTCATTGTCTAAACTTTTATACATACATTATCTTCAATCATTGTCATTGATGTCTTTTTTATTTTTATTTTAATAATTTAACAATACAATAAATTAACTTTGTAATATCCAATTGATCCGTTTCTAGCGCTCCACATTATTTTTCTCACCTTCCACACAGCAGCAGCAGCAACTAGCATGGAGGGGGAGGTGGGTGGGCTTCAGCGGCTTCCGAACCCGGCACCACGGTGTCCTCGCTGCCAGTGACACACACTGTGCGGCTGGCTGAGATATGTAGTCCTAGTAAAACCTGAGCTCCAGCAGCGGGACGCCCAGGGGACTACAATTCCTATGAGCCTTTGCACTCCATCGAGGAAGCAGGAGGAGGAAGGCGGCAGCAGCAGCAGCACAGTGTGAACGGGACGAAGTGCTGCTTATAGGGCAGGTTGGGAGTGATGTGGGTGGGAGTAAGGGGGTGTTATCTATGTAATTGCTGTAGCGGCTGCAGCGTATGGGGGTGAGCTGGAGGCAGGACCTTGATCGGAGCAAGGACGCGCCTTTCGGTGTTGACGTCACTGGACCTTGATGCGTGGACCCGGGCACTTGTGTATGTTATGTATAGAGCAGTTGTGTGGTGGGGGTAGGGCACCTATAATGTGTGTGCACATTGTCGTGGCCCGTGGCAGCTATAGTGTGTGCGATCAGTCTGTGAGTGTGTGTATGACTCCACCCATGACTCCGCCCAGTGTTATACACACAATCACAGATTGACAGTTCTCGCTAAATATATATGAGATATAGGAATCGCTGGTGACCAGCACTCTCAGATGTTGCATGAAATCCTGTGCCCTGGTGCCTTCCTAACAGCAGGTGCAATCCTGCTCTGCTTGTATGTATAGAAGCAGAACAGGTGGCTCTCAGAGACGTTGAAGTTAATAAAGCATGAGGCAATGTTTTGGGGCAGTGCCCCTTTATGAAGCCAAAATAACAAGCCAAACAACTTGTTGTTTTGGCTTGATAAAGGGGCGCTGCCCCAAAACATTGCCTCATGCTTTATTAAACCTGTTTTTGGGTTCATCACTTCCACATCTCTGAGTGCCACCTGTTCTGAGTCTCCAGGCTTGGGATTCAAGCAGCACACATCTTTTATATACGGTACCTTACCGGGTTTAAGGTCACAGACCCCAAGCTCATTTGAGCAGATTCCTTTATCAGAAGTATCTGACACCAACGATGCGATAGGTGACTAGATATAAGGTCACATTTTCTGAGTTCATCAGATCCACTTCTCAGAAGATTATCTTATCAATGGTTTAATACCTCTTTTTGTTGGTTGGATTTACTCCATACTCAATGAAAAGTTCATCAGTTTACTCTTGCCCCTGAGGAAGTCAGATCACTGATGAAACGAGTTGGCCTCTACACCTTAACCGACTAACTCCTACTAACAAGTAGTCTAAGGACTTTCCTACTAACATCGGCTAAAAAATTGGTCATGATTGTTATGAAGTAATTTGAAAGTGTGCTTATGTTATGTTAATTGCCTGAATGGGGCAAAAAAACTTTTATGTCATTTTTATTGATATTTCATATGAAAGTGTTTAAGTGTATTAAATACTGTTGAAAAACAACCTGTTGAAAAACAACCATTGAATAATTTCTCAGCGCCCTCTAAAACCTCTTTCTTTTCTGTACCTATTATCGGATTCTGTCTAACAGAGAAGACTTTAGAGGTGCTTCCTTTGAGCGCGGGTTGGGGAATTATATATATATATAATTATTTTTGGCAGTGAGGTTCAATACAGTTTACAGTTGCAGGAATCACACTTAAAAGTGCTCGCTTAGGCATCTAATTAATCTCCCCTAAATGTATTGGGAGACCTGCGCAGGGCCGAAACTAGAGTGGTACGCAGTATGTCTCGCACACAGCACTGCAGGGTAAAGAGCACTGTTGTCAGCTCTTGCCAATGATCTGTTTAAATTACTTTCAGTTATAGTTCCCCTACTCTTTTGAAGCGTAGTATCTCCTGATCGTCCCTATTTTCTTCCCTCACTAATACCTGTAACAACATTCATGATAAGGTCCTAAGGTCATGTTATTCATTTACACTGTCCTTTATTATTTTTAAAATGCTGATATAGACAGGATTTGAACATATAGCCTGTGGCATTGCAGTCAGACACTCTATTCATTAAGCTATCTGACCCTGCACAGAAAGCTAGAGAATTATAATTATTTGAAGCTTACTTTGTGAAAAAATATTTAGCACTGCAGCTGAGCAGATCTATGTAGTGTATAGGTTGCATAGCATAGGATGTGTGGCTGCACACTACATAGATCTGCTTATTCAAAATGATCAAATATCTCAATGAGTAGGGAGTTTGACTGGAATGCAACAGGTTATGAGTTTGAATCCTGGGTTTAGCAGTATATTGAAATTTGTTATTTAATAAATGTAAAAAATAGGATTCATGTACAAACACATGCCCTTGCAGTGTTCTATAACAAATGCATATATATATATATATATATATATATATATATATATATATATATATATATATATATATGATACAGGGAATGGCCGCACTCACGGAATTAGTACACAGACACAGAAATGCGCTTAACGTTTCAATTCATAAGAATTCTTCTGATGAGAATTCTTATGAACTGAAACGTTAAGCGCATTTCTGTGTCTGTGTACTAATTCCGTGAGTGCCGCCATTTCCTGTATCCTGCATTACTGAACCCACCAGGAGGGCACCCGGAGACCGGTGATTACAGATAGGGAGAGTGCCGATATATTGGAACTTTATATATATATACCAAACCATAGCAATGCCAGGTACCTCAGGGAACTTGTCTATACTTTTAGGTGAGAGAATACTCCCCTTTTTCCTGATTAATTTACCGTCCTTGAGGGTCCCTATAATTACTTCTATATAAATTTGCCTAGACTGCTTAATAGGAAAAGTTTTGGTCAGCTGAATTATAAGGATTCAGGTGTTCCATCACCATTGTCTACAATCAATTGTACCTTATTGTAACTTGTTGTCACATATAAGTTAACACTAGAGTTTATTTTAGAAGGTTTCACCTATTTGGTTCAATTTATTTTTTAATTAAAACCGTTGAATGGACCTAATTAAACATCATATGGTATACGCCAGCTAAAGTTACCTATATGTAATAACCCCTGAGGAAGTCCTCAAAGGATGAAAATGAGTAGGGTCATCAGCCATGAGATTTTAGAAAATGTCAATTGAATGAACACTTATTTTTAGTCAAATCAATTGATGTGTAAAACTCTTACATTCTTTGACATCTGTATATATATCCATGTCTGTTTTATAGTTTCTTTTTAATGTGATGCCTTTGTTAATAAAAATTACATTTTGGTATCAAATTTGGCCTCTGTGGCCTTCTTGGGTGAATATCTGGTGAGGTGTTGTCTTAAAGATAAAACATCCTGGGAGTCGTGTCCCCCCCCCCCCCCCCCCCCCGCCACAAGGAACACAGATCCTGTTGAGAACAAGTGTAGAATGGCGCACTTCTCAACTTCAGTCTATAATATATTAAATATATTAAAGTCCATAACTTGGTGTTATTCTCTTTATTAAAAGTATTTTAAGACAAAACGTGCTGTTTTCACCCGACGCGTTTCACTCAACAAGGGGCTTCCTCAGGGGTGTCAGCTTTATAGAATAACATTGTAGGAAAACGATAAACCAGGTGGAAAGTGTGCGATTCTTTCCTCTAAGCCGAAAGAGAAGGGCACCAGCCTATGCTACTGTCTCAATCAGTTGATAACTGGCCCGAAATGGCCCCGCCTCTGGTTGTAAGAGTTGTTTTGGGGTAATAAATGCGGGTATTTAAGTGGATCGCCCATACAATTGGTCACCTGGATACGTGTTCACTTGTCTGGCTTAGCAAGAAATGTGTGCAGATGAGAATTGAATGCCTAGGTGCCTTCCTTAGAATAAATACTAGCTGAGGTACCTGGCATTGCTTGGGTTTGTTTGTGCAATTAGCATTACTTGAACTTGATCCTTCTCTTGTTTTAAGCTTAACGGCTCTTCCAACAAACCCAGGAGGTGGCTGCCTAGTGTCATTTGTGCACAATCTACAGACTTTCTCTGAGCAGAAATCTATATTTTTCAATGTTTTTTTTTTTTGGGGGGGGGGGGGGGGGGGGGGGCAATGCCTTTTCCTTTTTTTCTGTATCTGTAGAATTTTGAATTTTTTTTGGTAATTTGGAAGTTTGTCTTTTTTTTATAATTTGGGGAATTTTGTATTTTTTTGTATTTTTTTGCATTTGGTAATTTTTTGGGGAAGAAGTCACCCCGGTAACCCAAGTACTTAATTAGGCATCCCAGACCATTTGGCATCTGTCTGGGACATTTCCATCAAAATCCAACATGAACATTCTCCCTGAGTCAAGGGTCTGTCTAGCTTACACCAACTTGACATCGGACAAAGGTCCACCGATATGGGGCTGCTGTGGGTACAGCTAGCCCAGGCCCCGGCCTCTGGAAGCTCCTGGGCAGCTCATTTTGCCCACCACAAACCCCCCCCCCACCCCCCCCTGACTGCCTCCGTTGTGCTGCAGGACACCGGTGGCCAATTAAAATGCTGCACCGGCTTTTGAGCCAATCAGAGCTTGTATACCATTAGCCAATCATAGCGGCAGCCAGTACACAAGCTCTCATTGGCTCACCAGCCAGTGTTGCATTTTAATTGGCTGCAGGTGTCATGCATTGAAGAAGCCTGTGATTTGGGACCTGCTGCGTTCAGCAGGAGGGGATGAGGGAGCAGGAGCAGAGGCGTAGCTATCATACAGCAGCCCCCGCGACTGCTTGGGGGAGCAAGCGCCAGCGGGCGCCAGCGCACTGACATGTGGCTGTCACTGTGGCTGAGCTGAGCCGCGCTGGGCTGGCAAACGTCTCCTCCTCACAATGCAGCCAATCTGCAGCGCTGCGCTCCCTACCCACTGCACTGATTGACAGATCAGCTCCTCAGTCCTGGCTTAACACACTGACAGCCAGCTCCGTCTCCTCCTTGTCAGCTGCTCTAGTCCTGGGAGTCCCAGCACGGCAGGCAGAAGCTCCGCCTCCCAGCTCAAGAGGAGGCATCTGCTTGCAGAGCAGTAAGGGATTCTTTGGGGACATGTGTGTTCAGGGCCACCATTCTCCAAATTGCCATCCAAATAGCAAAGAATAGATGGAGTTGACACAGTGTCCCAGCAGGGGGTGGGGCTTCCCAGCACGGAGTAGTGAGTACAGCCTGCACTCTGACATGTATGTGTCTTTACATGTCTGTGTTTTGCATACCTATGTATTGTATGTGTCTGTGCATGTTTGTTTTGGCATACCTATGTATTGTATGTGTCTGTGCATGTATGTCAGCATATTAACTATGTATTGTATGGGTCTGTGCATGTTTTGTGTCGGCATAACTTTGTACTGTATGTGTCTCTGCATGTATGTGTCGGCATAACTATGTACTGTGTGTCTATGCATGCATGTTTGTGTCGGTGGTTAACTATGTACTTACTGTATGTGTCTGTGCATGTATTTGTCGGCATAACTATGTACTTTGTGTGTCTATGTGCATATACAGTATATGTCAGCATTATGTGTCTACATACATGTGTTAGTGCAAATATGTACTGTATGTGTCTGCATGTATTTGTCGGCATAACTATGTACTGTATGTGTCGGCCTAACTATGTACTTTGTGTGTCTATGTGCATATACAGTATATGTCAGCATTATGTGTCTACATATATGTGTTAGTGTAAATATGTACTGTATGTGTCTGTGCATAGGGAGGTGGTTAACATCCCTTCAGACCAAAGTATACAGGGTGGTTTAGCATTAGGCCTGGGGGTGTTTGTGTTTAGGTTAATCACTAGCTTGGGTTTAGGGTTAGGCTGCGTGGGGGCAGGGAATTTGTCGTTATGCCATGGGGAGGGAGTTAGGGGAGCAGGCGGGAGGTAAGTATACTTACCGGACCCCTGTTGATATTCTGATGACCGCTGGTCAGTATCTCGTCCGTATTAGTATCCATATTCTTGTGCATATATGTGTCTGTGTGACTTTATATACCAGATGTGTCTATGTACCTGTATATAAGTGTCTATGTACTGTTTAGGTAACTGTATATGTGTGCTGTGTATCCCTCCTAGCAACTGGAATGAAGTTACGCCACCACTGGCTACCTCTGCAAAATGAGTAAGGCAGGCTGCTCTTCAATGTATATCTATATGGGATGCATTTGAACCACCGGCGGTCAGGATGCCGGCAGTCAGAATACCGACGTCAGCATCCCAAAGTAGGGAATCCTGACAGGTATCAGGTGAGTATACTTACCCTTCCCCTGCATCCCCCCCAACCCTCTCTCTTTCTGCAGCCTACCCCCTCACTAGGGCTGGATTAAGGTTAATCCTCTAGCTAGGGCCCCCCTGTGGTCAGCATGTTTTTTTTTTTTTTTTAAATATATAGGTTTACGGCTCAACTGTGTGTGTATTATGTGTCAGCATTGTGTATGTATACTCTTTATGTGTGTGTGTTGGCAGTGTGTAGCATATATATATATATATATATATATATATATATATATATATATATATATATATATATATAGTATATGTGTGTCCGCAATGTGTATGTAAAATGTGTGTTTGTGTCACTGGTGTGTATGTATACTATAGTGTCAGTAGTGTGTATATATACTATGGTGTCAGTAGTGTATGTATGTATGTATCCTATATGTGTGTTGACAGTGTGTATGTATACTATGTGTGTCAGCAGTGTGTATGTATACTATGTGTGTTAGTGTCAGCTGTGTATGGCTCTCGGCAACACGCGGTGATGTGATATGTGAGTGTCTGTGTATACAAAAACCTCCTCATGAAAATCATGTGTTTATACCTGAGCTGGCATCTGTAGAGTCTGTGTATGGCTGAGCATGTGCAATATGTATGCAATGTTTTATTTATTTATATATATATATATATATATATATATATATATATATATATAAAATTAAAGGGGGGGGGGGGGGGCGCCAAAAACTATTTTGGCAGGGGGGAGCAAAATTTATAGTTACGCCACTGAGCAGGAGCCAGGCGGTAAGTGAATGGAGGGGAGGGAGATGGAGGGCCGGAGGAGCCCGGACTGGAAATCAGTCCTGGGCTCCAAAATTCCTAGTGGCAGCCCTGGTTCAGCCAATATAATTAGTATACTAAAGTTGTGGGAACAACTTATCAATTTATCAGAGAGTACTATCTCCCATGGGGAACCTTTAGCTGATTTGGAGCACCTTTTACACTAGCCAGGGAGTTCTATCCTACAGTGAACTTATTTGACCACCGGGACCGCCCTATTTGGTGGATGCACCACTGACACAGCTGCTACTAGAGGGCCCAACAAAGCCATTAACATCTAAATTGTGGATATTTGATTATATGAGGCACAATGGGAACAGACTTGTGCTGCATGGACCCCTCCGCTGACTGCCCAGCTGCCGCAGGGACCCCACTGCCTCCCTGGCGCTGCACGGACCCCGCTGCATCCCCAGCCACTGACCCGCTGCCTGCCCCACGGACTGAGCCGCTGCACAAAGGTGTTTGCCAGCAGTGCTTCACCACTGGCACACACCTGGGATCGGACCCAATACATTGCGGGTGCTAAAAAGCACCTGCGATGTGCCAGAGATGAGTCCGATCCAATAAATTTAATGTGCAGCCCGTCCGACCTCCCGACTCCGACCCGATGCGCATGGGACCGCGCAACAGGTTGGACGGGATGTCTGTACATGCGATTTGGGACGAATTCACAGCCCGATCCATCCGAATGGGGTGAAATCGGGCCCAAATCGCATAGTGCATGGGGGCTTAGCCTCACTGGAAGTCCCCTGTTACATCACCCCGAGAGCAAGCTCACCATTGCTGGTGATGTTAGACTGCCTGCGGGAGATTAGCGTCTTCATTGCTGGGTGCTTCTCAGTGATAGGAAGTGGGCACTGCATCAAGTCCTAGTCACTTGTGAGGTGTCCACATTTTGGTGTCACCCACTACAAGCATAACATCCAGGTGCAGTCAGCACCCATCCCTGCTTGCATCCCCTTTGCAGTGCCTGCAGTGTATGCTACACTTGAACAGGGATAAGTAGACAGAGTTATGGCAGCTGATCTGTAATTATTCCCACATACTTTCAAATAATATTAACATTAGTTAACCTCCTATAGCTTTGGATTCAAGCACTGACTTTTTGAAGACTATCCTTTCTTTTACAGCTTATGGTTCCTTATGGATTTTAACACCGCTTACTGTTTTAATTAATGCCATCTGTGCAAATTATGATAAATAATTAGCATTTCTGATCTCTTATATATATATTTCCATGCTTCACAGATCACAGACTTGTACAAGTACTGAATGATTATTGAGTTTATGTGCTTGCTTCTTTCTGCTTTATGCTGGATATATGTTATGATTACATGTTTTATCTATATAAGCTGTGGATCCTACAAATCAATGAGCTGGCATCTAGGGTTTACAATGGCTGCAGTCCCCAGATGCCCAGTGGGGCTGCTGTGATAACAGTGGACTGACTGGCTTCCCATTGCAAAGGCTTTTTGCTACTGCAGTCTGGACTGGCCATCTCAGGGGACAAAATGCCTCCCCTTCAAACTGCATTTACAGCACATTATTAGCAAACATTTCCAATAGGAAGTCACTGCCAACTGGGTTGTAGCCCCCTAGGTCAAAGCACCACTGTAAGTATGCCAGTTCTCTTGTGGATATTTGTATATTTCTTGCCAGACATCTAAATCATTCCAGCTGTGCTAAATAATAATAATAATAATAATAATTATTATTATTATTATTATTATTACATATGCCACCCTTGCCAAGCTGCACTCATCTTGCAATATGATCAGCTCAGCAACCTGCACACAACTAAGCCTTCTGTTGGGGTTGGATTTTACACTTGCGATCAGGGCCGGACTGGCCATCTGGCCCTTCTGGCAAATGCCAGAAGGGCCGATGGCCAGGTGGGCCGATTTTCGCCATTCGCTTACATGCTGAACTGACAGCCACGCCATTTTCAGCTAGTCTGAGCGGTGCTGGTGTAGGGGGATGGTGGAGCAGAGCAGACTAGGAGAGTGGTGGAGGGAGCTGAGCGGCATTTGCATAGGCGCCGCCTATTTCTATGACACTCACAGTGACATACTGTGAGTTAGAGTCGCCGCGCCCTCTGGGAGGAGGAAAGGACAATGTGTCATGTGCCTCCCTCCGGCTCCTCCTGTGGTACTGGCTGCGTGATGAAGGTCACGCTGCAGCGTGAGTATGAGCCTGACGGGACCGCCGAGTGAATTGTGTTTTGCAGTGCAGCATTCCCGCTGGGCAGTACAGTAGGCTGCACCCCTGTGTCTCTGTGTTTTCCACTCTCAACAGCACCCAGTCCCAGGTACTACTAATACAGGCCCAGGCCCCACTGGAGGAGAGGACTGGTCTGGACTGGGCCTGGTCTGGCTCCTGAGACCTCTGCTCCGACCAGCTGTCTTCTTCTGCCAACTGTCTTCCTGCCCTCCTGGACAGGCTGCTTTATAATAAACAGGTTGAGTCTGAGTTAGTTCTGGCTGGCTCTGCCTGAGCCGAACTCTACGAGCATGTAATCCCCCATGGCGTCAAGCATGAAGGCCTTGGCATCCAGCAAGAAACCCCTGGCTATTAACATGTAGGTAAGCAGCACTTCTATGGCATAACATGTAGTAGCCATTACGGTGTGTGGTATAATATGTAAACAACATCACGGTGTGTTGCATAATGTGTAATGGGCATTATGGTGTGTGCCACAATGTATAATGGGCATTAAGGTGTGTTCCATAATGTGAAATTCCTCCTTTTTGTGATGCCACGCCTCCTTCCCATGAGGCCACACCCCTGCTTCGCCACGCAAGTGTCCTATCTGCTACAGGTGGGCCTATGTGCTCAAAATGCCAGGGACGATTTCTGGTCCCAGTCCGGCCCTGCTTGCGGTATAGTTACAAACTTCATCCCACTCTCCACCCTGGCTGCCTCTCTCCTGTGACATCATCACCAAGCTACCTGTGGTAACAGCTAATGATTAAATTATAATTGAATTGAGAACTGGTACAACAAATGGTTATATAGCAGTGTCCATGCAACCTAATTAAGTAAATATTATTAAATATGATTTTGAACGTTGCTGTGTTTTGTAAACTAAAATGTACCAAGTTCTGTGTTGCTTTGGAAAGTATGTTGTATGTTTAATGGAAGTCATTTGTTTGAAACTGGAATTATCTTTATGTTTTTCATTTATTTGAATTTAAATAATTGTTGGGCAGTAAAAGTTTTGATCAAATCTACCTTCACCAAATGTTTATGAATCATCAAATAAATTCCTACATTGTTTGTTGTTTGAATACGCCTAATGGACTAATATTACCATGATTAACATTAAAGGCCAAATGTAATAGGGTGTGAGAGATTTTGGCAGAGTTTCTCATTTTTTTTTTAAAGTGGCAATTATTTAAACTGCAAAACCAGGTTGATTTTGCCATGTAATTGATTGCCGCCTTAAAAAAAAGAAAAAGGTGGAGAACTCTCCCGAAATCTCTCACTTTCTGATTCTCACATCCTATTACATTTGGCCTTGTAAACGACATGTCATTATTAAATTACTCTTCTGGACACATGTGTAACTGTAGTAGAAGTTTATTTTCTAAATTATTATTACATATGATTTTCTAGAAACAAGAAATATATATTGTTTTTGTACACACTTATAGTCGTATAGGTTCCCTCTTACTAATTTTCTAAAGGCAAAGATTTTTCTTACCAGCAGTGTTGGGAGGTTGGATGAGATTTATCAGCAATAGCAACTCTTTTGCAACATTTTAACTCTATGCTTGCTGAATGTATCCATATGCTGCATGTATCCATATGCTGGAGAAAGGTTCAACTTGTATGGCTATGTGAAAATTATATGTGCCATCCAATGCAGCCATGATGATATTGGCCCACTGACTTTCAGAGTAAGGGCCACATGCACTAAGCTTCAAAGTTGATAAAATGGAGAGTGATAGACAGCCAGCCAATCACCTCCTACCTGCCATGTCACAGACTGTGTTTGAAAAATGTTAGACAGGAGCTGATTGGTTGGTTGTTTATCACTCTCCATTTTATCACTTTTGAAGCTTAGTGCATCTGGCCGTAGGTTGTGATGTATTATGTCCCTATAACGCTCCCATATTTCTTACCTGCTACCAAGGAAATCTTATTTTTTTCAGTTTAAATAATCTTAGATACATTCTACTTTAGAGTGTATCTACCCATTATCAGCTATTTTATTTTAACCCTTCGAGTGCCAACATTGCTGTGAGCGATCCTCAAAATGTCCACTGAAAATGCCAGTGTCACTCACAGCAACTATTCTTTTGGTAAAAATATATAAAAATACAGCCTAGAGGAAAAGAAGGTAGTGGGTCTCTTGACCCTTTGGGAACCCTATATAGATAACCTACCACTTCCTATAAGGAAACAATTGCATGTAAGTCTCAAAGACACTACCTGGTACCTCACTCGCAAATAGCCCCCCGATAAATGTACATTGATTATATTTCCCTGGGTGATACTTTCTCTGGGCTCCGAGACTATCACGACTAAAAACACTCTCACATTTGAAATGTTTGCTAAATGACGAGGCCTCCACACCGACAGCTTCCAACATGTTGTTTATTGTTCTTATTTCTTATAACTGACAATAGAGTCGATACTATTAAGATCTTTATCTTTATTTGTGTCATAGAAACCAATATTCTGTACCTGATTTGTACCATTATACATTTTACTGCTGTTTATGACCACCTGTGATACCTTACCGCACTCTTATGTGATTATAATGTATTACCAATGGTGCCAATAAAAAAAAAAAATACAGCCAAGTCAATTAATTGAAGTTTAGTTAAATATTGCACCCAAAAAACAGAACTGTGAGCAGCGCTGGCATTTTTTATGAATATTTTAAGGATCTCTGACAGCAACTTTGGCACTGAAAGGGTTAAGGCACTGCAGAGAAAACCTAAACTGCCAATAAAGGTATACATTTCCTATAGGACCCTATTATTATGAAAATCTTCCATGGGATAATATCTAATAGAATCCCATTAAGCAGAACAGACAAACATATCACGTCACAGTCTGAATCACCACTTCCACTTCACAAACTCAGGGGGCGTTTTTACTAAAGGCACAACTTTGACCTGACAGACCTTTGTTCTCAATCAGATGAGGAGATCATTAAAATAATATAGATTTTTTTTTTTTTACGTTTATGCTTATCTGATTGGATGCCAGCAACTTAGGTAAAACATATGTTTTAATGACGACATAGCGGCTCTGCGTTTGTGCTTTGTCAATCACATCTTAGTACAATCTACATTTAGATTTGATAACACCAAATGACTATATGCTAATACCGTTTCTCTTATAAGCTGAGTCATATTTTTACATTACATAATTGTGTATAATGTCAGGATTCAAATTGCTTCCCCCCAGGACACAACATATGCCTCTGGGCCTCATATTAATTTGTCACTTTTTTTTTTTCTTTGCCAAACCAAAATATGTAACAAAAACGTCCCCTATGGAAAAGCAGCATGCATGGATACAACGGAGCACAGAGGATGCTGTATCACAGTATCTTTTGAACAAGAATGTCTTACCTTATGCAGAGTTAACAGTGCAACTGGATCTCTACAGTCTGACAAAGTTCAGTCACTGAGCTGCAGCATTAACTTGTATTTTAACAAGATTAAAATATATTTGTCCTGGGGATTAGCATTCTTAATTCCCCCTCTGCCTTTCTAGGAGTGGCAATGCACTTTGATCTGCGTTGCATGGCAAGAGTCCTGCTTGGTCCCGACCATTGGAGTGCCAAGTGTGAAATTGGCCTGATGTCGTTCTTATTCTTCATCGTTTACATCTCTCACCCACTTTAATTATATTTCCGCCACAAAGCCCGGCAGCTTCATTCTATATTCAGGTTGGGCTAGGAAGCGTTTAAAAAATAAAGCTAAAAATGTACTATTGTGGGAGGGAAGGAAGAGTATGCTCATTAGGTTAATATACAGAAATCAATTAAAAAAATGATTGGTTATTTTGTGTGATGTTTTATTTATTTATTTTTACAGTGCAGACAATCTCCAACTTAATAGCAAACATTTATACATATCAAATCATCTTTAAATGCCACTACTTTTCCAAGCCTGCTTATTGTGATATACACTCCTGATCACGTGATGCACACGTTGCTTTGTACCATTCAACGCTGCAGTAGATAAAGGCTTTGACGTCAGATACCTTGATGTAGCATCATTGCTGGATGTTGATGGTGTCAGAAGATATTTGTAAAATACAACTTGCGGTTCCAAGATTATATTTATTTTGTACCCTCTACACTGACATAACAAGGCTATATTTTTAATTAGGGGACTCATAATTAAAACAATTCAATGAGCCCCTGCTTTGATGATAGTGGTGCAGGAAATATATTTGGGGAGAGGAAATGAGCCACCTGCAGCTTGTGACAGAGGCTTTGACCTTCAGCCCAGTGTTGTGGCCACAGACTCCATTCAGCCTGCATGGGGTGTCTGTGAGACAGGCTAGTGCTCTCATTCAGCTCGGCTCATCAAGTCAGGGGCTGTTGGGCGTTACTTCCACATACAAGTTGGGCAGAATAGGAATGGAGATGAGCTGCCTGGGTTTTGGAGAGCAGGTCAATGCTGGGAAAGGGGTCCTCTCAGACAACCTCTATTGTGTGGAATTTTCCACTGTTTCCCACTTTCTGCATAGAACATTGTGACAGGTAGCAACACAATGTTACACTGGGCGCTGTACATGTGCTCCTGGCAGATTGCAGCAGCAGCAGCTAATGTATAAGGAAGACCCCATAAGCAATAATCTGTACACCCCACCCACACACCCCTGGGTTTTATAGGTTTAAACTTTTAAGAACTTATATCCACCAACACATGCCAAAGTGACAACACCGCTGTGCATAAAAGATTTTATTGGTAGCGGAAAGTAATAATATTTAACTGTTAATATTGAGATCAGAAATGAAGACCATAGTGTGCTCTACAGCCCTCTCATTGTGACCTGCCTCTATATTAATGCCCATACATTGTTCTGGGTGTCATGGGCATGCTGTTAGCTTTTGCAATGTGAGGATAACTTCAGATTTGTTTCCAATACACCAATAAGAAATTCTACATTGCATAGTCCATGCAGCAAGGCCTGATAGAATGGCCTATTGTATGTGTAGGTGTCTTCAGGTTTCAGAATATAAGTCATGTATGACTATATATAACTGTATGAGGGGGACACATAGTATATGTGTGGGTATGTGTATATATATATATATATATATATATATATATATATATATATATAGTATATGTGTGGCTATATATATAACTGTATGAGAGGGACACATAGTATATATGTGTGTGTATATATATATATAACTGTATAGGAGAGGCACACAGTATATGTATATATATATATATATATATATATATATATATATAAGCACTGTATTAGAAGTACACACAGTGTGTATATATATATATATATATATATATATATATATATATATGCATACACATCCACACATATACTGTTCTCATGCACTTATCTAACTGATTAAAACATATCACCAATATCCATATGATGTAGTTATTATGTATGCCTTTGCGGAGCTGTAATTGAACCGCAGACAAGGCTAAGCATAGCTATCTGATGTAATGTAGATCCATACATACACGTATAATATATAACCGCTGTTATGAGTTAGTGACATTTAGAAATGACTATTAGAGGGCAGTACACTGGCTGCAATATGTGTTATTACATTATGAAAGGATAGCGTGGATCTAGACTTTATGAGTGTCTGTCCTGCCAGAGGCTGCAATGCTCCACTGACCAAACTCATATCTACGGATTTAACCCAATAGCCGATGGTTATGACCGACCAGGTGTGATAGAAGCCTTGCATAATACATACAGTGCAATTCAATGCAATGAGGACAGCTATAATTACAGCAGCGATAATATATATATATATATATATATATATATATATATATATATATATATGACACACACTCACACTATATACATGCAGGGCTAAGATTCTGTACAGAGGAACAGAATGACAAGTCTAGCTTGTGGACAGGGTCTCTACACACAGCACAGTTTGCAGACTTTGCCAAAAAGCTAGATGACGTTCTGTGCAAGGAAGGGGAGAGAGGGGGATTTGGCAGGAAAGTGATCTCGATGCTGAGGACAAGAGGAAAACTGACTTTTAAAGATGGGAAACTGCAGTGCATAACCAGATTGTACTGCCTCATCCCTGCCTTTTACTAAAAGTGGCAATCAACTGACAAATGTACAATATACTACTGCTCTTTCTGCAGTCTAGTGCTTTATCTATTTTCTAAATTTACAAAAATACATCAATTATTTACAATACCCCAAAAATGCGGGTTGAAATGATTTTAAACTGTAAAGGATACAACATTGCTTAATGAGTGTATGTGGAGAATGGGAACTGGGGACTTGGGGGGGGGGGTTTACCTCTCAAATCTGGAGAGAGAAAATCGACTCTTTTGTTTCCAAAGGCGCTTTCTCACTGGAGTATTTTCATTGTAGTTTATTTATTCTATCGTGTCTGTTATATCCTGCACTATCCTAAGCTTATGGTACTGCGGGTCTTCCATGTGCAGCAAGTTCTGCGAAGTGGTCGTCTGTGTTGTGATTGCAAGTCAGGGAATGAAGCCGCAGCAATCATGGGAAAAATAGAAGAACATAGATAATATATAAATACATGTATATATATATATATATATATATATATATATATATATATATTGAGCGAATCACTCGGCACTCAGGCTTGAAGTAATCAACTTGGATGGTGCCTCTGTATTCCGGCTGGAAGAAATATAGACCACAAGCATTCCAGGCACTCATCCGTAGTTTCAACGGCAAATAATGAAATAAATCAGCCCAATACAGTGGGTGCTTTGCCTTTGGCAAAGCACCCACTGTATTGGGCTGATTTATTTCATTATTTGCCGTTGAAACTACGGATGAGTGCCTGGAATGCTTGTGGTCTATATATATATATATATATATATGTGTGTGTGTGTGTATATATATATGTATGTGTGTGTGTGTGTATATATATATATATATATATATATATATATATATATATACACACACACCCACACACACACACTATATATATCAATATATATATATATATATATATATATATATATATATATATATATATATATATATATCATTGATGTTTCGATGAATACACAACCAGTAATTGCCATCATCAGAGACTACATTCTGCACATTGTTCCTCTTGGTTCATAAAACGCAATTCTAGTAATGAAGCACATACTTGCC
The DNA here is from genome assembly GCF_055691185.1 of Crinia signifera. Taxonomy (NCBI): domain Eukaryota; kingdom Metazoa; phylum Chordata; class Amphibia; order Anura; family Myobatrachidae; genus Crinia; species Crinia signifera. Next base: position 271,480,966 of record NC_139221.1, read on the forward strand.
GTAGTGATACGGAATTGACATAGCTCAGGTCACCAGCGAACATGTGATGCTCCTGGATATGACACCTATACTGTACACTAGTTACTACTAGCCACACAGCTCTGAGCTTGCTCTGCAACGCGTTGCATCTCCTGTGCAGTGCGGTGCGCCTGGTACAACCGTGCGCTTGATGAGTAGTATCGCACGTCTGCGTCACTAGCGCCAGGTCCTATACATGACAGTGACAAATATTACCATAAAGTTACATAGAAGTAGAACTATTAGACGCAACAAATACATGTACCAGATACTTTTCACCAGCAGGACTTTGTAAGTCGGCGTCAGGCACCTCTGATGCTCTAAATATAGTATGTGAACTAGCTATTGATTGTGAATCATTGACTTATACCGGGTCACCTCCTCTGTCAAGTTTATGTTTTAATTACCTACCGAGGTGCATATGTAACATGTGCCATCGCCGCATGCTTAATTAACCCATTCTGTGCTTAAAGGATATATACATCCCTTCTGGGGACTCACGCTACGTTGTGAATTCACCTGCTGTTCTCTTCTTCTGCTCATCTTCCTTAATATTACAAGTTAATAATGTCTCCCCACGCTACGAAAATCCTTGGCCAAATGCTGGAACTTGCTGCTTCTGCTGCCCAGTTGCTGAGATCTCGCTCCCTACATGAGCACTGGCTATTGCCAAATATGTGCAGCATTGCTGTTTGCAAAAACATGGTAACATTAAAACACATAATGGTCATATATTTTACACTTGAGAAGATGTGGATGCACATTAGGAGCAGGATCAGTCTGTAGATGGGGATTGTGCAATTTAACTGGATAGTTAACACGTAGCCTTCATTGAAATGGGATCTCAGGATTTGGATATTTTATATTTACTATCACCTATATTTTCTGTCACTGCATTAAACCATTACTAGCAGATAACACGTTTTAGATGTAAACCTCAATTTAGATTTTTTTTAAAAGTTTTTTTATTTAAATGTATTATTATTATTATTATTATTATCATCTACTACTACATACTGTAATAATAATAATAATAGTAGTAGTAGTAGTAATAATAATAATAATAATAATAACAACAATATAGATAATAATAATAATAATAACAACAACAATATAGATAATAATAATAATAATAATAATAATAATAATAATAATAATAATAATAATAATAATAATAAAAACCAAAAATAAATGTTTGTTGGTTTTGCCATTTCTTTTTCTTGTAACCAATATACAACATATCATACAACACGTTGTGGACATAATAAAATGGTTTATTTGATGCATTTGGAGGATTGAACAGACACAATAGAGAGATATCTTTACAAACGCCAGCTCATCTCAATAACAGGGATACCGAAAGTTTATAAATACTAGAACTTAGGAACTGACACCCGAAGTTGAGTTCTGGGGATAATACTTTGTATACGACCCCTAAACCCTACTAGCAGAACAAAAGCTACAACACCCCACACGGGATATCATTAAAGTAGACAGTACTACAGTATATGACGCAGATCTGATCTATGCGCATATCATAGAAAGAGGGGATTTTAAGGCATATTGAAACATTCATCCCGCTAGAGGTGACCAATCCTGAATTTGTCTTTTACGAGCACATGGAATAGTTTCGTGTAATATGCTACAATTGTAACCCAACTTGTAATGGCAGTGAGAGGAAAAAAATCTCTAGCAGAAAAGTTTCATCAAAAGGTCAGACATTTTATTTACACTGTAATACATTGTAAAAATAAGGAGAAGCTGTGCAGGACACACACTGATTGCGACATATTGTATTTACATTGTAGCCGTGGTTGATTCTGACCAATAAGAAGCTAATAATAAAGAAAATAATAGGTACTTATGATTCATCATTTTGAAATTATGATATAGGAATTATCTTATATCTTGCATTAAGGACCTCCTCCCATTCACCCCCCCCCCCCCCCCCTTGTCAAATCCGGGGAAACTTCTACAACAGTATATAGCACTTTGATTGCTAAATCTGCCGCATATCTGCAACTGGTGGCAAGCAGAAACTATTAGTAGATCGTACATCATACATAATTCTCATGTTCAGAGCATTATCTGCAATGTATAACACTTGCTATGTACAGTTGCAGTACATATTTATTTAATTGCAGTATATGTTTAGCATTTGTCTTCAAAAACTTTGACAACCCCCCCCCCCCCCCCTTCCATACCCCCAAAGGTTTATCCCCTCCCTTTGTAGGCAATATGGGAGAACAATATCACGTGTGACAATATGTAGTGTATATGCTGGGGTATACTTATTTCATATCTGGTGTCAGGGTTACAAAAATAGCCACAAATAACATTCAGATACTACTCTTGTATGCTGTGTATATATTGCAATGGAGAAAAGAATGTCAACATTCAGTACAAAGCTGTTTTATTCTACGCTAGTCACCGGTTTGCGCCTATGACATAAGACTGCACCAGTGCTGTATGGCATGGGTAGGGAAGGGTATTGGGGAAGTGACTTGGTAATAAGGGGGCGGGACGTTAAGCTTGAATGCTGCAGGGAGAAACCAGCATCTGCACCCTGATTGGATGTCATGTTGTCGTACGAAGCATCCTAGTATTGCAACAGAGGAACAATGATATTCATAGCAGATATCTCAAGTTGTTTACTGACACTCCTCCATCCTACCCTTGGCACTGATGCTGAAAACCCCCTCCTCTCCTCTCCTGGACAAATAAAAATTAAAAAACAAACAAACAATCAAAAAAAAAACTAAGTGCAAAACTATATATCAACCCTCCATGTATAAATAAATCATATCTGCAACTCTTTACACAACTATTAAACATCCTTTGTTTTCTGAAGAAAAAGTACATGTTCCAATACAATGCAATAAAACATGGTTCCTGCTTTTTTTTATTTTGAGAGAACACAAAAAATTATAATATAAAACATAGGACAAATATTAGCTATTTATTAAATTCACAGTAGTGCGAAAAAATGCAGCAGTTAAATTCTTTGGACTTATAGCAGAACTCTTCCATGTCTTCACTGTCTGAACGTCCAACACCCAGAACATCGCTTAGTATAAAATAATCGCCTAAGCAGAAAATAATCGGTAACGATAGAGAAATCTGTTCCATTAAAACAAAAAAGAAAAAAAAAAAGAAAAAAAAATAGTTCAGGATCGGATATTTTGGATTTTTGTTTTTTTAGTTTTTTGTTTCCTTTTTGCCTGTAAATTATATTTACATTGAATATTGCGGATTTATCCCAATAACACTTTGAAGCAGAATGCTGGTATTTTGTTTGTACACTGGCCCTGGTCATTCTTGCACTGAAATAAATTCGTGTATTTTTTCTTTTTTAATTTTAATTATTGCATTGTAAGACTTTTGCATCACTCCACCGCTTTTTATTATTCACTGTCTGATTTGCTGTCCTTGGAAGTGGTGGAGTGGTTGTATAGTCCTTGTGCCATCAAGTGAAGTGCCAGGGAGTTTTTCCCCCCTGTCGCTTTTTTAATTTTAGCTCGTTTATTCTGAAACCAGATTTTAATCTGAGACTCGTTAAGATTCAGTTCCTGAGCCAAACTTTGTCTTCTCTGTTCGGTCAAATACCTGTTAGTTTGAAATTCAGCTTTCAGTCTCTGGAGCTGCTCCGCGGTGAAAGCTGTCCTGGGCCTCTTGTCTTCTTTACTGACTGTTTTCTTCTTTGGTTTACGGGATCTGGGACCTGGACAAGACGATAAAAGCGTTTATAGTCTGCCTACCTGTACAGTGGGACTGCTCTAGTACACTCACATCACAGCTGCCCATCCATAGAAAATAAATAGACCCCCAAAAAACTATCACAAATCTATCTATCTATCTATCTATCTATCTATCTATCTATCTATCTATCTATCTATCTATCTATCTATCTATCTATCTATCCAGAATTTCTGACTGTTGATCCTGTAGTGTCTTCAATTTTTATATGGCTGTGTCACTGTTCTGATCACACATATAAGGACTAATTGTCATAAACTTAATATTACAGCTACTGGTTTAACTGCAGCTAATACACAACAATTTCCCCAGTATTAACATACATTGTAAATGATCTCACACCATCATTTCCATGAACCCAGGTTTGAATATAGTGCCTGACTGGTACACAGGACCACTTTCCTATGATTAGACTCACAGCCCCACATCTCATTGATGGGTTTCCAGCCTTTATGTTGGGGCAAAAATAGACACACAGTGGGCACAAGGAAGCCCCCTCGCCACCCCCTCTCCATTCTCCCCACTTTACTGTCTCTGCACTTGAAATATTAACAGCACACATACATTAGTCATTCAGTCAAGGTAATTATTTGCTTCAAGTTGCCCACCGTATCTCTTTAATAATGAAACACGATATAAAATTCACGGGGGTGTATTGAGAAGGGGGAGGGAAGGGGTGGGGGGTGCTTTCCATAATCTGCAGGTCATTTTTTCCTATCGGTTGTATTATTTGGGTTTCTCCCCCTCTGTTTCTAATGTACAATTCTCCGTGTAGATGGGGGGCAGTGTAAGATTTGTTTTATCATGTAAGAAAGTGGGCGCAGATAGGGGGATGCTGCTGTCTTGCAATGGTCGCTTGGGACTCAAATCAATGCCAAGAACATCGCTCTCAATCTATCTCCTACCCCTCTGCATCCCTCTGTCCGTTCTCATGCCCATCCTCTGTGCCTGCAGCCACAATGCTCACCCTGCCATCACCCAGTGTGTTGCAGTGTGCCTCTATCCTACCAATGCCCTGAGATATTCCCTTATATTATACAGTATCCCTCTATCCAGCGTCCTGATTTTCTCACCACCATTTTCCCATCCTTATTTCCCTTTCATCTCCAGGACCCCAGGATCCTCCCTCCCTTCTACCACCCCCCTCTCTCTCTTGCCCTTGTTGCGGCTGCCTATGTGCACTATATGCCCCTGACAATGGCACATGCTGTCTGCTACACCTGCCAGGCTTCTGTGCGCTCAGCAATGCGCTCCGGATTGCGCACTCCCTCCATCCTGTATTTTTACGCACAGCCATACACGTGTTTTTACTACAAGCTGCCATCAATTCACAGCCTCCCTCACCCACAGATCAGAGCAGGGACACGTGGGCTCAGAGCCGGCACTTCATTGGGATAATTCTAATCCACTCTCTAGCAATGTATGGTAGAGGCAATCCTGCCTGCCTGCTATACATTCTGCAGGGCCCTGTTATCATCAACACACAGCGATATTTGTAATTAACCATCGATGTATTTCTGAGATGAGGTGTGTTTTTACTTAAATATATTTTCCATGGTGTGTGTGTGTGTGTGTATATATATATATGTATATATTTATATACACACACACACTATCACACATAGCGGTGTTGCAAGGAAGAGCTCCTGAAATGTGCTAAAATAAGCATGTGCTAGTGTGGCATACACAAATTAAAAGCCACTGCCTTTGAAATGACATATACATATTATGTATACGGAAATTCCCAAGTCATAAATAATTCTACTACTAGACCATTCCATTGTAAGGAAAGAGAGGGGACACTATATAGGAGTCTAATTTTTTTTTCTTACCATGAATAAATCAAATGACAATGTTATGGCTACAATATAGCATTATTGTTTTCTCGATAGATATATAATACTGTACGGTGTTTATTCTCCATGCACACAATTCATGTGCCATGCTCATATGGAAATGTAGATTAGGGGGTGCGTATTTGAGTCCGCTAAATATCAGCAGTAAACATATTTGCAACACTTTGTAATTCATACAAAATAATGAAATTGATAGAATTTATAAACAGTGGCAATAATGCGTATAAACAACGCGAGGGAATAAGTACACCTAGAATACTGGGAAATAATAGTGGCCTGTACCACCGCTCTATCGTAGGATATAAACACCGGCAAGCAGAAGGAGAACAATGGGTATCAAATATGACCATAACAATTTGTATGTATGTATGTATGTATGTATGTATGTATGTATGTATGTATGTATGTATGTATGCGTGTGTCTGTGTGTAGTTAGTGTGTGTGTGTATGTATATATATATATATATATATATATATATATACACACACACATACACTTTATGTAACCAATACAAAAATTATAATCTAGAAAACCTATTTATTATGAGTCAAAGATGATATATATATATATATATATACTGTAGAATAAACCAATTACATAGAACAAATTAAGCCCAAATTATGTTTAGTTAAAATGCAAAAGCCTTTTCTGCGTGTAATTGCCAGTGAGAGGCAGGACTGTGGCTAATGGGGTATCAGGACCTGGAATAAGATTTCAGCAATTTCCAGTTTCCGCCGGTGCATGTCTCGTCCATACAGCCACATTCCCTATAAGAAGGGAGGGAGAGACTATATCTATAGCTGTTATATGTTCTACCAGCGGCGGTTACAGGGGCATCACTGGATTCTCCTCTGGGAAAGTTTTTATTTTATAAAATGTATTTAATTTATTTTTTTCTGTTGATGGACAACGAAGTATATGTACTGTCACTGGACACTGCAGGTCTTACCTGATGATGGTCTATCTGAGTACCTGGTGCAGTAGACCCAGGCTGGCCATAGCATGGGCTGCTGGTTATTGGTGGAGCTGGCTTGTGAACTATCAGAGTCTGAACTCAGGGACTGGTCTCCTCCACTCATGCCTCTGGGTTTCAGGGGTCCTTCTATGCCCACCTCACTTTTCTTATCTCCCGTGACAGTGATTGCTTTGGATCCCCCTTCTCCCTCCGTGGCACTACCTCTGTGATGCCCGGGCTCTGCCCCAGAGCGAGCCACCGTGCCCCTGCTGCCCGGGAAGACCTCATCCTGCTGGGGGGCGCCTTCCTTCCTCCGCCCGAACTCCGGCCGCAGGATGTTATCGATGAAGAAGTTGGTGATCCGGTGGTGGGGCTGGTGGTTCCCCGGAGCCTGGAGCAGGGGCAGGATCCCCCGGTTGGACTCATCCCCTGACTCTGGCTGCTGCTGCTCCGCGTCCCTGTGGTTCTGGTCATTCTCTTCCATGCTGTATAGTCCACGGAGCGGCGTGTGGCTGAGCCCCTGACTGCTGCCTCCTCGCCCCGGTCACCTGCACATTCAGATGCCCCCTGTGTGAGTGGGGGGCGCCCCGGAGCAGCGGCTGTCTCTGGATGTCACTGGCTCAGTTCTGCAAAGCCAAGCAGCACCCTCTTCCCAGTGACGGGCTCATGCTCCTTCCTTCCAGGGCCGGGCAGTGGTGGCAGCAGGTAATCCCTCAGTGCAGCCAGCAGCAGCGGGGCAGTGCCCGGGCAGCATGCATGCCTCACACCTGCGCAGCATATATATATAATCATATACAGAGGACACAATGCACGCTGCACAGGGAAGAAGCAGGGGCAGGCTGAGGATGCACCAGGCACAGCTGTCCTTATGTCCTGCAATTAAATCCCAAGTGCTCCTGGCATAGGCTCCTTACTCAGGGTAAATAAAGGAGCACTCACTGGACCTGAAATACTTTCACTCTGGATTTTTGTTCTTATTTTTAATAGAGCCCCCACGAGTGACGTGGGAGCCCGGGATCCTGGACACGTGCCTGCAGCCAATGGGGTCGCTCCTCCTGAGTCACGTGATGCTGGTGCTCAGTAGTAAATTGACAGACAGAATTCCCCTCCCCTTACACCCCCTGCACCCCCCCCCCCCCATATCTCCCAACCATCCCTCCTCCCCCATTCCTATTCCCGTTCTCAGCTTTAAAACCTAGGACGCGACTGCTGAGATTGCTGCTGGTGGAAGGGTGGATCATGTGTGTGTGTGTGTGTCTATGGTGTGTATGTGTGTCTATGGTGTGTATTTGTGTATGTGTGTATGTATGTGTGTATGTGTGTCTATGGTGTGTATGTGTGTCTATGGTGTATATGTATGTATGTATGTCTATGGTGTGTATGTATGTTTATGTGTGTCTATGGTGTGTATGTGTGTCTATGGTGTGTATGTGTGTATGTGTGTATGTATGTATGTATGTATGTCTATGGTGTGTATGTGTGTCTATGGTGTGTATGTATGTGTATGTGTGTCTATGGTGTGTATGTGTGTAATACTGTCAGTCTATAGTGGCTTACATTGGGCTGTAGTGTGTTATACTATGTAGTGTGTTATGGTGTATATGCTGTGTATGTGTGCTATACTGCACATTCTGGTGTAGTGTGTTATAGCGTGTATGTGTGTTATACTGTATAGTCTATGTATGGTGTGTTATAGTCTGTATGTGCATCTATGCAGTGCATGTGTGTTAAAATGTACTGTTACTGGGTTATAGTGAGATGTGTGATATACTGTATAGTTTGTCTATAGTGTGTTATATAGTGTGTATGTGTGTTAAAATGTACTGTCACTGTATTGTGGGTTATAGTGAGATGTGTATTATACTGTATAGTCTGTGTATGTGCATCTATGGTGTGTATGTGTGTACTGTCACTGTAGTGATACTGTACTTTCTGGTGTGGTGTGTTATAGGGTGTATGTATGTTATACCGTACAGTCTGGTCTGTATATAGTATATATAAATGTGTGTGTGTTACACTATAAAGCTTTTGCAGTGTGGAGTACCACATCATCCCTCACCAAAACGACTTGACATCTTTGGTTATAGAAGAATTTACTGCACGATATTTGGGATCTATTTGTTGTCTGACACACAAACAAACCCAGTTATCCTGTTCAATAGGAATAAAATATGTTCCATAAGATAATTCTACAAAGAGAATTATATCAGGCAGCACTGGGAACATCCCTGATTCCATATCACTGCTGCAATGAGTCATCATTCTATGCCACAATTATCTATCTATCTATCTATCTATCTATCTATCTATCTATCTATCTACTCACATTGCTGATATACCATAAGTACAGTTGAATGCCTGGGCTTGTCCATGATGCCAATAATGGAGCAGTTATATGATATGTTAGAACCCCACCTTATCTGGTTATATTCTATGAATCCATTGTATTTAAGAGAAATGCAAAATACACTGAGGTTTAGAAGTAAAAAAGAGAGATTTGTCCCCAGTAGAGCGTGACTGGCACTGACAGGGTTACACTCTGCAATCTCCTCAGCCAAATAACTTAGTGATTATGAATAAAACAATAATCTGGTATTTGGATGTTTGCTTGAACGATCTCGGGTTTGTGAAAGTCAGAAAAGGTCAGTGACTGGAAGAAGAGTTGTGTTGTGAGATGAGCACATGACTCAGCCAGAGCCAAACACCAAACTCCATGCAAGGTCCACAAGAAACACACCCCAGCACCCATTCCGCATACAGAGCCATGCAATCATACAGGGGCTGGGATGTGTAGTGCAGATGTAATGGAGCAGAGAACAGCAGTATAGAATATATGCATTTCCACTATTGTACACAACCCCCCCCCCCCCCAACACACACCTATACTTTATGCTTTGTAGAGAACCCTCAGTTAGAGAAATCCAGATCATGCATTTTACAATGATGCCTTCTAGAACCAGATTCCTGGAGAGTGGGTCCCAATAACCAATAATAACCTGTGGCAAAATAAAATATGAACCACTCAAATGCAATGGTGGGAGCTGATGGCTGGTCATTTAGGCAATCTGGTATAATGTGTGTAATCCCATGCAGTGATGTCATTGCCTCTACAGTATCTCGCATTTGTGAATTTGGTTTTCTATGCAATATCTGCTCTGAATCTGATTCTCTGAATCTGTTCCCCACAAACTACATTATGTATTATAAAGGTCCCCAGTGCTCACTGAATGCCAACATTTGCACTTAGTAATATTTCCATTGATATATGATAATAGCCACAGCATTGATAGGCTAAACGTATGAATAAGATGTACAAAAAGCTTTGGATTATTGAAAAATATTGAACACCACAGCAAATATACAACAACGGGCCAACCATAAATTTATAGATGTGGTGAGACTACAGATCTGTCTGTCAGAGGCAGATATAATTCTGGTAATTCTAGCCACTGGGCACCACTGAGAACCAGTTACAGGTACTGAATCTAGGGCTAGGGTAAACCATTACACCAATATGCATGGCCTTATATAATTATATAACTGTATGCATGGGCTTTATATCACTGTATGCATGGGCTTATATCACTGTATGCATGGGCTTATATCACTGTATGCATGGCCTTATATCACTGTATGCATGGGTTTGTATCACTGTATGCATGGGTTTATATCACTGTATGCATGGGCTTATATCACTGTATGCATGGGCTTATATCACTGCATGCATGGGCTTATATCAATGTATGCATGAGCTTATATCACTGCATGCATGGGCTTATATCACTGCATGCATGGGCTTATATCACTGTATGCATGGGTTTATATCACTGTATGCATGGTCTTATATCACTGTATGCATGGCCTTATATCACTGTATGCATGGGCTTATATCTCTCCTTGCATGGGCTTATGTCACTGCATGCATGGGCTTATATCACTGTATGCATGGGTTTATATCACTGTATGCATGGCCTTATATCACTGTATGCATGGGTTTATATCACTGTATGTATGGGTTTATATCACTGTATGCATGGGCTTATAACACTGCATGCATGGTTTTATATCACTGTATGCATGGGCTTATATCACGGCATGCATGGGCTTATATCACTGCATGCATGGGCTTATATCACTGTATGCATAGCCTTATATAATTATATAACTGTATGGATGGGTTTATATCACTGTATGCATGGTCTTATATCACTGTATGCATGGCCTTATATCACTGTATGCATGGGCTTATATCACTGTATGCATGGGTTTATATCACTGTATGCATGGCCTTATATCACTGTATGCATGGGCTTATATCACTGCATGCATGGGCTTATATCACTGCATGCATGGGCTTATATCACTGCATGCATGGGCTTATATCACTGTATGCATGGCCTTATATAATTATATAACTGTATGCATGGGTTTATATCACTGTATGCATGGTCTTATATCACTGTATGCATGGCCTTATATCACTGTATGCATGGCCTTATATCACTGTATGCATGGGTTTATATCACTGTATGCATGGCCTTATATCACTGTATGCATGGGCTTATATCACTGCATGCATGGGCTTATATCACTGCATGCATGGGCTTATATCACTGCATGTATGGGTTTATATCACTGTACGCATGGCCTTATATAATTATATAACTGTATGCATGGGTTTATATCACTGTATGCATGGTCTTATATCACTATATGCATGGGCTTATATCACTGTATGCATGGCCTTATATCACTATGCATGGCCTTATATAACTGTATGCATGGGCTTATATCACTGCATGCATGGGTTTATATCACTGTATGCATGGCCTTATATCACTGTATGCATGGGCTTATATCACTGCATGCATGGGCTTATATCACTGTATGCATGGGTTTATATCTCTGTATGCATGGCCTTATATAATTATATAACTGTATGCATGGGCTTATATCACTGTATGCATGGTCTTATATAACTGTATGCATGGTGTTATATCACTGTATGCATGGGCTTATATCACTGTATGCATGGGTTTATATCACTGTATGCATGGCCTTATATCACTGTGTGCATGGCCTTATATCACTGTGTGCATGGGTTTATATCACTGTATGCATGGGATTATATCACTGTATGCATGGGATTATATCACTGTATGCATGGGTTTATATCACTGTATGCATGGGCTTATATCACTGTATGCATGGGCCTATATACCTGTATGCATGGCCTTATATCACTGTATGCATGGTATTATGTCACTGTATGCATGGGTTTATATCACTGTATGCATGGGCTTATATCACTGTATGCATGGGTTTATATCACTGTATGCATGGGCTTATATCACTGTATGCATGGGCTTATATCACTGTATGCATGGACTTATATTACTGTATGCATAACCTTATATCACTGGATATTCTTAAACTTTCAATTTGCAAACAAATTAACTCCATATTGTTTGCTAGTTCTGGTCTAAGATTTTATCTATCACCATCACCAGCATCATCGCCACCACCATCATCATCATCACCATCATCACCACCGCCACCATCATTACAATCAACATCATCTGAAACAACTTTTCGGTCTGTGCAAACTGCATAATTATCATTCTTGGAATAATAGGATATTAATTACTAGCAGGTGAAACAATGTTGCAAAGTTTGATGTTATTGAGAAGACATGACAATATTTTATACTTAATAAAATATATTCACTGAGTAAAATAAGAAGAAAAAAGAAAATTCCCTGCACTGACATTTAACTGAATGAACTGAATTGTCAAGTGCAGTGGCAAACAAAACGTACACGCAAAATCTGATTGGTTGCTATTGGTGACATCACATCGTATCATTTCTAGAGGCTTTAGTACATTGCCCCTAATAAGTATACAGTGCCCTGAAAGAAGTTTTGCACATATTCACTGCCCCCCTGTTTTTCCGACGTTCACCACAATAGAATGGGGAAGACATGAACCAATGTCTGTAAAATCGTGATTCAATTGGAATGTATATGAAATGATGTTACCCAGCATGTAATTTACAACTGGGCTTATCAGGGGAGGAGCCATCAAGATCGTAAATAGGTGGCTCTCAATGGTGAGATATAGGTTCTAAAGTTGGGATCCGCCCTTGTTGCTTTCGCCTGAGATCTCATCAGCATTATAGATTCAAATCAATTGCTAAGATTCATGATACATAGATGTAGAGAGACAGACAGATCGATAGATAGATAGATAGATAGATAGATAGATAGATAGATAGATAGATAGATAGACACCTGACATTCCATGTGTAATATGCTTGTGCATCCCACTCACAGTAGAATCAGGTGAGCCATCCACCAACTCCATCCTCAGGCCATAGGAGTAGAATGGACTCTAGGCTGGACCTATACAGTAATATATCATGAACATGTGATAGGAACCTGGTACTATGGTGTCCAAATCACATTCTCTACCACTGTCTAGGCATGTTCGGGGCAGGCCTCTGATTTCCTGGGGAGCAAAGTGGATGAAGGTCACAGGCACCTTGCTGCTCTCTTTGTTAGTACACATGAGCCCCCAGCTCTCTATTCCTGTCTGCATCTTATTAGCAATGCAAGAGGCATTCATGGGAAAAGCCTGTGACTAGAGGAAACAGGCGTCCAGGTTGGCTGCTGTAACCCTAAAGGGACAAGGACAGACAGATCCAGCAGGAGCATACACAGGCAGCAGGGTTGTAGGGTGCACAGATGAGGATGTTATATCTGACTTAACAGTGAACGCAAGTAATTAGGGGCTATCCGCAGTCCTGACAGCTGGAGTAATAGGATGCCTCTGTGGGTTTGGGGCTGGGGGAGGTGGGAAGACATCTCTCTCTGGTGACTGAAAGAAGCACAGTTTGATCTCCATGGTGGCTTTCCCATAGCTAACTATATTTTCAAAACAAGGTCACAACCTAACAGTAGATATATTTGCCATGCTGCCTCCCAGTTATCAACAGCGAATATGTTCTCTCTACTACATGACTTAACCCCTTCTTTGCGGGAATAAACCATTTATATTTGTAATGATTACTATTTTTTAATCCCCCACATAGGGAGTTTCAATGTTTTAATATAACACTGCCAATAAATGTATCAGTATTAGCAATATCAGATCACCAACATGATGCAATGCGGAGTGTGAATAAGTAAGAAAAACGCATCACAATAAACAATAATTGTCTGGTATAATATATTTAATAATAGGACACTGATCTTTTGTTCTTGACTACTACAACTGCTACTATTGCTGCTGCTACTGATATTACTGCTACTCCTACTCCTATTACTGCTACTATTGCTGCTACTGATATTACTGCTACTCCTACTCCTATTACTGCTACTATTGCTGCTGCTGCTACTGATATTACTATTACTCCTACTCCTATTACTACAGCTATTGCTGCTGCTACTACTGATACTACTACTGCTCCTCCTCCTACTACTACTGCTATTGCTGCTGCTACTACTACTACTACTACTACTACTACAACTACAACTACTACTACTACTATTACACTACTATTATTTATATTACTACTACTACTTCTACTACTATTATTGCTGCTGCTACTACTGCTACTAGTACTATTGCTGCTACTGCTTCTGCTACTACTACTACTACTACTACTATTACACTACTACTACTACTACCACCACCACTACTATTACACTACTATTATTTATATTACTACTACTACTTCTAATATTATTGCTGCTGCTGCTACTACTGCTACTAGTACTATTGCTGCTGCTGCTTCTACTACTACTACTACTATTACACTACTACTACACTACTACTACTACTATTACACTACTATTATTTATATTACTACTTCTACTATTATTGCTGCTGCTACTACTGCTACTGCTACTATTACTATTGCTGCTGCTTCTACTACTACTACTATTACACTACTACTACTACTACTACTACTAGTACACTACTACTACTACTACTACTACTACTACTACTACTACTGCTGCTGCTGCTCCTACTTCTACTTCTACTACAGCTATTGCTGCTGCTACTGATATTACTATTACTACTACTACTATTGATATTATTACTTCTTCTATTATTGCTGCTGCTACTGCTACCTCTACTACTGCTACTACTGCTGCTCCAACTTCTACTACAGCTATTGCTGCTGCTACTGATATTACTATTACTACTACTATTACTTCTACTACTATTGATATTACTACTACTACTTCTACTATTATTGCTGCTGCTGCTGCTACTACTGCTACTACTAATACTACTACTACTACTGTTGCTGCTGCTACTACTACTACTACAACTATTTATATTACTACTACTACTATTACTGTTGCTGCTACTACTACTATTACTACTAGTACTGCTGCTTCTGCTACTACTATTGTTGCTACTATTGATACTACTATTGTACCTCCTCCTGCTCCTCTTGCTATTACTGCTACTACTACTACCACCACCACCATTACTAGAACTGATGCTGCTCCTACTGCTCCTACTACAGCTATTGCTGCTGCTCCTGCTACTACCATTGTAATTAATATATTACTACTGCTACTACTACTGCTATTGCTGCTGCTCCTGCTACTACCAGTGTAATTAATATATTACTACTGCTACTATTGCTGCTGCTCCTGCTACTACTACTACCACTGTAATTAATATATTACTACTGCTGCTGTTGCTTCTGCTGCTACTGCTCCGTAAACTGCTACTACAACTAGTGCTACTACTGCTGCTACTGCTCCGTAAACTGCTACTACAACTAGTGCTACTACTGCTGCTACTGATTCATACATCTGTCTGTAGTATAGTATTGGTAAATAAATGAGAAGTAAAATAGTAGTTTTGTCTATACGTGATAATAAACTAAATGCACTAATACATTTAAGGTCGGCACACACAAATTCTTATAATTCGAGCATTGTATTTATTTAGCAATATCAGTCCAGCATATGTCACACCTACTAGAACAATAACCTATTATGTATATGAAACAACAACGTATTTATTCTATGTATTTATTTACCTTTATTTCCATCCCAATAAGTAGTATGTAAAATTAGGGTTTATGAATATACGGATTAGTTGTACCGTAAATACTGCAAATACATTTGTGTTTCCAGTGAAGCCTATACAAAAACTTACTCATAGAAATAAGCCTAAATAGTTATATATATATATAACTATTTAGGGTATATACACACACTTTAGCGGTGGCTGGCAAACAAACACGCTGCTGCTGTCATGTATCACTCTGAGTATACGTGCACTTATTTCATAGGAGAGAGTATATATATATATATATATATATATATATATATATATATATATATATATATATATATATATATATATATAGTTGTCATAGCGTATACAATTCTACTAACTGTACTTGGCAAAACTAATAGGGAATATAGAAAACCTCCCAACTATACTAATTTATAATATTTTTAATATGCAAGACTTGATACTGTATATACGGCAAAACTAAAGATCCCAATAGTGTCTAAATTGTACACAACTCATTAAACAATAGCAAGCAAATAAAAGTCGTGCACTTAATTGTCAGGCAGATGATGTGTTGTAGTAACAACAAGCAATGCTAAGTGCACTGTGCATACTGTGCTAACACGGCGACCCTATAGAGTCTGCGTGTATTTGCCTCTCATCGCATTAACAAGTCAGTATGAGAGGTCAGCCAATGTAGGATGGGAAACTGACCAATGCGTATGCGTGTGTGTGTGTGTGTGTGTGTGTGTGTGTGTCTAATGTCGCCTTGCCGTTAGTACGGGATTTAGTAGGACGCATAATAGGCGGAGAGCGACAGTATGTATGCCGGAAAAGCGATTCTGTCTCCTGAACATCATTTCCAAGTACTTCGTGTCCTGACTTAAATAATATAATAATTACACTTATTAAAGATATTGAGCTCCAAAAATGTCCCCAATGGTAGACCAGTGTCATGACAGATAACATTTCAGTGTTGTTAATTATATAGATACAGAAGAATGAACACAATTTAGCAATTATCTATCTATCTATCTATCTATCTATCTATCTATCTATCTATCTATCTATCTATCTATCTATCTATCTATCTATCTAGTCTTTATTTTTATGTGGTTACTTCTGTATTTCATTAGTAAACATAAAGTAGATCAGATTTCTTATTGGCTTCTATAAACTCCTTCCTTCGTGCTATAGGTTACATTTTTAGTTATCTATATCAAAATGTGTGTGTGTGTGGGGGGGGGGGGGGGGGGGGATGTACTAAGCCTTAGGAAGTGGAAAGTGGAGATCAAGTACGAACTATTGCTCCTACCTGCCATGTTAAAGGCTGTATTTGAAAGATGACACATCTGATTGGTTGGTAGTTTATCTCTATCCTCTTATCACTCTCCAAGACTTCCCTTATTGCAGGAATCTTTCATGTCTGTATTATATACTTTCATCAAATATTGTATAAATTCATAAAACATTCTCACACAACATTATTGAAACTACACAAGTACCTTTTCTTTAAACCAACTTTCTGTACATTCGCCGAATATTCTATAACTTTAACTCAATATTGTGTATTTCCACCCAAAATTGTATACTTCCACTCACCCTTCTATTCCCCCAACCAAACTTTCTGTATCTTACCCAACACCGTACTTCCACCCAACATTCTGTACATTAGCCCAGAATTCTGTAATATTACCCAACATTCTGTACAATTACCTAATATTCAGTACAATTACCCAACATTCTGTGCAATTACCCAACATTCTGTGCAATTACCCAACATTCTGTGCAATTACCCATCTTTACTTTCATTCATTCACCCAACATTCTGTACATTAGCCCAGAATTCTGTAATATTACCCAACATTCTGTACAATTACCTAATATTCAGTACAATTACCCAACATTCTGTGCAATTACCCAACTTTACTTTCATTCATTCACCCAACATTCTGTACGTTCACCCAGCATTATGTAAATTCACCCAACTTTCTACATTTAATCCAACACTCTACACTTTCATCCACCATTCTACCATACTGTGCCCCCCCTACATTTTATACACTGATCCAATTTTCTATACTTCCATCCAATATTGTTTATTTCCATTTAACATTGTTACTTCCACACACTGTATACCTGTATACTTCCACACACTGTATACCTGTATACTTCCATATTCCATATAATCTATATGTTCATCCAACCATCTATATGTTCACCCAACAATCTGCACTTTCACACAACGTTATGTACATTCACCCAATATGATGTACATTCCCTAGTCATTGCCTGCTTCCACTCAATAGTCTGTACTTCCATACAACAATCTTCCACCTAACAGTATGTACATCCACCCAATAATATGTGCTTTCACCCAAAAATCTATGCTTCTACCCAACATTCTGTACTTTCACCCAACAACCTCTACTGCTACCAAGCATTCTGTACTTCCACCTAGCAATCTGTAATTCCAACCAGCATTCTGTACTTGGGTGTGGTATGGGGCTCTGACAGTTGGGATTCTGACGGTCAGTAGACCGATGTCGGATTCCTGACTGCTGGTACTCCAACAGCGTTCTAAGCTCTCACCCAACATTCTGTACTTCCACCCAACAAATGGTATTTTCACACAGCATTCTGTACTTCTACCTAACATTCTGTACTTCCACCTAACAGCCTGTATTTCTCCTTAACATTCTATGCATTCAATCAATACTCTGTACTTCTACACAACATTCTGTATAGGGTGCCAATATTTAGACAGCTAAAAAAATCGCACCATATCGCACAAATGGTCAAATGGTCGAGTTTTTTGCCCGAAATTCGCAAAAATGGGTGCAGATTTTTAGTCAAAATCAGAAATCACTTTATATATAACTGGTGAATTTAGTACCGTGAATGTTTAATGGAGTATACAAATTTTTGGGTACTTATGTAATATCTGGGCTCCCGTTTTTCTTATGAGACCGCATCCTCTTGCGGGGCTCGCTGCGCTCGCCACGCTTCGGGCACGGTGGCTCGCTGCGCTCGCCACACTATATAAAATCAACTCCATGCGTGGTTGGATAGTAGGGGTATGAAAAAATGGGGTGCATTTAACATGGGAGCCCAGATAATACATAAGTACCTTGAGTCGGTCCTGGTCCCCAAAGAAAATAGTGGGTATCCCTCGTTCTTAGGAAACCAGCACCGTGCTCTTGGACCGGTCCTGGTTCTAAAAATACAGGGGACAAAATGACTGGGGGTCCCCCATATTTTGGAACCAGCTTCAGGATCTATCAGCCAGCGGTTTCATGCCACTACTGGGGAACACTTTTTATACAAGGTCCTCTGGCCGAAGCATGTCTAACATGGCTGGACAGGGTACCTGGGGGAGTGGAGATCCCTATAAAAAGGGCCTCCCCAGGCTTCACCCATTCAGGGCTGAAGCCTGGGCCTGTCCCTACCACCCCTGGACTGTGGGTGGGGGGCTGATTGTTTTGGTGGATCTAAGCATTTCCATGGAAACTCCTACAGCTAATTAGGCCTGAGCTGAGCCCTGATAGGCATCTCCATGGAAATCCCCAATCAGGGCTGAGTGGAGTCCTCATGATGGAGGTAAGTGGGAATCTCTATGACTAACCTGACATGGAGCCGCTCCGTCCGAGGACCATGGACAGGGTATGTGTGTAATGTATGTTAGTGTGTGTATTAAAGTTATACTTTTTTGTGTCTCTGTCTCTTTTTTTGTACATTGTTGTTACGGTAGAACTACATGTCTAAGTGGGCCCCTTAATGCACCACATGCTGGGACTTGTGGTTCTCCAAGTCCCAGCATGCGGGGGAGGCCTTCTGGGACCAGGGGTGGTGGGGACAGCCCTGGATGGGTGAACCCTAGGGGGGACCCAGCTGTATAAAAAGTGTCCCCCAGCTGTGCCATGACACCGCTCCAAGATCCCAGTACTAGTTTCTTGAATACAGGGGGATCCCCACTATCACCCCCCCCCCCCATTTGCGGAACCTTGACAATTTTACAACACTTGTTATCTACAGAACGTGCACAGGCTGGACCTGGTATATTTATTTTGCGATTTATGGTCATATTTAGGGTGCGATTTTAAAAATACCACCCTATTACATTTGCAATTTTTATGTTTTCAATGAGAAAACATCTGGATGCAATTTTGAATGTGCAATTTTTTCGACAGGTCAAAATTTTACCGCAAATCGCATTTTACTACATGTGCAATTTTCAGAAAGCGTTCGATTTCGGACTTTACCTAAAAATCGCACATTACCAAAAAATAATTTTTACTACTTTTCACCCTCTGTGCACCCAGCATATCAAACCTATCAAAATTCAAACATCTTTATCATGATTCTACACACATTGCGTAATTTTACCAAACATTGCAAAATACCATTAACATTACAAAATATATTTTGTACTGTTTATTATGAATCCACACACGTTTCCCTTCCCCAAACACTGTAAACATCTCACTCAACCTTGCATACTGTACTTCATGATAACATTGTATAATCTCACTAAAAATTGTATAATCCTTCCAAATTGTACTATATTATTCCACCACACAATAATTCACTTATTATCCAGGCATTTATCAAACAATACATAATTACCCTAAACACTGAGAAATTATATATCATTTGGGGGAACGTTATATAATTCTATGAAAGGTTGAAATTTTATCCAAAATAAGTTACCAGTACATTCCCCAAATTCTAAACATAAAAACAACAATTGTCTTCCTGTGCACAGATAGGCAGCGCTGCTTGGAAGTAGTTTATTACAACTGACTGGCAACTTGTGCTTGTCGTCTGCTAACTAGTCCTTTCTGTACGATTATAAAGCACGTACAGTTCTAGTGCAGTGTGATTGTATGTATGTGTGTGTGTGTGTGTGTGTGTGTGTGTATTTTACAGTACAATTACTATTGCTTCTAATGTCTCTGTTTAATATAATCTCCAGCGATATACCTTAGTGAGCGTAAACTACTGACTTTATAAATAATAAATAATGATTGTGTTAATACTTTATCATATAAAAAGGAAAATTTCGATGTAAGAATAGCATTTCAATTATGAATTGCTTTTTTGTTGTAAATGGCAGTGAGCTCTTTAAAGGTGCATCTAAATAGTAATATTTGTATAGGAACACTTTATATATTGTCTACAGTATCGATGTTTCTGTCCTCTTATATCAACTTCGCCCCTGCTGCTACAGTGTGACTGTAGCTGCCGGATGCTGCTGGGTAGGTGGAGCAAACGCTCCCTACATCTGTGCGACCAAATCGCCTATCGCTCGATAGCAATAATATGGGCTAATAGCTTTTATTTGATATTATATGGAGACAGTGCGATTTAAACAAAGTATATACAGTTGAATAAATGCTATATCATTATTTTTTTCCCCAATGTATTCAGTCTTTCACAGAGCCCCCCACAGGGAACAGATGCTTCGAGACTTTTATTCACTTTTTTTATAACATATCGCTGCAGTTTTAGTTCTTTATTTGTATATACTATTTTTCTGGATAGCTTATTACATACAGGGACAACACAACAACACATGTACCCAATGTTACACTGCTGTAATGCACATTTAGCTCTTGATGTATGTATATGTAATTGCAATTAAGAAGACACAGTCCAAGCAGTTATACGTTTACCAGAGCTTACGTGTATTTGCTTCACTGATATGTGTTGTGTCATATTAAAATACTTAAACTCATCATTAATATGTGTCCCATGTACAACACTTACACACACACACACACACACACACACACACACACACACACACACACATATATAGTCTCATGTACAACACACACACACACACACACACACACACACACACACACACACACACACACACACACATATATAATTTATGTATCTATATGTTTGTGTGTGTAAGTGTGTGTGTGTGTGTGTGTGTAAATATATACACACATGTGTGTGTATGACATTTAAGTGTGTGATGTCAGTTCATGTCACCTCTTCATATGACAATGTTTTAACATGCTTAACATGGATGGGAAATGAAATCGTCCCCCCCCCCCCCCCCCACAAGGTCACCCCATAAAGCAATATCGAGGTGCATGTACTCATTATTTGAGCAATGAAAGCCCCCTCTATTACAAGTATTACCATAAGGCTCTGTTATCTGTTTGCAGTAGAATGCGCTTACAGATGATAGCAGTACACCCTGAGCACAGACTGTGCTAACAATATGAATCGCACTTGTCTGATATGACGATCAGAAAGTGCTGGGGTCAGGATCTCCTGTCTGGAGTAATGGACCCTAAGGAATTATCGCTTGCACCTTACTAATGGCTGCTATTAGCTTCTGGTGTTTTGCTTGCACAGAAAAAGCTAATCCTTGCAGACAAAACAGATTTTGGTGTGACTACAAAGTACAGTTCCTACACCCCATAAAGAATTAACACGGGAGGCAAATTGGAAATCAGATCTATCCGCAGACTTCACACATATGTAATTGATTTCTCTGAATTCCTTTGGCTTTCCACCTCTTCACTTCCAGTCTGATTAGAAAATATATCACCTAATTAGCTAATTAATATGGGTGTCTAGCAGAGGGGGGATTTAACCAATTAACTGCCAGCCGGATCGTCTATTTGAATATTTGTCTGTTATTTAAAACAATGACACGTTGCAGTCTGAGGCTGTGTATGACAATATAAGGTTCTGCTGGACTTTTAATATACAGGATAATAGGATCCGTTTGATACTAATCGGGATAACTGGGTGTAATTGTGTCAGAAAAAAATTCTAACAAATAAAAGCAATGATGCATCTATCTATCTATCTATCTATCTATCTATCTATCTATCTATCTATCTATCTATCTATCTATCTATCTATCTATCATTCCTTCTCCAAATATTACCCAATGTGTTAAAGAGAAAAAATAAATTGCTCCCTCTACAAAATTGTGGAATACTAATTCATTTCATTTGCATATTTGTTATAATATTTTTTTCTAATTAGGATCAATTTCCGTTTCTTTTGTTAGCGGGGTCTCTAGTGGTCTTAAAATCGCTCTCCTGCCACGAAGCATAATTTGTATTGAATCACAAAAGGTTAATCCACCCCAAGACACCCCCCACCTCCTTCTTAACCTCTCTGAGATCAGAGCATATGACATTTTCTTATGTCTATTAAAAAGTCATTCATAGAAACATTTTTTTTTTTTTTACCAGATCTTGAAATTAATTTATGATATGATCATCGATGGCAGAGATACACATATAAATCATGATGACACATATAAATCATGACCCATATGCATGTGATGTATTTAGATATTTTCTCCTGTACTAAAGATACACAGACATTTGTAGACATAAGATCTCGTTGGTTTTTTTTTAAAAGCGCACACACACACACACACACACACACACACACACACACACACACACACACACACACACACACACACACACACACACACACACACACACACACACACACACACACACACACACACACACACACACACACACACACACACACACACACACACACACACACACACACACACCCCCCCCTAACTTTTCGGGGTCAAAGGATCCTTAAAGTGTTTGTGAAATAGAACGCGTGTCTAATAATAAAATAGTAATAATAATAATAACAACAACAATAATATTAATAATAAAAAAGCAGGGCTTATAGGTCAAATACATATAATTATAGTTTACGATTAATATTTTAATAGAGACTTTTCAATATTATTATGTGGATGTGAGATATAACCTTTCTATTTAGCAGACAGAAATATCTGCGAAACAGCTTAATTTATATTTTGTGTTTACTTTCCTGTATATCAATATTTTTTATTATTGATAATTGTCATCATCTAGTTTAAAAATAGTAAAACGTCTCACATTACATCAAATTTGATCTGATTATACAGAAATCTGCGCAGAGAGAGTTTACATACTGTGTGTCCTGTAGGATGCAAATAATCCTAACAGCCAGGGGTCTCGGCTTATTTGCTTAATTGTCCCTTTAACGTTCTGAAATATTATCAGCAAGTATTTCAAACTGGCTTTATTTGTATGATTTAGCTTTTTTTCCCGTTTTATTCGAAGCAATCAGATTGCGGAATGTATACATTCGCTGTTTTTATGCGTGGAGAGGAAATGTTGGGGGCTGGCTCACTTTCAGTGCATAGAGAAAAAATACCTAATGCAATATTCATGTGAAGCGTCACAGCCAATTCATGCAGCGTTGTGGGACGAGGGAGTCCTAGTGGCTGGCAGGCCAGGCATTCAGCAGGATTTGTGAATGAACAGCGATTGCTCTTTACCAGCTCACAGATCATAGGGGCTGAGATCACTACACGGATCTGCTCCAATGATTCGCTGAAATATCTGCTTTATTGTACAATGCAGGGGTCATTCAGAAGCTGCCAGGTTTGCTTCTCACATACAGAGCTTTGAAAAGTCAGATGCTTCAAAGGCAGGTTGGACAGTTAACTGAAAAGGATATGATATCCCAAGGCGTTTTCCCTTGTTTAAAATAAAGAAGTAAACAAATTATATATATATATATATATATATATATATATATATATATATATATATATATATATATATATATATATACCACGCGATAAGGTAATCAGTACATAACATACATACTAATAAAACTAATGAAAAATATTAATTTGTGCCATGATGTTATATATTTATTTAAAAAGAAAAAATCGTTCTTGCTGTCAAATTTAAAATGACACTTTTGCGATCTTTTATATAATATTGGGGGGAAAAAACAGTGTCATGCAATTAGATTTACCAGCTATTAGTAAATTTACTGACAATCAGTAACAATTATCTTTTGCCCGTTATATCATTGGCTCTATATGCTATTATTGTGATATTTTGACATTTCTTTTTGATGAGAGAGAGAGAGAGAGGTCTTTTTAAACAAGCCTGTTTCTACGCTAGTATGACTCAATGTCACATATCATATAAATTAGTGTATTGTGTCTTGTTTAGTGCCTTTATTTACTATATTAAATTATGACATTGTGGGAATATAAATAGAAGACATAAAAGCGTATAAGCTTCAGGGACATGTAGATATAATGTGGGTGAGGTCATAGAGGAACAGAAGAGATCACAGCCCCCCAGCAGGGGTATCATTGTGCTAGGAAACACAGGAAATAATGATTTACTGAGCAAAATACTTTTGTGGCCGTGATTGGCATAATAGTTTCGTTTTTCTTTAGGCAAATAGTTGACATGTCTTTTATCTGGTATTTGTAACTTTTTAATGCTGTGTGGATACCAAGAGATAATCATGTGCTGTATCTAAGCAGATGTTACCAGGAAGGAAGATTTTGTAAGGGGTGTCCCCTGTACTGAAACAATCTAGCTAAGGAAACGTTAAATCGTAAACTCCTAAATCATTTAATGCTATGTGGAACTGAACAACAGTTTCTGAGGATCTATCAGTTACAGTAAACCTGTTCTTATATTATTTATTATATTTGAGTCATAATGAAATAAACTTTTATTTCAAATTGGTTGATTCTCTGTTTGTGTATGGGGCATACAATAAATGCCACAACAGCCAAACTGAGCAGGGGCGGATTAAAGGCTGTATGGGTCAGGTGGCCTATTCTGAGAAAAGGAGGAACTGTGACCAGCGATGTGTGGGTGTGGCCAGTATCATGTGGGTGTGTACATCCTAACACTATTAGACCTGACGGGGTAAATTTACTAAGATCGGAGTTCTATTTCAAATGTGATGTTGCTATGGGTAACCAATCAGAATCGACTTCTTATTTATTTAGCACCTCCTTGAAAATAATAGAATCTGATTGGTTGCCCATAGCAACATCCTATCTTAATAGAACCCCCATCTTAGTTTATACCAGTGTCAGACTGGAGCTTGAAGCACTGACCAGGGGATTGCAGCGTACGTAAGAGGTGTGGCCAGCCACCACAAATACTTGGCCAACCATTAGAAAGGACATTGCCTGCAGTATAATGCAAACTACAGTGCTTGAAAGAAAAATGGATGGATCACCCTCAGGCGCAGCTGCTAGTGATATCTCACAACACTTGATGGAGAGACAACACTCCCCAAAAACCAAATACAGACACACAGATTCAAGTGGAGATATTCCAGCGCTTAACATACACGGAAAATACTTCCCTTATTACGTGTGATGTTCAGATGACTTGTTAGTCAGCACACCAATGTTTTCTCACGGGCAAATGATCATATAAATTTGACCATGTAAAAAAAGAAGGTAAAACACATAGCAAATGGTGAAGTATGTTCACGTAAGGTTCTGGTTTACACCTGTGACTATAAATGGAGGCTGTGAAGTTATTCCTTCCACCGGATATGTTCAAAGAGAAGGATCGTGTACCCAACTCACATAGAGATTAGGTTTATTGAAGCCAGGGCAGGCGACAGGGGGGGTCAAGGGGGACACCTGTACTGGGCCCCAAGCTTTTGAGGGGCCCCAAAGTTCTGACGGGCTGTAAGCATAGCTGCGGCAGTGCAGTGCCTAGAAATGGTTTATAAAGGCACCCACCTGGACTCCTGTAAGGGTACTTACCCAGACACCTCTCCAGTATTAGTGAATATTAATTGTGTCTTTTGTAATAATAAAAAAACACGTTCAATAAGCCGTATACTAAAAATGTTCTGCTCAAGGGGGCGTTGTTAGGGGGCCCCAGAGATATCAGTGTACCGGGCCCCAAGATTTCTGTTGCCGGCCCTGATTGAAGCATATCAAGGTATATTTTAAACACTCCGTACCCCAACTCACAATGTGCAGGTGTGGTAATTTCATATAAAGGTATCTTTTGGGGCCCCCCAGGTAGTTTCACCTCAATAGTGTGCAGTGCGTACCCTAACTTACTGGAAATCATGCTGAGATGTTCCTATAAAGGTTTCTTTGAGACCATGCAGTTGTGGGATCACAAATAACTTCTAAAGGCTTCCGTATTATTCCAACTTATTCGACATACAGGATAAAACAACATTTAAAAACAATGAGGGTATCACTAGGACTTCTAGACAATGGATGAGGCTGATGTAAAAATATGGTCTACAACCTGGAAGGGATTCCGGAACATCCGACCAGGGAGTCCGACCAACGCCACAATCTCTTAGTCAGTAGTCCAGTGTAGTCCTCCTCTGCTCACACAACGCGTTTCAATCCCAACTGGGATCTACCTCAAGATGTAAAGAGGAGTGCACAAGCATGGGTTTATATACCCTATGGACAGGAAGTCTATCTCCTTCCTGTCCCTGTTCCAATTAGCTATACAATGCATACGTAAAACATGGCTAAAAAATATAAATATACATTCCAAATATCTAGTGTGGATCACTCTCTGAAGATGTTTAGAAAAATACATTAAAATAAAGGGTGAACAAGAGTGTTAGAGCGCATCACCAGGCAAACAGCGGTGACCGGAAATGAGGTGTGGGTTCCACCACGGTGTGTCACCCGGTTGCAGAGTATAGTGGCGCTTCGCTCTGGGGGCGTATACACAAGTACTAATGCGTTCATCGCGCGTCATCATGCATGCTTGCTATGTGGCCGCTGGACCGTCTGGGAACTGCATTCTATGTAAAACAAGGATGCGTTCCACACGAATTCCTGGTTTTGCATTCCACACACAGTTCATGATGTAATATAGTGATCCCTCACTTTCAAAATGTGATCCACACTGTACATTAAAAATCAAGCATATATACAATCAAATATAATACAAAATAATATTAACATGGCGATAACAAGATATTAACTTTTAAAAGCATGCCGAATTGATAAAAAATTTGACAATTTACTCAAATTCTTCCATAATCACGTATATTTGTAGTCTTGATCTCTCCACAGTGTGAACTAAAAAAGAAGAATAATGAAAGCCTCAGAAAACACATCATAAAATCACTTTCACAAGAGCCATTTTAACTGAAAATCGTTGTTGTGCCCACCAGGAGACAACCTTTTAAGATCAAAATTATATTGCATCTCTGTTTTCTATAATTTGCTTGCAATATCTTTATCTCTACAGTGCTTGGTCTGGGACATTTGGCGAGTGCAGCTCTGACCATGTAGTGTAGGGGGGACCACTTAGCACATATAAATATATATGTTATGTTTCTAGTAAAGAATCGGAATGTTTGTAGCAGCATCGGTGGTGCATGGTTGACCGACTGCACAAGCACAATCAGTGCGCATTCATCAGCCGTGCACCACTGGTGCCACTGCTAGATTTTGTATTCTGTACAAACAAAGGCTTTTTGCATAGAGTTAGGAAACAAGCATGTAACCCCTGGCAGTGAACATGTAATCCCAGGCAACAAGCATGTTACCCCATGACAACAAGCATGTAACCCTATGACAACAAGCATGTGACCCCATAACAACAAGTATGTAATGACCTGGCAACAAGCAAGAAATGCCTGGCAAAGAGCATGTCACCCCTAGCAGAAGCAGGTAACCCCTGGCAATGAGCATGTAACCCCTGACAATGAGCATGTCACCCCTGACAACGAGCAATAAATCACTGGCAAAGTGCAAGTAACCCTTGGCAATGAGCATGTAACCCCTGGCAATGAGCATGTATTCCCCTGGCAATGAGTAAGAAACGATATGCACAATAATGATATTGATATTATCATGCAAATCGTCTAGTGCGTATGCACTATATTGTTATCGATGCATGCTCCCATAGGGCATTAATGACCCTCCCCTTCCTTCTGAACATGCAGTCCAATCTACCAATATCATCAACAAGTGCATGTTCAGTGGGGGGGCCAGGTGTCATCAAAGAACAATATTGTTAACAATACCGTTCAGTGTTTATGCCCAAAAAACGTTCATTTTGGAGCACTGCCGATATCATTAACGATATTGGCAGTGGCACGAATTGCGTAGTGTGTAAACAGATTAATAATAAAATGGTCATTTTGGGGGGCGCTGGGGTACAGTATCCTCTGCCTCCCCCCTTAATCTGGCGATGGATATTAAGCATCATTACTTATTACAACATTTGAATCCTAACCACTTCTATAGCCTTTCCTATGCAAGGAGGCCAGTTATACTTTTACCATGCTGGCATGACAAACCATAGCGAAACATGGAGCTGAGTATAACTTGGCACAGCTGTTCAGCAGGGAGCCCTGCGCAGAACCTTACTTCTTTTTTTTTTTTAATAGTGAACCTTACATTGAATGCCATGCAGGTAGGAGATAACAAAAGCACCAGTGCCAACATACCTCCCAACTGCCCCAATTTTCACATATGTTTTTGGACTGTCCAACAGTGCGGGTGGGCAGCTGGGAGTCCCCCTGTCAAATGCTGCTCTGCTTAGTAGAGCAACAGTGAAGACACTGTGCACATGTACAGGAGACAGAGGGACTGTCATAGGTGTGCGCACATTGAGTGTTAGGGGTGCACAGGCACCCCTTAATGCTTTGCCCATTCTTATGAACACCTCCCTGCCTCTAGCAATACCAGCAATACCTTTTACCAAAGACTTTTGCTTTTTAGAACTGTATTCCATTATAAGAAGCGCCCATCAATCAATTATGTGTTTTTTGCATTGTTAATTGTACTAGACCTTTGTAATGTCACTACATACCTGCGGCATCCATATATGTTTCTGACTTATTTTGCATGTACTGTTACATAGAGTAATTAGAAGATTAAAACTGATGGTACTTGTTTAGTTTCACGGCGGCCGATATATCGGCCGCCGTGAAACTAAACAAGTACCAAACTGATATAGGCAGGTGATTATGGTGCTGCTGAGAGATGTTTTATATTGTAGCAACTGCTAATAGATGATGGTAGACATGGTAGTGTTAAACACACCCAATGGGCGGTGTTATGCCCAATAGGTGGTGCTAGACACACCCTTATGACAGTGCACTCCTAATAAAATGTGCTGTGCACGCCTTTGGGGTCTGTGGGCACTGCGGCAGCTCACAAAGCACCGGCCATGCCCCCATAGTGACATAGTGACAGAAACGGGAGGCGTGTATTGTGGGAGCATCATACCTGTAAAGCCGCGTCCCTTGTGATGAGGCCACATCCCCCTTTTGACCCCTGCCACACAGGGGTCACAGTTCCCTCATTGCAAATGTTAGGAGGTATGCTGTAGTGTCCAAGAATCATAAACGTACCCCAATAAAGGGGGTTATTCAGACCTGACCACATGGCTACAATTTTGCAGGCCTGGAGATTAGCGATAGACTACGCATGTGTATGGACATCCTGTGATAAAATCCTGCTACTCTCAATTCAATTCAATTTCTGAAATATAGAATAAGATGCAGCAAAAGTGGCACATAAATTAAATGTAACATAAGAGTAAGGGAAAGGAAAAAGTAAATAGAAAGGAGGGAACTAGAAATATCAGTAAAAATAGATATAAGAGGAGAATGGAGGGGAAACGAGTATGTGTCGATTCGATTTGCTTTTGATTTCCCCATTTCCACCCCCTTTTGATTTGGCCTTTGCTTTCTATTTGATTTCACATTTGATCTGTACTTTTTGCATTGAATATCGATTTCGATATTGATTTCGATGTGCATTCAAGGCTCGTTGGCTCGTTGCGCTCGCCACATTATATAAAATCAACTCCACGCCGACGTGGATAGTGGGGGTATGAAAAGGTTGGGAGGATGCATTACACCGCACCTTGCGGGGCATGCTGCGCTCGCCACGCTTTTGGGTGGCGTGGATAGTGGCGAGTGCCTAAATCTCAAAAAATGCATGTAAGTTTGGGAATCCCACCTTTTTTCTCTTTCCTAAAAAATGGCATCTTTGATTAAGAGAAGGTAATCTGTAGTACCTTGTGTGAGAAGATTGAGTGATATCATTCAGTGAAGTATAGTAATAATTATTATTAGATAATATTTTTACAATATGCAGAAGGAGGTCTTATTTAATTATAGCGTGTTTGATTTTCATTATAGCATGGTTGATTTTGCTCCCTTGGTTTGTAATTGTGGCCACTGTTGTTAGACCAGTCATGTATTTTGCCATTTAGATAGTCATGCTTAGCCCTTAAAAACTTTTTCTGCTTTCGTTGGATTATGTAATCCTTGAGGCTATCCAATTTGCCCTTGAGGTCTCTGATATCCCTACGGAACTCTTCATTCTCTTCAAATTGTATAAGAGACTTCTCTGATTGGCTAATTTGTTCTTTAAGTGTAAGTAATTCCTTCTTTCTCTCATCTACTATAAGTCCCACTAGTTGCATTACACACTTGTCAAGGATTTTATTCCAGTGAGTAATGAAATCATCATTCTGAGTTTCTAAACTGGGGATTTTATTAAGGCGGAGTCCATGGGGGACTCTGCCTACTTCCAAGTACTTTTCTAATGTCACTAGATTGTACCAGCATTTTAACTCTTTCATGGTCAATTTTTCCTGATGGTTTAATGTATTACAATAGTCAATGTCATCATCATCATCCAATTCCACTTGTCCATCCTCCATAAATATAGACTTAAATTTACTAGAATTGCTAGGTCTAGCCTTAAATAATGTCATTTTCTAAGAAAGCAGCGTTTAGGAATAACCTTCAAAACACAAATACAACACAACAATATTCCAATACATGCTAATATATAATAGATATTATTCTAAGCAGCCTATTCACTCAATATCCCTGAAGGTGGGGAAAAAACATGAAAGTATTCAAAAACAATAGTAAATTGGCGCTCTTACAACTCTACTGGATGGGAATGTGATTCTGAAGGTAGAGTTATTCTTCCATAATTTAAGAAAACGAGTATAAGTATCATTCATATGTAGAATAATACAGAGCTTTTAAAAAGTCGTTTTCTTCAGTATTTTTCATATGCATGAAGATGTAATGTAACCCAACGCATTTTGTCTTTAACAGACTTTTTCAGGGGTAAAAGCTGGCATTTTGCTGTAACCCCTCAGTAGGTGTAAACCGGGTGTGGCCCACATCCATTAAACCCCATAACAATATTACTGTTAAGGGCAACTGAATACCAACTGATGGCATGCTGGGGGGAATATACTGATGCTGTAATATATTTTCTGCACAAATATACTATTGGACCAGTGAATGAGTCTATTATATAAAAAGAGAAGGCCATTTTGTAAGATAATTCTATGATGATTAAAATGTACTTTGGGAAAAAGCTACTGATAGATACTAGATACTATAGAGTGCTGAAGATAAATGTGCTACTATAAGTGGGACTGTGTTAATGTACCTTTATCACTGGAACATTAAACAGTATTG
Organism: Crinia signifera; assembly: GCF_055691185.1. Taxonomy (NCBI): domain Eukaryota; kingdom Metazoa; phylum Chordata; class Amphibia; order Anura; family Myobatrachidae; genus Crinia; species Crinia signifera. The sequence continues at coordinate 271,512,895 of NC_139221.1, forward strand.
TTCCTCTGGAATCAAGTTCTGTTCTGTTGTGGGATGCTGACGATGGCATACCTATAGAACAGAAGACCAGCACTGGAATGCTGGCATAGTAGAGCATGTGGATGACAAATCAATCACGGATAAAAGGAGGTCCCCTGAGACAGCCCAAACATCCATGAGTAAGAGCCCATCTCGAAACGCGTTGGTTACGAGGACAGCCGCGACCGGAAGCGCGGAGCCGAAAACCGGAAGTCACCGCAAGTGTGGAGAGAGGAGAGCCGCGAGTGTATCACAGCGGCAGAACAGGACCACTTACCACTACACCTTCCCAGCAAGTAAGGGACAGTTAGTGTAAGGCTCCCCCAGTGCTATTTGCACCCACAACGGACAATAGACTTTCAAGTGAATAACATAGCTACAACCTGGTCCAGGCCAACCCATATTACTCAAAAGAGTGTAAACATACCATTGCATTTTATTTTATTAATTTTTTATTTTTTATTTTCAATTTTATTTATTTCTATTTTTTTGTTTATAATTATTTTTAATTTAACTTTTTATCTTTGACCCCAATTCTTCTCTCTTCCCCCTTTTTTTCCCCTTTCACTCCCTCCTATTCCCCCTCGTTTGTCTTACCCTCCCTCCCTTCCTCATAATCAGCGCTTTGTATCCATACCCCCATAACTTTTGTACTCCAACAGAGCAGCTCCATATAAATCCCAGGCGCAACGAGCATAATATTTTATGTGCTTTAGTTCTCTTTTTTTTTTCCAGATTATTAATATTTTTTATTACTGAAATTAAGACTAGCGTATAACCCTTTTGAATTTAGGGGATCATTCATGTGGCTCAGAGCTGTATCAGCTTGCATGCCACTGTTTCTTAAATGTGCTGTTATATGAATGGTTTGGAGCCAGGGCTTAAAGTGGCCATTTTCCCAGATCTCATCTTTTTAGAAGTAAGGATGACATATAAACACAATTTACTTAATTTATTTCTAACTTTCTCAATGAGAAATATTTGGCCTAGGGGTGCAGTGAAAAAAACATTTTGATACTCTAGGACACTATGATTCAAAAACGTTTGAGAACCCCTGCTGTATACTATATAATAATTATTTTATTTATATAGCTCTCTTTCTCCAACAGGCAAACCCCTCTACCTTTTAGAAATGTTTATTTTTAATATTTTTAAAGGTAGTGCCATGCAGGCAGAGTTGGTGGCGCCGCTGCCCAGTGGGTCATACCTCCATGCTCTGCCGCATCTTCAGGAGGAGGACCAACTGATCCAGCCTCTATGCTCCCCTTTCCTACCCCTCACTGGTGCTGCCAGAGTTATACTACACTGATCTAAATGTAAGACACTATTTAGGCTGGCCTGTTTCTGGTGCCTCTAAGCCGGAGATCCGGTGACCAATCATGCACACAATTCCTCTCTTCCACTCCTCTTACTTTCTCTAATTCCCTCTTTTTCCATGAATCCCTCTCTCTACCTGAACACCCCTCTGTGCCTTTCTTTCTGACACCTCTCTCTCTCTCGCTCTCTCTTTACCTCTCTCTTTCCTGACTCCCTCTATGTCTCTCAATCTCATCACTCTTTTGCCTAGCCCCCTAAGGGGCAATGTAGTGACAAAGGGGAAGGAGGGCTTTCAAGATTTTGCTATGGAGCCCTCAAAGTTATATTTACGCCCCTGACTTCAGTGACAAATGCATTAGGAAGATACAACCAGATGCTTACATACTATATTATCCCTTTCTATAAAACATGCATTACTTGACATAAATGTAAATATCATATTTGTCAAAGCAGTATTGCAAGTATTTGGGGTAAAACTCTCTGCTGGGACACTTGGTGTAGCTAAGTTGCAAAGTTGAATGAAGATTCCTCTAATAAATAGTAATTTAATAGCAAATATAAGTAGTATTAATAGTTATTTAGTAATAAATAAAGCGGAATGGTTTGCCAACATCCCAGTTCTTTTATAACAGTGTGTCTCACAGATGTATTTTATTGCTGGTTTTGTTAATGGGCTGTCCTCCCTTGTCATGGTCACTAAAATTAGCCTACAATTAAGAATTACACCCATATCTCACTCCTAAATGTTGAAAATATTATTTTGATAAGATTTCCTTTAATCATCTTTTTTTTTACAGGCCAATCTGTGTACGCGGTGGTACTGCCGAAATATGCTGATACCACAGCCGCTGGGATTTGTACAGAGATGCCCACTGACACACCATTGGCAACATCGGTCACACAAATCGGCCACACGATTTAAGTTCTGAGAAGCCCTATGGCTGCTCAAAATGACCATTGGAACATGACCACTAAAAGTGAAAACGAAGACCAAGGGGTCCACCCTATTATTGCTGAAGGGTGCGAGTTGTCATTTGGGTGCTATTTTAATGCTGAAAACGGCACCCTAATTAAGCCTAACTCGCACCATTCGCAGGGCTCAATTCACATAAAATTGCTCGCACCCCTATGGAGGTGCGAGCACTTTAAAGCAAATTCAGCCCACCATAAAGAGTGCCCATTGCCGTGATGATTCGCACTTGAAGTTGCAAATCATCCACAAGTAAAAGGATCGAACCCCAAGGGTGCATTTACTATAAGTAGATAGAGATAACATACCAGCGAACCAGCTTATCATTGTCGTATTACATGTTGTGTTTGAAAAATGACAGTAAAGAGCTGGTTTATGGGTATTTTATCTCTCTCCATACATAATAGGCCATATCATGGCTTTCATTAAGAAAGGTGATCTACAGAGACATCATAGTTAACCTGCAAGCCTTCTTGAAAAGATTCTTTCTCCCTGTGAATTCCATTGTCTATATTAAAATGATTGTTCTCAGTATGCTTAATCTGCAATTAACTGACGCATACTAGACCACAGCTTTATTCTTAATACTGATTGCACTGAGGTTCCTACTGATCACCAATGCTGTTTATTTTATTGTGTTTGTTAAGAATGAATGTTTTATTTTTTTCATGTTACAACACTTTTATAGTAAACCTTTAGTGTTTTTTTAAGAGGTTCATTTAATCAGCCATTTTATCTAAAGACAATATGCTGTCCTATATTTATTTTATCTTTAGGCAGGTTTAATTACCTCCTTGTCTGCCTGCTGAGCTTTCACTTTTCTTGTTGAAATAGGTTTTTGCACAATAACTTCTCTGTTATCATTGTTTGCTTGTACTTAAAAGTTATTGCTGCACTTTCAGTCTACGGGAAGTGACTCTACAGGGAAATAGGGAACACACAAGCTCTTTACCACCCCCCCCCCCTAATGGTTATGTAAGTTTGTGTTTGCCCCCCCCCCCCCATATAGTGGTTCTGCTGTGGAGTCCCAGCAAGCCCATTAATGGGCCGCATGCTGGGATTTGTGCCAGTGCCAGTATGCAGACCAGGCTTGTTGGGACTCATAGTTTCACAGCAGAACCCAATAGTTTTTTTCTATTTTTTTTACACATTTAATCAGCCAGGTGGCCACCGCCCCAGGGCCATGGGGGATAGCCCCAGGCTTCAGCCTGGGCAGGTAAATTCTGGAGGGGGGGTCCCCACTTCCCCATGCTGACCAATCAGGGGGTTAATGCTTTGGCCGGTGGGGACTTGTATAAAAAGTCTCCCCCGGCTGTGGCATTACCCTAAAGACTGGTTGGGCCTGGTGCTGTTCTTGAAACACGGGGGACCCCTACTTATTTTGTCCCACGTATTTTAGGAACCAGGACCGGCCCTTGGGCCTGGTGCTGGTTTTAAAAAATACCCCTATTTCAATTGTTCCCTGATTTTGTTAAAACCAGGACTGGCTCTTTGAGCCTGGGGCTGGTTATGGCTGTGGCGGAGGACCCCACGCTGTTTTTTTTATATATTATTTATTAACTTTTTTTACACTGAAGCCTGCATGGATCTGACTGATCCATGCAGGCTTCTGCCAAATACACCTGGAAAATGAGCTGTATTTTCCAGGCGTCTTTTACCGGCAATTAGCGGCCGTATCCCGCTAATTACTGGCCGTGGTACTCTTTACCTAGAACGGCGCCCGCGATTGAAATCGCGGGCGTCGGGGGTAAAAATCGCGGTGATCGCGGTCATCGCGGGCATCGCGGGTAAATCGGGATGGCCGCGATGCCGCGATGACCGCGATCACTGCGATTTTCCCATAGGGAACAATGTTAAAACGGCAGATTGACCGCGATTTTACTGTTAAATGCCTCAATGGACCCGATTTGGGGCCAAATAGGCCAAATAGGCCAAATTAACCCTTAAATGTCCCCCCAAATTTTTAACGCCACCCCACGATCCACGCCAACCCGAAGCGTGGCGAGCGCAGCGAGCCCGCGAGGGGCGGCGGTACGCGTCCTCCGACCTTTTCATGCCCTACTATCCACTAGGGCGTGGTGTGAGAATATAATAGTGTGGCGAGCGCAGCGAGCCACCGAGCCCGAAGCGTGGCGAGGGGACGCGGATACCTTAACAGGTAGACGCGTCCCCTCGCGGGCTTCACAGGTGTCCGCGTCGCCACGGACACCTGTGAAGCCCGCGAGGGGACGCGCATAACTGTGAAGGTATCCGCGTCCCCTCGCGGGGCTCGGTGGCTCGCTGCGCTCGCCACACTATTATATTCTCACACCACGCCCTAGTGGATAGTAGGGCATGAAAAGGTCGGAGGACGCGTACCGCCGCCCCTCGCGGGCTCGCTGCGCTCGCCACGCTTCGGGTTGGCGTGGATCGTGGGGTGGCGTTAAAAATTTGGGGGGACATTTAAGGGTTAATGGGCTCTGTGGCCCATTTAACATTGATTCCTATGGCCAAATCGGGTGGATTGAGGCATTTAACAGTAAAATCGGGTCCATCGTGCCTTTTAACATTGATTCCTATGGGAAATCGGGAGCATCGCGTCGCGGGCATCGCGGGTACATTTATGGCCGGCCGCGACGCGACCGACACGATTTCCATGTTTAACATGGGTTTCAATGGGAAATCGCGGGCATCGCGTCGGTCGCGTCGCGGCCACACATAAATGTACCCGCGATGCCCGCGACGGGCGCCGTTCTAGGTAAAGAGTACCCTGGCCGTATATTGCAAAGGGCCGCTTAGCAAATTAGAGTCCTAAAGAGTCCTATTCTTTCGATGGTGTATACATTCATTTTCGTAAATATGAAAACGAATGTGCAATGAATACGAATACAAATTGATGTATTTTCGGCATAGTAAATTCCGAAAATATGAATACGCATAAAATAGGTGTGTTTTTTAATATGAATATGCCTATTTTATGCGTATTTTCCTTAGTAAATTTCCCCCAGTGACTTGTATTACTCATCTTTCATTCTCCAAAGTGCTCTATGATAATCAGATTGACATGTTGCACCCGCGCCGCCGCGCGCATAGCGCTAGTTATTTTCTATTCACTGTAGGGACCCCGCCGGTCGCAGCCAGCTTATACACAATGATAGTGCCGCAGGTACCCCCGGCGGCATGGACACCCCTGCACGCTCCAGCACTGCAGGGACGACGGGGACGCAAGTTTTTTACACAGGTACCACAGTTCGCTAACCCTCCATGCTGGGGGTGAGGGGCGAACTGCCGCCCTCCAGGTGCCGGCGCCCTAGGCAAATGCCTAGAGCTGCCTAGTGGTGGCGCCGGCCCTGAGTGCAGCATCAAGTAGGGATGAAGGGGGGGGGGAGAAATTACATACATTACATTAAAACATTGCGTGGGGGACACATGCTCGCCTAGGCAGCCATCAGCGGCACTACTGGTCGTTGCAGCAGCCAGGTGGCTAACAATATAAGCAGGGACAGTACAGTTATCACAGGGGAACACATACTCACCAAGCTGCACAGCGCCATCGGCGGCGCCACTGGTCGCTGCAGCAGCCAGGTAGGTAACAGTATGAGCCGAAACAGTACACTTTTTGTGGAGACAGTACAGTTATCACACAGGGACACTTACCCGTCCATGGAGAGAGGGAGCTGGATGTGATCTTCCTCCTCCGGTGGGGTGGGGGTGTTTGTCCCCGGGTTGGTGGTGCCGCCGGGGGATGGTCCCGGGGTTGCAGCGCTGCGCTCCTCTGGCCAGATGCCGATGCACTCAGTGCTCACCGGCAGACACAGCAGCCTCCTCTCTCCTTCAGCTGCGTCCAGCCGGGTCACCACAGCAGCCTCCGCTCTCTCCCCCTGACTCTTCTCCGCCACTCTGCACGCCCTCTCTTCTGCCAATCTGCGCGCCGCTCTGGGAGGCCGGGGATGGTATATATATATATATATATATATATATATATATATATATACCATCCCCGGCCTCCCCCCTATATATAGATGACTAGACATATATAGAGATGATAATCTGCAGGGACTCTGAAGTTAGAGCACATGAAAACCTCTTAATAACCCAAGTGTTTGCAAAACAAGGTCCATTAAGGGTATCATGATACTAGCTATAACTGATGGCTACATTAAGGGCAGCTTTTACTCCCTGAATCAATGCAAAACAATGGGACACTAATGTAACCTAATACACAGGATACACTGTTTATACTACCAGTGGGATTCCAAACATTCTTAGACAATCGCCACCCAGAAAAGCAGAGGAAATGTGTCTAAATGGGCCTACACACTGGGAGATTTACTGTGTTCTGAGCGATGCTAGATCACATAGAACGCTTAGCAAGAACATTCAGCACACAGCGATGTGTCAGCAATGTGTGCTGAGTGATCTGTCAGGGCCAGTGTTCTCCAGTAGGAACACTGTCTGGATTGCGTCATTTAGATAGGCTCCCTCACAGTGGGCCCATAAATCTCAGGTGTTTCCCTATGTTAGGGCAAGGGCTAATGATGACAGCATTCAGCCCTCCCCCTGAAGTGCCCTGCAGTGTCTCCTCCCCAGGCTTCTCCCCGAAAGGAGACTGTAGCTGTGTACACACGGGGGCTATAGGGGCTGAAATCGCTGGAAATATGGTCACAGGCGACCATATTGCCAGTGATGGGAGTGTGCCCCAGCGATAAATCACTGAGTGCGCGCTCCCGTTTTCAGCCCCGTTCTAATCGCTGGTCGCAGGAGCTTGCTCCTGCAACCAGCTGATTACCTCTGCGGCACTGCCCGGCAGAGGTTCCTTCTCATCAGCGACCATCTCTGGTCGCTGATGAAAAGGAGAAACTATTCAATATATCTCCCCCGTGTGTACGGGGCTTTACATAGTAGGCAAGTATGTTACACATGCTGCTGGAAGTCCTTTTTATCTCCCTTGCTGTGCAGCCATTGTAAGCTAAAGCCACTCAGCTGAGTGGGCTGAGGCATAGTTGCCTACCCTCCTGTATTCTGCAGGAGACTCCCTGAAATAGCAGCAATCTCCCTCTCTCCCTGAAGAGTCCAGGAATCTCCCTGATTTCAGTCCACATTTTGCAGCTATTACATTTTTTTTTGGGGAAAAAAAATAATCAGAGATATATAAATTAAAATGGGACCATCGGTACCATTGCCTGCATTGGTTATAAAGCACAATGAGGCAGATGTATTAAGCCTGGAGATAAAGTGAAAGGAGATAAAGCACCAGCCAATTAACTCCCAACTGTCATTTTCAAACACGGCTGATTGGCTGGTGCTTTAACTCCTTTCACTTTATCTCCACTTTATCTCCAGTTTATCTCTTCTCCAGGCTTAATACATCTGCCCCAATGATCCCTATGGATACAGCATATTAAATAAGATTTCTTGAGGCTACTTATATAGAACCACTTGTTAAACACAATACATGATCAAGCCCTGACACATGTATCAGTGTCTTTTCTTCAACAAGTAGAGTAGATCTTACTGCTTTGGGGCTCAACTACATTTGGATGTAAATAATTTTTTAACACCCTTCTCAGATGTATCCATGCACATCCACGCCACTAGGTGTTACTTTCACAATCTCCCTGAAATGCTTTTTTAACAGTAGGCAAGTATGGGCCGAGGGCTGCGATTGGTTGATCGGGAGTCAGTTGACCAATGGCCACATGGTGGTGCCCAGTGCTGTGAGGGAGTCTATGGGCTTAATTCAGACTTGACAGCAGACCATTTTGCACTGCAGGTGGGGCAAATTTATTGAAATGTGCAGAGAGAGTTAGATTTGGGTGGGATTAGTTCAATCTCAAATCTAAATTGCAGTGTAAATATAAAGCAGCCAGTATTTACTCTGCACAGAAACAGAATAACTCAACCAAATCTATCTCTCTCTGCACATTTTATATTTGCCCCACCAGCAGTGCACATGGGGGGTTATTCTAGTTCATTCTTTCTGACAAAATCCTTCTTAGATGGACAAAACCATGTGCACTGCAGGTGGGGCAGAGAGAATTCGATTTGGGTGGGGTTTTTCTTCAAAGTGAGATCTATATTGCAGTGTAAAATAAAGTAGTCAGTATTTTCCCTGCACAGAAACAACATAACTCACCCAAATCTAATTCTATCTGCACATGTTACATCTGCCCCCCTGCAGTGCACATGGTTTTGTCCATCTAAGAAGGATTTTGTCAGAAAGAATGAACTAGAATAAACCCCATGGTTTTGCCCATTTGGAGAAAAAATTTGTCCTGCAATCAGGTCTGAATTAGGCCCTATATGGCATCAGGGGGTGGGGTGATCACCATGGATGCAAACAGTATGGAAGCAAGGACACTGCTTGCGGGAAACCACAAGCCAGACTGAGTGGTAAGTGACAAGGTGCCTGACACTGGCTTTCCCAACACTATCTCTAAAATTCATTAGTAGAGCTCATTTTATTGGGGGTGCTCACATTGCATCCACCATTTTACAGAGCTGTGGCATCATTATCATGCAGAAGCTAAATTTACTTATGTTTTTTTCTGGGGTGCTGAGACTTTTTAATTTTTTTTAAAAAGAAAACAAAAATATTACATATATCGTAGTAAAGTACCACAGTTAATGGATTCCCAGGTGCTATCCAATAAGCCCAAATAGTCAGCCATTATTGAGGATTATACTCTGCATGCATCATGCACCCGCAACATAATTCCAAATAACCAGCCCTCAGAGCTTCGAAAACACAGGAGTCTGGGAACTTGTCACCGGAAAACAGGATATTTCTTGGACAATAAAAATGGGCTATTATTAGATAGCCCGATAATGATCATCAGGCTAAAATCACAATAATAACCTGTTTTTACTGACCAAATTGGATACCCCCAATGATTGTGTAAAACCATTATACATTGCAAAGTGGCAAATGACTGCTGTGAATTGTAGGACAAAATTTTATTGGAGGCGTGTCTTATGCAAAATGATTTTGTTGTTGTCAAAATGCACTTTAATGGAGACATAAGAAAATAAGGAACATGTACTGGTGATCACTACTTTGCAAAACAACATAAAGGGCCTTTTTCACAGAACAAAATGGCTGGCCTGTCATACCCCGCACAGTCTTGTGCTGTGGTTACAAACCCCTCCTTTTCCTTACCCCCATCTACTTCCTACTTTACTTCCCCCCTATAACTGTCTGCACGGTAAGTGGTATTTTGTTCAGGTCTTATATGCACCAAAAATGGTGTCACCTATTTGCGTCTATTCTTCTTTATTCATGTTCTCATTGCCTCCTGTTTCCACATTGCACCGGATTCCACTGTAATATTTGACATTTGTTGCACTTGCTACTTCTGTATGTAGCACTACTTTCGGTACTTATTTCCTAGCACGGCGCCCGTCTCATTGATTGTATGCCTTAAGTGTAAGGTACTTAAGGCATACAATCAACGCGATGGACCAGATTTTCTGTCAATCACCTGCTAATTTGCCGGTGAAAGAGAAAATCGCGATTTTACGTAGGGGACAATGGGAAATGGGCCAATATGGCCAATTTCTCATTGAGTATGGTTATAAAGTATGGTTAATGCCCCCCCATTGTCAACCCGAAGAGTGGCGAGCGCAGCGAGTCCTTCAGGGGCGGCGGTGCGCGTCCTCCGACCTTTTCATACCCCCACCATCCACGTCGGCGTGGAGTTGATTTTATAAAGTGTGGCGAGCGCAGCGAGCCACCGAGCCCGAAGCGTGGGCAAGCGTAGCGAGCCCCGCGAGGGGACGCGTATACCTGTGAAGTTATGCGCGTCCCCTCGTGGGGCTCGCTGCGCTCACCATCATCGTGGGGTGGCGTTAACATTGGGAGGGGGGCATTTAAAACATGAGGGGGGGTTTCTATTAAAAAGGGGGGTTTGGGGGCTTTTTACATTGAAATCAATGTAAAATAGGGTCTCAGGGACCATTTTACATTGATTCCAATGTAAAAATCGGGTAGATCGCGTAGATCGCATCGCATGCGATTTGGTTGGCATGCGATGCGATCGACGTGATTTTTCCGACCCGATCAATACAATCAAAATCGCGGGTGCCGTGCTAGGAAATAAGTACCCTACTTTCTGTATTTTTTAAATTGTTCAATATAAAAATAATTTGAAGATAAGAATCAAAGAAGGAGACTCTGTGGGGTATATTTAATAAAGCTTCTCAAAATAAAAAGATGTGATGTTGCCCATAGCAACCAATCAGCTCCTGTTTATGATTTTTTTTTAGGATGCTATTGAGAAATAAACTTTTTAAATTTTTAGAAGCTTTAGTCCATTTTCCTCTAAGGGGTTAAAGTACCAGCAATTGTAGAGTGTCACCAGTTCAATATGTCCAAGTGTAATGCTGGCCCCTGTATTGGGGGTTCCTGTAATTCTTTGCAATGTTTTAAAACAGCCCTGACTACAATATTGTATATTGTACAAACATTTCTTTGTACGTGCACTAAACTATGGTCAGAAGAAATGTAATACATCCTCATCAACATGACACATAACCTTTCTTTCTCCCTGTTGTCTTGTATAATCTGTAAACATTTCCTACTAGTCTTCGTCTAGATAAAAATATTGACAGGAGTTATTTTACCCAACAGAGACCAGTAATCTGCATAAGATATGACATTCATAAAGCGCAGTATGTTGAGTCTATATAGGGATTAGTACTAAAAGCACTACAATTTGTAGAACCGCCTTATTGAAATGTGGTAAAAGACTAAACCCAGCAATACTGTAGGAAATGTGCTTTAGAGACATTCATGTGATGTGCTGTTGACACTTTTTCTCAGTGTCCTACAAAAACAATAGAAAATGCAGGTGCATAATGTTGGCCAAAAATAATGACCCCCAATGGTGTCATGCCCTGAACCCTAAGCCATCTGCTCGGTCCCTTAGTGTTAAGGACCCAGCATTTGGGTCACCTGGTCGTGGTTTGTGGGCCCATAGTTTTCGCCAAACTATATTAAGCACATCCGATTATTTCTATGTTACATTGTAGAATTTATTGTAATTATTCTGTGTTTAGTATTAAGAATTCACGCCTGTATATTCTGTTCTTCTGTGTGGAGCTACAGGTCTCGGAATGATAGAACCTCTCATCCAGTGTCATAACAATAGCCCCTGTGGGGGCTATCGCTGAGCTGCACTGCTGTCGGAACCTGCAGTACTCCTTCGCTTGCCAACAGGACCCGTAGATCTACTTGTCTGCAATCCTGGTGCTCCTCCTGGAAATAATGAAAAATGGCCCTCACAAAATATCCACCCCCTTAGAGCAGACAGTTTTTGAGGATGCTAGAGGAGACTGCGGCCTACGCTTATCCTTATCCTTAAAAAAAGGCTGCTGTTAGGGGCAGCCATTTTGTGAATGTCATTTTTCATTAGCAGCAGGAGCCAGGAGGAGCACTGGGACCACAGGCCCGTCAGCTGTGGTGGCAAGCTGAGGGATAAGGCAGGGTTTTAACTTTACTGGGGGGCTGACAAAATTTTCTGGTAGGGGGTGTAGGTTTTGTAGTTACCCCACTGCTCTCATCAAGGGCGTAACTAAAAAGGTGCAGGGGGTGCAGTTGCTATGGGGCCCACAGCTGAGTGGGGCCCATCTTCTCTGTGTAAGTTACATGTGTTTCTCACCATTTGTTGGTACAAAGGGGCCCTTACAAACTTTTGCTAGGGAGCCTTCAAATATCTAGATAAGCCCCTGCCTCTCATTAGGTTTAGAATTAGCATGTGCAGTCCAAAACATGTATAGTTTTGTACAGTGAGCCTGTTAAAGTCCACTCTCTGCAGCGCTGGTGTAGGGATTCAACACAGATCCCTCCTACCACGCTCCAGCAGCACCTCTGCGCATGTGCACAGTAACTTCCGGGTCATAGACCCAGAAGTCCAGGCAGCGGCGGTGGTCACAAAGGGCAGCTCTTATCGGGAGAGCTGCCCTTTGCATTGCTCATTGCATATGTTAGTACATATGCGTTAGCATCGTCATGATCGGTGGCAGGATGTAACGCTAGTGCTTGGTACATCCTGCCCTAAGTGTTAGACGTACATTAATTACAGAATCACAATGAACTGTACTTAATCCAGTCTAACATTATTAATAATAATAATAATAATAATAAAATATGTTTTTTTTTTAATATATATATAGCACTTTTTCGCACAATCAAAGGTGGACAGAAAAGAGAACTAGGCATTATCCTCTGTTTATTAGAGGCAAGAGCAGATCTTCTGTTTGATCTGTTCACTGTTTCTCATTGCTGTAGACTGCTGCTTTGTACATATGAAGGTTCTGTAATTTGCCATTATGCTATGGTGTCATGAGAGGCTCCCCATGCATTATTCATGCAATATATCTGTTTTTATGTCATGTTCTCCAATAAATGATTTGTAGCCTGTGTAGGATTATGAAACTCTTACTTTTTTAATCTCGGCAGATGCTTCTACCATTCTTCATTCACTTTATTACACATTATTGCTACTGCATTACTGGTGTAACATGTTAGATGCTCGTTGTCACTCAGTGACTGCTTTGGGATTCTTAGCACAAATATTTACAAGGTCTGGCAACCTCAGCTTTCATGTGAGATGCAAAAAACCTCCTTCACAGATCATGTGGAGAAGTTGCCCAAAGCAACCAATCAGATTCTACAAATCATTTTATAGACTGTATTAGATAAAAGCTGGGATCTGATTGGTTGCTATGGACTACTTGTCCACTTGAGCTTTAGAGATGGTTTGATACATTCGGTACTCTTTACTTAGAAGGGCGCCCACGATTTTGATCGTGGGCATCGTTAGTAAAAAATCTCGGGCATCTCGGGGATTGAATGCACTAAAAAAATCGGGTGCGATCAACCGACGAGATGCCCGAGATTTCCCATAGGGAACAATGTTAAATGTCTCAATTGACCCAATTTTCCTGTTCAATGCCTCAATTGACCCGATTTTTCCATAGGAAACAATGTTAAATGGGCCACAGAGGCCAAATAGGCACCCTGAAGTGTGAAATGGCCCCCACAATTGTTAACGCCACCCCACGATCAACGTGAACCCGAAGCGTGGCGAGCGCAGCGAGCCTGCGAGGGGTGGCGGTACGCGTCCTCCGACCTTTTCATACCCCCACTATCCACGTCGGCGTGGAGTTGAGAATAGAAAGTGTGGCGAGCGCAGCGAGCCACCGAGCCCGAAGCGTGGCGAGCGCAGCGAGCCCCGCGAGGGTACGCGGACAGCTGTGAAGCCCGCGAGGGGACGCGGATACCTGTGAAGGTATCCGCGTCCCCTCGCGGGGCTCGCTGCGCTCGCCACGCTTCGGGCTCGGTGGCTCGCTGCGCTCGCCACACTTTCTATTCTCAACTCCTCGCCGACGTGGATAGTGGGGTTATGAAAAGGTCGTAGGACGCGTACCGCCGCCCCTCGCGGGCTCGCTGCGCTCGCCACGCTTCGGGTTGACGTTGATCGTGGGGTGGCGTTAACAATTCGGGTGGCCATTATTCACTTCAGGGTGCCTATTTGGCCTCTGTGGCCCATTTAACATTGTTTCCTATGGAAAAATTGGGTCAATTGAGGCATTGAACAGGAAAATCGGGTCAATTGAGACATTTAACATTGTTCCCTATGGGAAATCTCGGGCATCTCGTCGGTTGATCGCACCCGATTTTTTAGTGCATTCAATCCCCGAGATGCCCGAGATGGGCGCCCTTCTAAGTAAAGAGTACCATACATTCCTCTACACAAAAATATCAGCAGTTGGATACAATTGCAGCAATTAAGGTCCTGTCCTCTAGTCTATTTCATTAAAGCCATAGGTGGTGGGCTATGTGATAGGCTATGTGATAGCCAGTAAGAAACAGGAAGTGCTGGATTTCATGCAGGCCAGGCTGGATTTTTAACCCTTTGAGTGCCAAGTGAATTTGTCAAAATAGGTGTGAAAATTGCCAAGCAAACATTTCTATTCATCATAATGACCTGTAATGTTTACCTTTATATGGAAATATAATCTTTTTTTACACAACATTTTTTATTTGAATTTATATAACAAATGTGAGCGACACTGGCTTTTTCAGAAGATATTTTGAACATCTCTCACAGAGATGGTGGCACTCAAAGCGTTAAAGCAGCAATCATTTACGTGGCAAACACTAAGCCCGGTAAGTCTAGTAATTTACATCTACCTACCTAGAATATTGTCATAATATTTTAACACAGACATATTTAGTGCATCGAAATACTGGTGGCGTCCAGGGTACAGTTTATAAAATACAATAAAACTGCCTCACTGGATCGATAGTCCAAAACACAAGACAAATAGTGACCCCAGATGTATCTTCCTGCAGCTCACAAGTCCCCATGGCAAATAGAGGTTAAATTGTCCATAGAAGAGAGAATCTGCCACAAATACTTCCTGCAGGATCAGTCATTTGCTTAATACTGGCTTCTAAACCTATTTGTTTCTTTTCACAGATCAACCTAAACACTGACCTACCCCCTCTGCAGAGAGCTGTTTAATTTGATTATAGAAAAAAGGGCATTCCACAACATCCCAGCAATCCCCTTTGTGTCAGCTGTTCAATTTCCTAAAAAAAAAAAAAAAAAAGTAAATGAAGCGTCCAAGACTTTTCTTCACCAGAATGGACACTTTGAAATAATGTTTAAGGCAGATAATTTATCTGGTTTAATTACTCTTTAATCCCCCTGATCGTCCTGGCGTGCAGGGTTAAATCCCTTCTGAATAGAGGCAGTGGGTGTGAAGCTTCCTGAGGTTCAGAAACTACTGGGCCCTGCTGGCCTTCATCCTGCAAATAAGGATTACTAGTCCACCTGTTTATCCACAACTTATCTACACATGACACTAAATAGTTTATATATAGATATTAAACACCAGCATTTACCACAGTGTATATTCTGAGCACTCATATCTGGCTTAGGTCAGTGTACAACCTTCAAACACCACTTCTCTGGGATAAAGATAAACTTCCAATTCAAAATGAAATTCTCTTTTTGAATCTTGTTTTTAAACAGTAAATGACAGCGTGATTTGTAAACTGCAAGTTCTTTAAAAAAAAAAGCAACAATAAAACTTTTTCAGTTCAACCAACTTTTTATTCCTGAAAAGCATTTTATTTTCCACTAACAAAAGGTTTGTGAGCTATTCATGTCATTGCTTGTTTATAACATGTGAAATATAAAGGTTAATGGCCCTTATACAGATCTGATCGCAGTACAAATTTGTTCTCAAAATGGGAAAAACCATGTGCACTGCAGGTGGGGCAGATGTAACATGTGCAGAGAGAGTTAGACTTGTGTGAGTTATTTTGTTTCTGTGCAGGGTAAATACTGGCTGCATTATTTTTACACTGCAAATTAGGGTACTTGTGTAGTTTCACGGCGCCGCCTCGCGCACACTCAAACTTGGCAGCCTGCCAGAGGCTCTGTTTAACTGTGCGCGTGCCACTCTAGCTCTGTCTGACTGTGCACGTGCCGCTCTAGCTGTGTCAGCTACGTTATCAGCGTAGCGCCGGGCAGCAGCAGCAGGTCACTGTGGTACTTGTAGTTCCACAGTGAAATAGGCAGCCCTGCGCACCGCTGACAACGGGAGTATGTAAAAGTGGACACCCCGGGCACACCGCTGACGTGCTGGGGCTTCTAAACTGCACACCCCGGCACATCTCTACCAAAGGGGGAGTCCCCTATGCAGACGCTAAATTTAGACGCAAAAGCGTCTGAAAACCGGACCACCTGCAAGCCGCTAAGAAGGGGGAGTCAGGATTCAGACGATAAAGCGTCTGAAACCCGACTACCTGCTAGCCGCTACGAAGGGGTCGTGTCCCCCATGCAGACGCTAAAACTTAGACGCTTTAGCGTCTAAAAACTGGACTAGCCGCTAACAAGCCGGGGTTTCTGGACTTAGGCGCTAAAGCGCCTGAAACCCGACTACCTGCTAGCCGCTAAGAAGCCGGGGTTTCTGGACTTAGACACTAAAGCCTCTGAATTTAGTTGGGACTAGGGGTACATCTAAATTTAGACGCTAAAGCATCTAACTTTAGTTGGGTCTAGGGGTACACTATTAAATCCTGTCCACAGTGCCTCTAGTCGACGCAACAGCTGTCGACGATGTAAATCCCACTATCCACGCCAACCCGAAGCGTGGCGACCTTTTCATACCCCCACTATCCACGTCGGTGTGGAGTTGAGAATAAAAAGTGTGCCACCGAGCCTTCACAGGTATCCGCGTCCCCTCGCGGGCTTCACAGGTGTTCGCGTCCCCTTGCGGGGCTCGCCGCGCTCGCCACACTTTCTGTTCTCATCTCCACGCCGACGTGGATAGTGGGGGTATGAAAAGGTCGTAGGACGCGTACCGTCGCCCATCCTTCTCGATCAGGGGGAGCAGGGTCAGAGCATGAAGGATGCGTTGGAAGGGGTCCTGGGTGCCTAAACTCTGCCTCCACATAAACTCCTGGAGGTAGGAGTCCAGGTGATGGCGCGCGGTCCCCCTTTGGCGCTTATTGCGCCACTTGCAGCTGCCCCAAAAGCGCTCTATGGTTTGGGTGTGCACCCCAGTGTCCGGGTCAACAAAATTATATTTATGGTTGACCTTGCCATGCAGGTAACCGGCCTGCTCGAGCTGCTGGGTGTTGTACGCCCTCCAACAGTCCGTGTAGACGGTGGTGCCCGGTTCAACATGGGCCTCAATGGCAGCCATCAGGGTGGCCGCATCTCGCCGCTCCACCGCAGTCATGAAGCACTGCCCGGTCTCCCTGGAGATGCCTCCGAACACCCACTGCTGGGGCAGGAGCCGTCCCACGTTACTCTTCCTCTTCACATAGAGGCTCTCGTCCACCTCCACGATGTGGCCTGGGCCTCTGATCTGCCGCTGAGGCTGCGCCAGCAGGTCCACCGTGCAGGCCTCCCTCATGAGATTATTATACTGCACGGAAGTTTTTTGTGAGATGTTCAGCTGCCGATCACAAAACTTTATGCTGGTCAGCTCTTCTGCCCAGCAATACAGGAAGCAGATCAGGGTCACGAAGCTGAGGTGAGACCCCCGGAACCACTGCGCGGACCTCACGCTCACCTTCTTGCGGCTCTTTCACGCTGAGCCTCATGGGGTGGCCATTGGGGCAGGTCTGGGTCTGCAGCAGGAACTGGTGGGCCTGCAGGAAAGCCACCGCCTCCTCTTCCGTCTGTGGCAGACTAAACAGCGTCAGATGCTCCATCGCCATAATCAGGTTCGCCACTGCCATCATACACCTCCGTCTCTCACACAGTGCTACTACTGACTGACTATGCTAACTGCGTAGCGCTCTGACTGACTACGTTACGATGTCCGTGCGGGGCTTAGCCGCAAAGTGTCTAAAAGCGCCTAAAATGTTAGCGTCTACATTGTGGACACCCCCTTTGGTAGTGGTGTGCCTGGGTGCCCGGTTTAGAAGCCCCTTTTGTGTCCTGTTTACACGGTACATTTCATTACATTACAGCTAGAATGGCACGTGCAGTGCTACGTTACATCACATTACATTATAGCTAGAGCGGCATGCGAGCCTCTGGCAAGCTGCCAAGTTTCAGAGACAGAGTGTGCGCGCGGCGGCGCCGTGAAACTACACAAGTACCCAAATTAGATTTCAGTTTCAACACACCCCACCCAAATTTAACTCTCATTGCATATGTTACATCTGCCCCACCTGCAGTGCACATGGTTTTGCCCATTTTGAGAACAAATTTATACTGTGATCAGATCTGAATAAGGGCCAATACTTCCTGCACATCGCAATGACGGGTTGCAATGTTTAATGTTCATCCCTCACAGCGGCCTGGCAATAAGACTGATTGCTGATGTCAGAAAACATCAAAGGGTGGAGTAGGGGCGCTTGAAGTTGACGCTTCCTCCTTCCTATGGTGTGAACAGGACCTGGGTCGCTCGTATTCCAGACGATATATTGTAGTCATAATTAGACTAGTTTACACACTAATGAAAGTGATAATACCTAGGCTTGCCATAATGTTACTTTCATTTGCAACATCTATGATTACACAGGTTCTGTGGCTGATTTAAAACCAGGTGAAATGCAGGCTTGAATTGCAGGCAGCCACAGAACCTTTGTAAATCATAGGTGTTCTGGATGAAAGTGATATTATGGCAAGCCCAAAAATACCCGCATGAAGTTATTGACAGAATTAAATGTTGATGAAGTAAACAATTGTAGTTTTTGGAATATACTAATTTTGGTAATTATATTAATTTAAAAGAACTCTACAAGATATTTATGCAACTTAATTAATGATGTTAATGTATCTTTATAAGACAATTTGCAACTCATAGAAACTGCTTGAATAAATAACTGTTTGCAAAAAACAATTTGGATGAAACTAGTGACACAGGTGTGATATGACCATCCATGTTTATTTGTGAACTTGTGCACGAGTTGTATACAGTTGTAGTGTACAGTACATATCAGTGGAATATGAATGCACAAAACCACAGGGCAAAATATGCAAATTCTCAAGAACACTTGTGAAGTCATTGTCATGTTCATGGAACCAGCTTGAGTTGAGGTATACTCTTCTGCATGACACTTTGGGGGAAATTTACCAATATGAAAAACCTAGTTTTTCGTATTGGTTGTTTCCCTACGACTGCATACGACTGTTTAAGTCGTATGCAAAGTCGTGTTCCGGAGGGGGATTTACAAAGCAGTCAGATACGACTGCTTTGTAACCCTCCGATGGTGTAATGATTCGTATTAGCGGCCGTATATACGGCTGCTAATACAAATTATTTCTAGCAGTCTGCACGGATCAAGTCAGATCCGTGCAGGCTGCAGTGTGTAAAAAAAAAATAGAAAAATAAATAAATTAAAAAAAAAAACGGCGTGGGGTCCCCCCCACAGCCATAACCAGCACCAGGCTGAAGGAGCCGGGGCCGGTAATTAAAAATCAGGGAACCCGACAAATAGGGGTTCCCCGATTTTTAACAACCAGCCCCAGGCTCCAGGTCCGGGGCTGGTTCCCAAAATACGGGGGACAAAATGAGTAGGGGTCCCCCGTATTTTAAGAACCAGCCCCAGGCACAACCAGCCGGCAGGGTAATGTCACAGCCGGGGGACACTTATAATATAAGGTCCCGCGGCCAAAACATTCTCCCTACCGACCAGTCAGCCTGGCCAGGGGCCCTGGGGGAGTGGGGACCCCCCCAATAAAGGGGTCCCCCCCCTCCAGGACTTACCTGACCAGGCTGAAGCCTGGTGCTGTCCCCGATGCCCCTGGGCGGTGGGCATCGGGCTGATTATGTTGTAAAAAATAGATAAACCATTGTTTTTTACTGTGGCACTACAAGTGCCAGCAAGCCTCCCCAGCAAGCTGGGACTTGGAGAACCACAAGTCCCAGCCTGCTGGGCATTAAAGGGCCCGCTGGCACTTGTAGTTCTACAGTTAAAAAAATAGTGCACAAAACGCTGTCGGCGATGGTGTCCCCGTCCGGATCCGACGAAATCCATTTGGGAAGCTGTGGAAGGAAACCATACTCACCTGTCCCAGCGCGACGTAGTCCAGGTAAGGGTCTTTGCAAAAAAATAAACCGAACACCCCGAAACCAAACCGGACTGACGGAGACGCACGTGTGTTTGTTTACATCGTGCGGCTCCGCCTCCCGAATGCCGCTATTGGCCGCCTTGCGGCCTAGCGGCTCCTGATTGGCCGCTAGGCCGCAAGGCGGCCAATAGCGGCATTCGGGAGGCGGAGCCGCACGATGTAAACACCGTGCGTCTCCGTCAGTCCGGTTTGGTTTCGGGGTGTTCGGTTTATTTTTTTGCAAAGACCCTTACCTGGACTACGTCGCGCTGGGACAGGTGAGTATGGTTTCCTTCCACAGCTTCCCAAATGGATTTCGTCGGATCCGGACGGCGACAGCGACGGTCGACATGGAGGAAGAAGACGACACAGGACCAGAAGACGCCGACACAGGACCAGGGCTACCTACGGAGAGAAGATAGGTAAGTATTAGTATGTGTGGGCTTTGTGTGTAATAAAGTTTTATTTTAAAAGTGTATCAGTGTGTTTTGTGCACTATTTTTTTAACTGTAGAACTACAAGTGCCAGCGGGCCCTTTAATGCCCAGCAGGCTGGGACTTGTGGTTCTCCAAGTCCCAGCTTGCTGGGGAGGCTTGCTGGCACTTGTAGTGCCACAGTAAAAAACAATGGTTTATCTATTTTTTACAACATAATCAGCCCGATGCCCACCGCCCAGGGGCATCGGGGACAGCACCAGGCTTCAGCCTGGTCAGGTAAGTCCTGGAGGGGGGGTACCCCTTTATTGGGGGGGTCCCCACTCCCCCAGGGCCCCTGGCCAGGCTGACTGGTCGGTAGGGTTAATGTTTTGGCCGCGGGACCTTATATTATAAGTGTCCCCCGGCTATGACATTACCCTGCCGGCTGGTTGTGCCTGGGGCTGGTTCTTAAAATACGGGGGACCCCTACTCATTTTGTCCCCCGTATTTTGGGAACCAGCCCCGGACCTGGAGCCTGGGGCTGGTTGTTAAAAATCGGGGAACCCCTATTTGTCGGGTTCCCTGATTTTTAATTACCGGCCCCGGCTCCTTCAGCCTGGTGCTGGTTTCGGCTGTGGGGGGGACCCCACGCCGTTTTTTTTTTTTATTTATTTATTTTTCTATTTTTTTACACTGTAGCCTGCACGGATCTGACTGATCCGTGCAGGCTAAAACGCAAATAGAACAGGAAAATGGTGTTCTATTTTCCTGTCGTATTTGCGTGGGTGTTTCACACCACTAAGCAGCCGTATTGTCAGTACGGCTGCTTAGTAAATCAGAAACCACCATTCTTTTGAATGGTGATTTCTGTCGTATCCTATCGATGGTGTAGGGCATTCGTATTTGTAACTACAAATACGAATGTTCCATCTTTAGGACTACGAATTGTTGTATTTTTGGGATTGTAAATCCCGAAAATACAAATTCGTAAAAAAAAGGTGTATTTCTCCCTACGAATACACCTTTTTTCTACGAATCCATTTTGGTAAATGTCCCCCTTTGATTCAAAACAAAACTTGCTCCAGCGCAAGCACTTAAATTGCGGTTGCATTGTGAAAAATTCACATCCGCGTCTCCACACTGCTGCCGACTGCCACCACCGGGCAGCTCCACTGCATCCGCTGACACTTGCCCCGATCCCCCAAGTAAGTTAATTTGGGGGACAGGAGAGTTTTTCTTTTAGGATGCCAATCCTGGGATCCTGGGATTGAGCATTTTTAAAACCCTAATTCTGGGATTAGCATCCCTAAGTGAGAATAAGCCATGGGAACATAGATCTACCAGCAAACATTTAGTATCATATGGGATCAGGGCTTCAGAGCAGTATCTAAGGGTGTGCGAGCAGTACTGAGGGCAACTGCATGCGGCTTGCAGGGTGCCTGGGATGTACCGGCAGGCACCTTGCGGCTCATGGAGCTGGCCAGAACATCCTATTTGGATGCTTCAGACAGAGCACAGAGCAAGTGGTACAACCCCTCGGCATGACATCATAATGTCAGAGGTTTAGGATGCTGGGCCAGCATGGAGTACATTGCTAGCCTGTTATGGCACTGCACGAAGATTCTTCAATATTGCTTCTTTGAATGTCATTGTGTAGGGGTTTGGGACAGTAGTACATATGTATAAATGAAACAATATATGACCAAGAAGTGCATGAGGAATCTGAACTAGGTTAATTTTGTGTTCTGTGGATTACTATTATTTATAGTTACTAAATTGCAACATTGGGGTATATCCAATTTTTGCAAGCTATAACAGCTTGCACGGTCACGCCATTTCCCCGTCACTAGGTTTTTGCAGTGATGGGGAAACGGAGCGCGGAGTTGCTAAAACAGCAAGGCTTACGCTAAATGCAATGGGCTCCCTGCATTAGCCGTGAGCCTCGCTGTTTGGGGAATCCTCGCTGTCGTCTGACAGCGAGGATTCCCCCGGAATGTAGAATAGAGTGAGCAGCTGGCACGTGGGTTAAACGGCGAGGGCCACTTGTTTCTGGCTATTCCCACCGTTTAACCCCCTCGCCGGCCGCATTGAATATGGACCAAAGACACCAACAAGTTAAAAAGGGAACAAATGAATAATTATAGAATAATACTATAAATAAATGGACTCCAGTGATCTACTGAAATGAAAACTGCCTGTATATGACAATAAGAAGTGTTTTTGTGTTATCTGGGTATCTTTGCAATATCCTCTGTATTTATTCAGTGTGCAAATACCATATCACATTACCAGGGTACTGTGCATTGAATAAAACACTAACGATCATAGGGGATTATTCAGTAAGGATCTCAAAAGCAAAATCTTTCTCTAATGGGCAAAACTATGCTGCACTGCAGGTGGCGCAAATGTAATGTGCAGAGAGTAAAGCGGCCTTACACGGGACAATTTCAGGGCATTTTGTAAGGGCAGTATGCAATGAGAAAAATTCTCCGTGTTTTATGGCGAGTTTGTGCTATTTTCGCATTGGAAGGAGCATTTTGCTCTCCAAAAGTGAACCACCCTATTCAATGTGATATTTTCGCCGTCTTTTTAAGTGATTTTCACCGTGTCTCTCCGTGTAGCAATTCTCCATCTTTTCATGGAGAACTGGAATGTGAACTTTTAAACTAAAAGTTTTTTTTTTTCATTTTGGTGTAAAAAAATCAGGATTTTTTTTCTGTGAAGGTGCATGTTATTTTTATTCATGTGCTTATAGCACATGAATATATATTTAATTTAAAAAAATATATATATATATTTTTTTTTTTACACAGAGCAGCCAGCAGGGGGCCAGAGCTCTCGAGACGCTCATTAGATATTCATATATTCACTGCACCCAATCATTACATATGCACGATCGAGTGCAGTAAATACTGGGTCCCCCGCTGGCTATAGGGGGGGGCAGCTTGTGCTGCCTGGGTCCCGGGGAGCCCTCCTCCCCTCCACATATGTTCTGGGGCAGCCAGGGAGACTTTAATCTCCCTGGCTGCCACCATCCCCGGCTCCCTGCCAGCTCCCTGCCGCGGACGCTCGTCCGCTGCAGGGGTTAAGACTCGCCGCAAGAAGCGGCGAGTCTTAACCACATTGAATAGTGGGAGCAGGAGTGGCAGCAAGCCCTCCGGAACAGGGCGAGTGCACGGAGAATTTTTCTCATTGAATACTGCCCTAAGACATCTCTTTATATCGTTTAAAAAATGCCCCTACATCGCTCTGTGTGCAGGGGCCATAGTGATAGCAAAGCATGAGCGGATATGCTTTACACTCAATGAGGGTTCTCCTGTTCAGATACTGACACAAAACGTGAAAAACTCATGTCCACCTCTTAATGTGTCAACCTTTTACAATGTGCATGTCAACCTTTTGGAGTCCGCCTATTCACTGTCAACCTAGACACTCTCAAGCCATTAATTCACACCTGTAGGCATTCATCACAGCAAACATACCGTAAGGGCATGGTGGGGTTGTGTATTTGCAGGCGAGGGCTCATAATATCTGCTTTGTCCGGCCAAAACACAGTAATGATTGTCTTTGCTGTATTGTGATTTCTTATAATTATCAAATCTTTCTTTAAAACCTAAAAAGCATAAGATTTGCGTATATAACTCAATCTGAATCAGTCGCAAAGGTACATGTGAACTTGTGGTCGCTCTTGCAATTCTGTAAAGCCAGAATCTCGAACACTATGCACTGCAACGCAATACACAATTCAACCAGTATTCTTCTTAGCAGCAGAGAACAGTGATTAGCATAGTAAGCCAGTATAAGTATTTATAGCCCAGGCAATAATATTCAGGCAGTATTACCAGCATTTGGCCAGCTAGGCTGTGGCAGTGTAAAAAAGCAGTTGCAACGGATAAGCAGTAGGTATTAGTGGGAAAAGCAGGACTGCAAATACTGTAATGATCCCAAAGCAGATAGAATGCTTCTTTCTGGATGAAAGTGCAGTTTTAAAATTGTTGGACCAGTTAAACTAAATATTATATATTTAATATCAACTTATTTGAAAATTGCATAATGTAACAGGTTGAGAGGGTAGCAGAATTTTTGGACTGATGTTGACGCTTCCTTAGATGTCCTCCTAGGATGTACCACAGCTTCAGAAATAGTCAGTGCTGTTTGCTCAGTCCAGGAGGCTCATGGAACAATAGCAGATGAGCTTGACAGTGTCTGTCCCTATACCTGGTGCTCTTTGTACTTATCCTTGCCTACTTTCAGGTATCCGCGTCCCCTCGCGGGCTTCACAGGTGTCCACGTCCCCTCACAGGGCGAGCTGCGCTCGCCACGCTTCGGGCTCGGTTCTGTTCTCATCTCCACGCCGACATGGATAGTGGGGGTATGAAAAGGTTGTAGGACGCGTACCGTCGCCCCTCGCGGGGCTCGCTGCACTCGCCACGCTTCGGGTTGGCGTGGATAGTGGTTCTGTTTCAGGAACACATTCACACTACACACTCATACACCTGAGACAGTAATGACGACATTTTTGGCAACTTTGAACTTTTTTTTTTGTTAAAATTTAACTTGATGAGAACTTGAGGATATAAATGATTCAAAGAACATGTAGGTAATCAGCGTAAAGAACAGTCCAATATTAAGTAAAAAGTCATGATTGGTCAGTGGAACAGGAAGGAGCTTGTGCGTCGTCACCGCCACCACTTGCAGAGGAGTGGGCCGGCTTGGCGCTCTCATCATCCTTCTCGAGCAGGGTCAGAGCATGAAGGATGCGTTGGAAGGGGTCCTGGGCGCCTAAACTCTGCCTCACATAAACTCCTGGAGGTAGGAGTCCAGGTGATGGCACGCGGTCCCCCTTTGGCGCTTATTGCGCCACTTGCAGCTGCCCCAAAGGCGCTCTATGGTTTGGGTGTGCACCCCAGTGTCCGGGTCAACAAAATTATATTTATGGTTGACCTTGCCATGCAGGTAACCGGCCTGCTCGAGCTGCTGGGTGTTGTACGCCCTCCAACAGTCCGTGTAGACGGTGGTGCCTGGTTCAACATGGGCCTCAATGGCAGCCATCAGGGTGGCCGCATCCCGCCGCTCCACCGCAGTCATGAAGCACTGCCCGGTCTTCCTGGAGATGCCTCCGAACACCCACTGCTGGGGCAGGAGCCATCTCACGTTACTCTTCCTCTTCACATAGAGGCTCTCGTCCACCTCCACGATGTGGCCCGGGCCTCCGATCTGCCGCTGAGGCTGCGCCAGCAGGTCCACCGTGCAGGCCTCCCTCATGAGATTATTATACTGCACGGCAGTTTTTTGTGAGATGTTTAGCTGCCGATCACAAAACTTTATGCTGGTCAGCTCTTCTGCCCAGCAATACAGGAAGCAGATCAGGGTCAAAAAGCTGATGTGAGACCCCCGGAACCACTGCGAGGACCTCACGCTCACCTTCTTGCGGCAGCTGCGAATGTGGCAGCGCCACATGCGCTCTTTCACGCTGAGCCTCATGGGGTGGCCATTGGGGCAGGTCTGGGTCTGCAGCAGGAACTGGCGGGCCTGCAGGAAAGCCACCGCCTCCTCTTCCGTCTGTGGCAGACTAAACAGCGTCAGATGCTCCATCGCCATAGTCAGGTTCGCCACTGCCATCATACACCTCCGTCTCTCACACAGTGCTACTACTGACTGACTACGCTAGCTGCGTAGCGCTCTGACTGACTACGTTACGCTGTCCGTGCGGGGCTTAGCCGCAATGCATCTAAAAGCGCCTAAAATGTTAGCGTCTACATTGTGGACACCCCCTTTGGTAGTGGTGTGCCGGGGTGTGCGGTTTAGAAGCCCCGTTTGTGTCCTGTTTACACGGTACGTTTCATTACATTACAGCTAGAGTGGCACGTGCAGTGCTACGTTACATTACATTACCCCCCCCCCTAGCAGCAGCAGCACACACCTTCAGCATGTACTGTGCAGGCAGTAGAGGTGTATGCTGCTGCCCGGGATGGACGAAGAAGGGGGTCGAACCAGGGCCCCTGCCAGGCCCCTCCAGTAAGCCCGGGCCCGGGTAATTAGTACCCTCTCCCCCCCCCTCGGCTCCCCTGACTGCACGGGGTGCTGCATGGCTTGTCCGCTGTTGCTATTGCTGCCGGGGGTCATCCTCGGGCTCACCTGCCGGCTTCACGCCGCCTGTCCGTGCTATGTGCTGTGCAGCTGACTTTTCCTATGATGCAGCTTGCCAGCTGCCGCTGGAGTAAGGCCCCACCCCTTGAACCTCCACATCAAACTAGTGCCATCCTGAGAGGAACCTTGTTGTCCAGAGAGCTGGAAATGTGCCCCCAGCTACTCCCGCCAGTGTTGATTAATGTATAGCTGCTGTAGCTTCTATACTGCCCCCGCCCCTCAAAGCTTCCAGCAGCATCTTATAGCAACCACAGAGAAGGCATCATGTCCAGGAGGAGCTGCCAAGGTGCACAGCTACTTAGAGCAGCCTTAAGGTGCGGGGGGGGGGGGGAGTTAAAGGGGTGCAGTTCTTAATCTAAATATCTCTGGGATTTCTTGTGAGTGGTTGTATATATAAACATATATATATACATATATATATATATATTGGGGGCCCACTGTACTGCTTTGCCTGGGGGTTCAAATGTTCTCAAGATGGCCCTGGACCAGTATGATATTATTATATGTGAATTTCATCATCTCTGCCTTTTCTCCTTGTCACCAGTCCACAATGTGCTAGCTGCATTTCCCCTCTGGGCTTCTCCTGGAGGAGAGAAATAGAAAGTTGGCAATTATGCTTATATTGCTAGAAGAATTTAGCATGACAACAGATAAAGTAGGGATCAGTAGTACCTCAGACAATTGCCTATTACAAGAAATGCAGTGCTGGCCAGAAGAAACACTCCTGGGACCACATCTCATGCCCCAGTACCAGGAACAAACTCACTTTTCTTCTTCAAGCACTGTCATAAACTTCTATTTTACCGAAACATTTGTCAGACAACATGTGCAGCTAGGTAATGAAAGGTCTGTGCTTCACACAAATCTTTCCTTCTAAAACACATAAAAGTGGTAAAACTCTAGATCTTGTCTTTCAGATTGGATTACAAGTCACTGACCTAAAAATAAACCCAGTCACGTGGTCAGACCACCACTCCCTTTGGTTCTCAGTTGCAACCCCTCAAAACAGATCTTAGCCCATGGAGCTAAGATCAGGTATTGTCCAAGGAGGGGTATGACTCCACAGGCTCTTGCAGCAAATCTGGATCTCTCTGCAATACTGGGAGCCTGTGAAGATCTCTGTTCCCTGGTCCATTACTATAATAGGGATATGACGGCTGCAATTGATATTATTGCACCTGTGCATATACAACATCTCAAACCACATGGTCAACTCCCTGGTTTGACAGCAATGATTAATGATTGAAAGAAAAGGGGATGTATTGGAAATGGAAATACAATGGAGGAAGACCTTTTGGAGGACAAGATAAAACCAACAAGGCATATTGAAGAATATCAATCGACAAAAACCCATAAGAAATCATAGTTCCTGCCAAATACGTTCACCGCAGCAAACAATAGGCCTGCTCAAGTTTTCTAGACAGTTGAAATGCTTTGCAAGCTAACATGCCTGCAGCCTGATGAAACACTATCCCAGGCAAGATGTAACAATGTAAGCCACCTATCCTCATGGACCAGCTTTGACCCAATGGACTTAAAGGACATTGCTGAAATTGCACGGCTTTGCGTCCCACTATCTGTGATCTGTGATCTGGACCCGCCCAACAAAGCTCCTAATATGGTGTATGGATATAACTGCAAAAAAATGTCAATGTTTCCTCAACCCCTAAAGGAAGCAATTGTTAGATCTCTTCTTAAAAAACCTAATTGGCGTGACTCACTACAGACCGGTATGAAACCTTCCTTTTCTATGAAAGGTTATTAAGAAAGTGGTTGTGAATCAACTGGAAACCCACCTGACAACTCATGCTATGTATGATCCATTCCAATCAGGATTCAGGAAGATACATAGCACTGAAACAGCCCTGGTATATGTGCTAAATGACTTTGGATGGCAAGGGACAGAGATTATTGTTCAGTCTTAGTCCTTCTGGATCTCTAAGTAGCACTTGATACTGTGGCCCATAGGCTTTTCATTGAGTGCCTGAAAAATGTATTTCGACTCGATGGCACAGTACTAAGTTGGTTCAAATAATTTCTCACTGGCAAATCAAAGAGATTGTCATCTGGAGTATACTCCAGAAAACCATGTGGTGTCCCACAAGGTTCTATCCCCATGCTGTTTGCAGTGTACATGCTGCCACTGGGAGAAATAATTAGGCGTCATGGCCTGGTCTACCATTGCTATACTGTACTGTACCTTTTCTTTGTTCCGGGCACTGAGAACCCAATAACAACCCTAAATGGCTGTTTAGCTGAGCTCCAGGAGTGAATGAGTGCCAGTTGGCTGAGACTGAATCCTGAAAAAACAGAGGTTCTTATGAAAGGACCTCAATATCAAAGGACAAAACTGCAGCATAGCCATCCAACTAAACTGACACTTCGCGGTACAGAATTACAAAACTCTGATCCTTTGCAGAATCTTACCATTGTGCTGGATAGTGGCTTAACACTTAAACATCAGATATCAGACACAAACAAATCCTAATTCTTTCTAGTGAGGAACATAGCCAGAATGAAAAACTTAGTTCCCCCTGAACATCTGACAAAAGTCATACATGCATTTGTATCCTCTCGATTAGAATACTGCAATGCCCTCTACCTTGGTCTCCCAGCAAAAGAATTGCACTGAATACAGATGGTACAAAACACAGCTGCAAGGTTGTTAACCAACCAGCCCTGTTCTAGCCACATAACTCCCATTATCTGCTCCCTGCTGTAAAATGGTAAATCACCTTCAAGATTAACTCACTGAGTTTCAAACCCTATATGACCAAGGCCCACGATACCTGAAGTAGCTTCTGATTCCATACTGTCCTTCCTGAATAGTGCGATCTGTAGATGAAGGCCTGTTAGCCATACCTAGAGTCTCATGTAATTCATCTGGGGGTCGAACTTTTAGCCATGTGGCTCCCATTCTATGGAACTCACTTCCTCTAACATTTCGAGAGGCCAAGACTCTAGAATTCTTTTAAACAGACCTTAAGTATTGTTCATGAAAAGCTTTTCTTTACTTCATTGTTCCTGTACTGTATTACATTTATTCTATCTGTTAAGTGCCCTAAGTCCTATTGGAGAAAAAGCGCTATATAAAGAAAATTATTATTATTATTATTATTATTATTATTATTAACAGGCCTGTGTAAAAGGGGCACCAATGCAGATACAGTGACTAAGGTGTAGGTAATTTAGGTAATTCCTCCAATGTGTTTTACACATGCTCATATAAGCTATTAACCTGTATAAATAATTGTTAATAAATATGTTATTTCTTTATAACTCCCATGTTGGCTGTTCATCTCACAGTTATAATTTTTTCAGTTACCATTCAACATACTGCTCCCAACTGTGTTCAATGCAGGGGACCTAGCTCTTAGAACAGTGGTACATTTGATTAATTGGGACCCAAAGCGCCACCCTGCCAGTACCCTTGAAGAGCCTGAGAGGGGACTTGTGACTGAGAAATGCATCTTTGACAATTAGGCACCTCAATAAAAGATACTGCCATCTCATATGTCGACCCAAAGTTCAGGTTCTACATCTTTGTCCAAGATAATGAAACTAGTGTTCTATATGACGATATGAACTCATGACTGAAAAGCACAGCGGAAATACAGAAAGGTAAAGTTACATCGTAAATACAAGAAGAAAGCCATATACTGTACACAGGGCTGCCGAGAGGGGGTGGGGGTATTAATTACCCAGGACCGGACTTGCTGGAGGGCCTGGCGGGTTTCCTGGTCCAAACCCTCCCCCTTCCCCTTCCATCCCTCCCAGGCAGCAGCAGAACACACCTCTACAGAATGTGCTGTGCTGACAGCAGACTCAGCATGAGCGTCTCACTGACAGCGTGAGAGCTCATGCTGAGCTTGCTGTCAGCACAGCACATGCTGCAGGTAGGTGTGTGCTGCTGCTGCTGAGGGGGGGGGGGGGAGACAATAACACCCACCTTGACTTTAGACTGTTTTTTTCACCCCCCCCCCCCCATAAACTTTTTAGGGGCGTCATCTAATCACAGTAGGGGGCCACACCTCTCACAATTAGGCCATGCCCCCGATATTTTACCGGGCCCAGCATACCTCTCGGTGGCCCTGACTGTACATCTCAATATGTTACAGCTCTATGGAGGTGAAGAAGCCTGCTTGGAACCTAGAAACATCGATGGGATTAAACACATCAACCTAAAAATGGGTTCCTTCAATCAAATGACTGAAAATGCATGAGAAGTGTTACATAATAAAGCAGTAACTGCCTCATCTATCAGCTCCTGGATACAACAGACTTGTTATACAGCCTAGAGGAATCTAAACTTATTCCAAATACAACTTTTCACTCTTATTTGGACTAGGTGATAAATAAAACCTAACATAAACAAAAGTCTGATTTGAAAAGTAGATAGTCTGCGTTTCCTCGAAGCAGATATTATAAATACTCAAGTGTGCCCTTCTGGGTCCCCGATAGCAATAAGATTTCAAATCCTAATAAACAAAGCTGGGAGCGGATCTAAGGAAAATATACATAATGAGAACAGTTCTAGTCTAGAAACGATATAATTTCCCATTTTCTGTGAAAAGAATAATATAGAGAAATGTAGCCCAACATAATCCCCTCTATTTTTCCTGGCAAGGACGGACCCAAAACACTGTAACTGCCCAGGTGTCTGCTAATCACTGCCACTTTCCGATTGTTTTAAAATGGTTGTATTGTTTACATTAGAGCTTAAATTAACTCGATGGCTCCACTCCAAAACACAAGACTGACAGCCAAGAGGGTTTTTCTCTTTGTTTTGGGTTGGTGGATTGTCTTTATAATTATGAATGTTGTATTAAGTGCCTATGACAGATGTTATATTGGAATATGACAATGCCGGCAGAAGATTCATGCATTATCGCTCATTTCCATTGTGCTAAATAATCTTGCACTGAGCACAGATACAATTATGCCCACTGCTGAAAATTAAACACTTCTTGCAAAATATTCTGTTCTAGAATTAAAGAATTTGTCTTTTTCATGCAGTAAATCTAGATCATATATGTGTGTCTATTTACCTAGCTTGAAAGGTAGATTATAAAGGAAGTATTTACACGTAAAACATGTAAGATGCTGGATGATGAGTTCTACAGAAACAAAATTGAGATGGATCATTTTTGTCTGATGATTTTTCATTTCATTTGCTCACTGGTAATCCTAGTAGCTATAGAGAGGAACTAAATCTAGAATATTGTTCTAGGATTTGTGGCAGCCTTTAACCATTTGAGTGCCAACGTTGTGGTGAGAGATCCTCAAAATATCCACTAAAAATGCCAGCCTCGCTCACAGCGACTGTTCTTTTAGTATAAATAAATACAAATACAGCCAAGCAGCCAAGTCAATTCATTTTTGTTAAATATTGCACTGAAGAAAAACGTCAGTGTGAGCGACGCTGGCATTTTTGTGGCTATTTTGAAGATCTCTTACAGCAACGTTGGCACTTAAAGGGTTGTAACACCCATTTGCACTCTATGGTTGTAACACCTACTTGCACTCTACGATAGGTTATGCAAGGTGCAGTTGCAACCTTATTCACTGACGATGGGACATTTATTTAGTGTCAAATGTGCACACAAGGGCTCACTGCATTTGGGGTTCTTCCGTCTGCTCCCAGAGCACACCTACAGAGAACAGGTTCTACTAGTGGCGGCTCCAGAGGAGGGGGGGGGGGGGGGCTACAGCAAGTCCAAAATTCAAATAGGAAAGGCATAGCAACTGCCACCAACTGCCCTTCCTAACTGAATCACTGTCAGTTGGTGTTGCTCCCCTATTTGAATTTTAAACTGTGCTGCAGGACCACCTTTGGAGCTGCCAATGGAGAGGAGACATTTTGGGAGACATTTCTGTGACTGCTTTATAAACATTTACATCAAACATAAATAATTGCAGCAAATAATTAGAATTGTCTTAAAGTTTGTGTTTTTATATTTCACATGTGAATGTGTGTGCGTGTGTGTGTATGTATGTGTGCATATATATAATTATAACACAGAACAAGATTACAGAATAATGACCGTGCCCCAGGTACTGCTGCCACAAATTAATCCCAGGACTCCTAGAATCCTTAAGAGATACACTTGAAAAAAATGGATAATCGTAGGCGCTGTATCCTCACTGTATACACCGTACAGTAAATTATATCCTCACGTCCAGATGTTCAAAATAGGACACTGTTAACTGACCTGTACTCAGTGCCCTATATGCACATCAAGGTTTCTTTATTCCTCCTTCTGATCAACCCGACAGTTATAGAGTATACACCACACACTCTGGAACAACTGAAATTGAACTCACCCGGGGTCAATGCCCTATGTTCCTTGAAAGGTATCTTTAAACCAATTCGACATAGGGAGGGTACCACCGATAGATGTCCAATCCAATTTGGTGCAAAAAGTAGACACTTTATTATTCATACAGAGTTCCAAAAGATTCAATAAAAGTCTATTAAAATTCCATAAAAAATGGGGAGACATCTGGTGCTTGCGAGTTTTTCAGGGTTGCTCTCCTATCCGGATGAAGAGGTCCCCCAACAGCCGAAGATGACTCGCAGCCACAAAACACAACAAGGTTCCAGGTATCACCTCCTCCCACCAATGCGTTTCAGGCTAATAATAGCCCTTTTTCAAGGTGTGGAGGTTCCTAGTGGATTGTTGGTTTTTATACCAGCAATCCACTGGGTCAGACATAAAACATGGACACAGCTAATTTATTTAGCTGCTAAAATACACATGATTAAGACAGGATAAAATACCATCCATATAATATACAATAAAATACACACATCCATAAGTCACACACATCGTTATACAATAATAATAAACCATTGTATAGAACCATAAATCCACAGTCCACTTCATATTCCGTTATCCGGACTTATATATAATTATATTTATATAATGTGATATATAAAATCAAAACTTTCACACATAGACACACACACACACACACACAATACATTTTCAATAAATAAATAAATAAATAAATAGGAGTTAACATAAAGCCTGCTGGGTACAAAAAGCCCTCTATTTAACAAAATGTTATCCCTGAAATCACTACTTAGAACGCAGATTCTATACCATGAACTAATTCATAATAACCCTGTAATGTGTGGACTGAATTTTCTATTATGAGTTATTTCTCCTGGAACATTGAGATGCGTTTAATAATGTGTCCAGGTTACTTCAAACGATTTGCCTGCTGGCAGAATGCTACATGGCAGGGGGCACTAGAAAACCCTGTGAAAGTCATCATCCAGCCAGTGGGTTGCCAGTTAGACATATCTGGTCTGTCTAATAAAATGACAGAGAAAGGCTCTCACTGAAGAAGTTTCCACAACCTGAAAGGGAACTCTCCTTGCTGGGCACACTGATTTCAGCCCGCTGATCTGCAGGCTATTCACTTATCTCTAGTTAAAGGGTTCCCTGAGTTCAGGCCGGCATTTCATGCACGTTTCACCCTCCAAACCAACCAACTACCCCCCTCCCACTCAAAAAAACAAAACAAAAAAAATAAGCCTCACATAAATTGCTACAGTACCGCTTCTCACCACCAGGTAGCACTAGATCATGTTTGCATTATACAACATAGTTTGTCGACTGTACTGGAGCAGGATTCATATATGCCCTGTTTTGTATATTTAATATGAACACGTCAATGGGAAGTAACAGCTTACAAAACATAACTGTGGAATGCCATAAGAAACTTGTATTTGCACAAATTACGCTACTGTACTGTTGCAAATCCAATCCCCTATCTCTCCATCACCATGTTCTCCACTCCCCCTTAAAAAAAAATATATGAAGTATATATATATATATATATATATATATATATATATATATATATATATATATATATATATATATATATATATATATATATATATATATGTTTTTGCACCAGTTTCATTATTGAAGTCTACATTTTGTTAATTATTTAAATTTGAATTTTTAATGACGAGACTTAGATTTTGCTGTCAGTCACTTACGAGTGGCAGGTCATTTTCCTCCTTGGATCTTCTGTATCTTCTTTATGTAACAACAATCAACTAAATGTACTTGTCCCTTTGTTCTGTGACAGCTGCTAAGGCAGGGGAGGAAAGAGGAAGTCTTCTGACTGTGGGGTGCAATGTGGAATGTTTACCTCCAGCTATTAGAGGATGTAATATGGTGAGTGTGCATGAGAGAGAGAGAGGGGCCATTTGTGCTGTGATTATTTCACTGCATACATTAAATGTTACCAAAAAATAACCTTGGTCTTCCCTACAGTGAACTATGCAAAGATACATGACAGGTTTATGTAAAGGATCACAAAGTTCCGCAGACATGGTGTCTGCACCATTGTTTTATGTACATCTATTATGTATACATCGTATGCTGGTTTATTAAATGAGAATCATTATAATCATCATGAGCAGGCAGCCACTTGCTGAATGACATACTTGATTGAACAGACAGTGAATCGTTTTAGAAAAAACATAGACAAGGGTTATTAGGTATGGTTTGGGCTGCCTACGGTGTTCCCAAGTTACTTGACAGAAACCGGTATTGCATGTATACATTTGATTCACTGGCAGCTAATAGCATAAGACGGCTATTGGTGATGAGATTTTTAGGCGTGTACCTGGGTTATGTTAAGGCAAGCGGATACAGTTCTAATTCTTAAAAACAATATAATTGCTCAGCGGCCAGAAAAGAGAGAGCGATAAAAAGAGAGAGAAGGAGAGAGAGAGAGCGAGAGAAAGGGAGAGAGGTTCTGCCTTACTGAGCTACTGACATAACTTTAAATATTCCCTGTGCAGCAAAAAAAATTATTTGATGTGGATAATTAGTCTAGCATGGAATGTTCGGAGAGCAACAAAAAAATATAGCAGAATAATGAAGAGACAATGCAAACCCTATAAAACCACACTCCTGAATAGTACTAATTTGCCTAGTAGGCAAACTAGGCAAATGCCTAGGGGCACCAGCAGATTCTGCTGATTAAAATGATATGCAGCATGCCTATATTCTGTGTGGAAATCACTGTAACATAGCATTCCGTATTCCGTATGCAGGTACAGCCACAGTTGCACACAGAATATAGGCATGCCAGATATAATTTTAATCATCGGACACTCCTTGTGTGTCCTGGTCACATAACAATGCAAATAAGACAAATTTTCAGCAAAAAAGGCACCCAACGTTAGCAGAACTGGCCAGGAGCTGCATGGCCTATTGAGGTAAGATGTATGAGGAAACATCTGTATCCAAGCAGAGGCAGAGGTCACAGTGTTAGCGGCTGTGCGAGTGCTGTCTGCGGCTAGGTTGGTTGTGCAATAGTGTTCGGCATATGTGTAAGGGGCATTATGTGTGTCATGTATAAATGCATTAATAATGTGCGACATATGTGTAAGGGGCATTATGTGTGTCATGTGTATAAGGGTATTAATAATGTGCAACATATATTTAAGGGGAATTATGTGTGTCATTATGTGTATGAATGGCATTAATAAATGTTGGCATATGTGTAAGGGGCATTATGTTTATAAGGACATTAATAATGTGTGTCATGTGTAAGGGGCATTACTGTGTGGTATTATCAGCGGTGCCAAAGTCTAATGGAAGGGCCCAGTGGGCCCCCTCCCCTTAAGTGACAGCAGCAGCTGCAGCTCTTCTCCTCTGCCCAGCACACACTTCTTTGTGCTGGGTTGCAGTGTGGCCATGGAGGTGCTTAAAATACAATATTTTCTCAGGATTTTTTTCTAAGGGTATAATGTGAATAATGTGAATGGTAATGTATATAAGGTAAAGCACAAGGTACTACTGTGTGATGTAATGTGAATAAGGGACCCCATTGCATGATATAATGTGAATAAAGTTGCACTACTGTGTGGAATAATTTGAATTGGGGGTACTATTGTGTGACCATGCCCCTTCCCAGCAAGAACACACCCCTTTTTGGGCTGCGCACCGAATGTGTGCACTATTTCTATTTAAAATATTGCGGGTAGGAGCACCAAAATGATGACTGTTATGATGAGGGTTGATGATGCTGGGAAAGGGGAGCAGGGTCATAGTCGGAACTAGTGGCGGTGCTAGGGGGCACCAGCCAAAATCTAGCCTAGGGTGTCATTTAGGCTAGGGACGGCTCTGCTCCTGAATGGTCAAAACACATTGCTTGACTTACAGGACCATAAACTGATTTTTAAGCCTTGGATAACAAGCCAATATGGAACAAGACTCCAGGCCTAATCTCTTGTAACTCCGAATATTTATTATCACTTTCCACCATGCAAATGCTATTCTCACCCTTGGCACCAGGGACCATGTCCTCGTATATAGAGAGTTATTTATTTATTATTGTAGCATGATTTCTAACAAATTTATTTGTTATACTTTAAGCTCTTCCATTACTTCCATTACCGGTATAACAATAATAAACACTACAAGAATGTTCTGGTTTATTAATATCACTTGTATCTTTACACAGTGCGCATGTTAAAGAGAGATGAGAAATGTGAGGCTGACCCCAAGGTCTTCTCAGGCCAGATTAATGACCTGGCCAGACAATGGTGTTTAGCCTTATTTATTTATTAACAATATTTATGTGTCTCCAAGATACTTAGGAGCATGTTACATGTTGGACCAAACATAGTAGTTATAAAGACTAAGTACTAACAAATAGGCCTAACACTTTTCTATTTCTATAAAATAGTTCTGTAAATGTAGTATTTAAATGTATATTTTTGTAGACTTAGTAAAATAATGTTTTGTTGTTATTTTGGTTCTTCAGCAGTAATAAAGCATTGAAATTTTACATTGCACTTTAATATATAAGAAGTGCATATACATTACATGCTAAGTGAAATCAAAGGGTAAAGAGTGAATATATAACGAATTTCCAATGGATGGCCGGCACTCCAAACAGCTGAGCAATAGGGCCGGGTGCCCTCCCAGGGGGAGAGAGAGACAATCTCACTCCGATATACAGATGCAGCACGGGTGGCACTCCAGAAATAACGACAATCAGACCAGTGTCAAATTACCAATGTTTCAAATGTTATATTAACATTTTTCATCAGGGTGTAACACACAAAAACATAAGATGGTATTTATACATTACCGATTCAGTGGAGGATGACCCCGTCTGCAGAAACTTCCGGTGTGCGGCAGGGGATGGAGCGCACGTGCGTCTGACGCGGCATACGTGGTGCGTCAGCGCGTCCAGGTCAGAGGCTGCTTTCGGGCGGACACGTGATCCAGCTTGCTGAGATCAGCGCCGCCTTCCGACTTCCCCGTTGCCTGGCAACGTCCACACTTGTCACTGCAGCAGCCGCGGCTTTCCTATTCCCGTCGCACCCGGATTATCTGTTGACGAAGGAAAAATAAACACATTTGTGAACATATTACATACTGCAGCCGTGTAGGCTGAAAGTGCTGAAAAGGAAGTTGTGACAGTTAAAATTTAGCAAATAACTGCTCGTACAGTATATCTCAATTGAGCACTGCTGTACCAATTTTGGTTATTCTAGTTTAACTGTGGGCATTTATATCTTACAGGATAATGGTCAAGGGAGTGAATAGCTAGGGACACGGGTACCACCAGTGTTTTAAATAAATAAATCCTGGCATTTTCGGGAACTTATCCATAAGGTCTAGCCTTAATGCGGGATTTACTGTAAAAGGTAAGTAACTAGATACAGCGCAATAGTGCTGTGCATTAGATTCCCAGGGATAAAGACAACCCAGCTGTGTCAGCTGTGCTACAGGTAACAAGATAAGCTGCAGTTCTCGTTCAGTCCCTTAGGGGCAAGGGTGTCCATCCGTTTTATCCATTGTACTTCCTTCTGTAGCAACAGACGTCCTCTGTCACCTCTCCTTAGGGGGGCACATGGTCCACAAGCTTGTAGCGCAGTTGCACCAGTGTGTGGCCGGCTAGCTTGAAGTGTCTGGCCTCTGGTTGGTACACCTCTCTTCCTGACAAGGCCAGGCGAATTGCCGATCTATGTTGGCCTGCTCTTTCTCGGAAACTGCAGACTGTTTTGCCAACATAGGCGAGCCCACATGGGCATTTTATAACGTAGATTACGTACTTGTCATGGCAGCTTAAGACATGCTTGATGGGTAATCTTTTGCCAGAGAAAGGGTGTGTGATGTCCGGGCCTACTTCAAGGTGGTTGCATGTTGCACAGCCAATACATCTATACGACCCCGGTTTCTTTGTCATGAAGTGACTTCTTGTTACCTGATTGTACACAGTAACGTCGTTTCTCACCAGGAGATCCTTTAGATTCTTCCCTCTTTTATGGCAATTAAGTAATTTGGTGTTCTGTAGGGGTTTGAGTCCTGGATCACTTTGGATGATGGGCCATAGTTGTTTGGATACTTGGGAGATTTTTGGGCTGGAGGTAGTGTATTGTGTCACAAAGGGGAGGATGTCCTCTTTATCTTTTTTGTCTCTCGCTTTCAGGCACATCGTTCTGGTTGTCTGCATGGCTTTACTTTTGGCTGTTTCAAGCTCTGTACGCCTGTATCCGCGTTGTAGGAATTTAAGCATGAGATCATCCATTTGTGATGCAGCAAGTGTTTCATCACTTGTGATTCTCCGGATACGGAGGAACAGTGAAAAGGGCCTGATCCTCCTAGTAGTGGAAGAATCCACCAGAATCTTAGAAGAGACCAAAGATAAGATTAAAGATATGGAAAAAGCTTCTAGACCCACCCTTTCTGAAGACACCAGCCAAGATTGGCTAAACAAGCTGAACACCAGCATCGAGACCTATAAACGGGAACTCATCAAATACAAGAAAAGTAAGCTTAACACAGTGGAAAGAGACTACCAGGAGCAGACTGTCTATCCTTGGGCTACAGGTCGCTTTCCCAATAGGCGCACCACACGCCCCAGACCAAAGTGGAACAAACGCACGAGAGGTACTACTGAAGAAGGTACAACAGATTTCAGCACCTCACAAAGTGACACGGACAATGGTGCAGGACCTAGCAACACAAAACCCCCTTTAGGGCCAAAGACCCGCGCCAAGGGCGCGGAAGGAAAAGAGCACGTACGAGAAGAGGTGGCCAAGGTACCAGGCAAATCAAAGCGCAACTACCGCCACTAGATGTTGTCATCAATTTATCAACCTATCAATTATCGGAAACAGAAAAGCAGGTACTCAATAAAGGTTTATCCTTCGTCCCAGTCAACAACTACAAAGACCTGGACTGGAGTGTGGAGGTAGCTAAACACCAAAGAATTTTAAAATTAAAGGAATACTACCACAACCAGGACACACAAAGGGTGACCCAAATCCCCCCACACCCCTTTAAGAAAAAATCACACTTTGATCCTACCAGCTTAAATCCAGCTATAAGGAGCTACTCACGGTCACTGGAGAAAATAGTCCGAGAGGATGCCAAAAAAATGCCACCCAATTTGCCCAATCTAAGTAAAGATGAAAAAGCGGCCATTAAGTCCCTAAAAGACAATGACAAGATCACGATACGAATGGCAGACAAGGGAGGGGCCATAGTGGTTCAAGATATGGACAAATATAAAAATGAACTACACAGACAACTGGGAGACTGCAATGTCTATGAAAAACTAACTGCGGATCCTACTTCCAAGTACAAAAAGGAGATTGATCTCATCTTACAGGAAGGTGTCGATAGAAGAATCATTGATAAGCGCACCATGGAGGCACTGCAAGTGGCATTTCCGATCATGCCCCTGCTGTATGCCCTGCCCAAAGTCCACAAGGACCTAAGGTGCCCACCGGGCCGTCCAATAATTTCAGCCCGTGATTCTCTTTACAATACAATAGCCAAGTACCTCGACTATTGGCTACAACCAGTAGTAGCTGATCAACCCACCTTCCTCAAAGATACAACTGAATTACTTACTAAACTGGAAGGGATGAATCCCTTAAAAGAAAAATGTTTGATGTGTTGTATTGATGTGGTGTCACTTTACACCAATATTCCGCACGATAAGGGGCTGCAAGCAGTAGAAAAACTGATTACCAATAATCCCCAATACAAGGGACCCGAGATTAATTTCTTCATTAAATTACTGGAACTTACCCTTAAAAGAAATTTCTTCCTATTCGATGGCGCCCATTATAGACAAACACTTGGCTGCGCTATGGGAAGCAATGTAGCACCAGCGTTCGCAAACGCATACATGTTCGACATAGAACAACGGCTGTTCCTGGATAACCCGAAAATAGGCCCAGGCCTAAGATTATTTTGCAGATACATCGATGACATCTTGCTACTTTGGACCGGTGATGAAGACGAGTTCCAGAACATTATGAAAGAAATCAATCTGTTAGATCCTACCATAAAATTTACGTATACTTGCAGCCACACAGAAATCCGCTATTTGGATGTACTTATCAACCAAAGCGAGAACAATCTGTCCACGTCTATCTACTACAAGCCCACTGACAAGAATACCTTCTTGCATGCATCCTCCTTCCATCCAGTAGCCATGAAACGCAGCCTCCCCTTTTC
Organism: Crinia signifera; assembly: GCF_055691185.1. NCBI lineage: Eukaryota > Metazoa > Chordata > Amphibia > Anura > Myobatrachidae > Crinia > Crinia signifera. Next base: position 271,553,855 of record NC_139221.1, read on the forward strand.
ACAGTTCCTCCGTATCAGGAGAATCACAAGTGATGAAACACTTGCTGCATCACAAATCGATGATCTCATGCTTAAATTCCTACAACGCGGATACAGGCGTACAGAGCTTGAAACAGCCAAAAGTAAAGCCATGCAGACAACCAGAAAGATGTGCCTGAAAGCGAGAGACAAAAAAGATAAAGAGGACATCCTCCCCTTTGTGACACAATACACTACCTCCAGCCCAAAATTCTCCCAAGTATCCAAACAACTATGGCCCATCATCCAAAGTGATCCAGGACTCAAACCCCTACAGAACACCAAATTACTTAATTGCCATAAAAGAGGGAAGAATCTAAAGGATCTCCTGGTGAGAAACGACGTTACTGTGTACAATCAGGTAACAAGAAGTCACTTCATGACAAAGAAACCGGGGTCGTATAGATGTATTTGCTGTGCAACATGCAACCACCTTGAAGTAGGCCCGGACATCACACACCCTTTCTCTGGCAAAAGATTACCCATCAAGCATGTCTTAAGCTGCCATGACAAGTACGTAATCTACGTTATAAAATGCCCATGTGGGCTCGCCTATGTGGGCAAAACAGTCTGCAGTTTCTGAGAAAGAGCAGGCCAACATAGATCGGCAATTCGCCTGGCCTTGTCAGGAAGAGAGGTGGACCAACCAGTGGCCAGACACTTCAAGCTAGCCGGCCACACACTGGTGCAACTGCGCTACAAGCTTGTGGACCATGTGCCCCCCCTAAGGAGAGGAGGTGACAGAGGATGTCTGTTGCTACAGAAGGAAGTACAATGGATAAAACGGATGGACACCCTTGCCCCTAAGGGACTGAACGAGAACTGCAGCTTATCTTGTTACCTGTAGCACAGCTGACACAGCTGGGTTGTCTTTATCCCTGGGAATCTAATGCACAGCACTATTGCGCTGTATCTAGTTACTTACCTTTTACAGTAAATCCCGCATTAAGGCTAGACCTTATGGATAAGTTCCCGAAAATACCAGGATTTATTTATTTAAAACACTGGTGGTACCCGTGTCCCTAGCTATTCACTCCCTTGACCATTATCCTGTAAGATATAAATGCCCACAGCCCATGCCCACAGTTAAACTAGAATAACCAAAATTGGTACAGCAGTGCTCAATTGAGATATACTGTACGAGCAGTTATTTGCTAAATTTTAACTGTCACAACTTCCTTTTCAGCACTTTCAGCCTACACGGCTGCAGTATGTAATATGTTCACAAATGTGTTTATTTTTCCTTCGTCAACAGATAATCCGGGTGTGACGGGAATAGGAATGCCGCGGCTGCTGCAGTGACAAGTGTGGACGTTGCCAGGCAACGGGGAAGCCGCAAGCTGGATCACGTGTCCGCCCGAAAGCAGCCTCTGACCTGGACGCGCTGACGCACCACGTATGCCGAGTCAGACGCACGTGCGCTCCATCCCCTGCCGCACACCGGAAGTTTCTGCAGACGGGGTCATCCTCCACTGAATCGGTAATGTATAAATACCGTCTTATGTTTTTGTGTGTTACACCCTGATGAAAAATGTTAATATAACATTTGAAACGTTGGTAATTTGACACTGGTCTGATTGTCGTTATTTCTGGAGTGCCACCCGTGCTGCATCTATATATATATAAATATATATACACTTAACATCGGCACTCACCTTTCCTAGTTTTGGGGTGCCCTATGGCTTGTGACCACATTGTTTAAACAGACATTGGATGGGCTCTGCACACACTAAATTAACTGATAATAAATAGTGGAGATTTGGTTCATGAATTGATCAATGCATTTAAGCCTGCAGCCCCCGTCAAGGGACCCCACTGTTCTGCAGGTCCTACCACTATTGCTGAAAATGGCTGCAATACACATAGCTATCACATCAATGTTTGATACCAGGCATGCTATCTGGTCTGAAGCTCACAGCAGACTTTGCTTTTATAGGTGAGCAGCTACCAACACACCTGTCACTAATCATCTAGGGAAATGGCTAACATAAGCTATGGAATCTTAGTTAAAAACAGGGTGCATGAGAGAATGTGACCACAATAAGACTAATTAAAAAATTAATCTAATAAACAATATATACACTTAACATCGGCACTCACCTTTCCTAGTTTTGGGGTGCCCTATGGCTTGTGACCACATTGTTTAAACAGACATTGGATGGGCTCTGCACACACTAAATTAACTGATAATAAATAGTGGAGATTTGGTTCATGAATTGATCAATGCATTTAAGCCTGCAGCCCCCGTCAAGGGACCCCACTGTTCTGCAGGTCCTACCACTATTGCTGAAAATGGCTGCAATACACATAGCTATCACATCAATGTTTGATACCAGGCATGCTATCTGGTCTGAAGCTCACAGCAGACTTTGCTTTTATAGGTGAGCAGCTACCAACACACCTGTCACTAATCATCTAGGGAAATGGCTAACATAAGCTATGGAATCTTAGTTAAAAACAGGGTGCATGAGAGAATGTGACCACAATAAGACTAATTAAAAAATTAATCTAATAAACAATATATACACTTAACATCGGCACTCACCTTTCCTAGTTTTGGGGTGCCCTATGGCTTGTGACCACATTGTTTAAACAGACATTGGATGGGCTCTGCACACACTAAATTAACTGATAATAAATAGTGGAGATTTGGTTCATGAATTGATCAATGCATTTAAGCCTGCAGCCCCCGTCAAGGGACCCCACTGTTCTGCAGGTCCTACCACTATTGCTGAAAATGGCTGCAATACACATAGCTATCACATCAATGTTTGATACCAGGCATGCTATCTGGTCTGAAGCTCACAGCAGACTTTGCTTTTATAGGTGAGCAGCTACCAACACACCTGTCACTAATCATCTAGGGAAATGGCTAACATAAGCTATGGAATCTTAGTTAAAAACAGGGTGCATGAGAGAATGTGACCACAATAAGACTAATTAAAAAATTAATCTAATAAACAATATATACACTTAACATCGGCACTCACCTTTCCTAGTTTTGGGGTGCCCTATGGCTTGTGACCACATTGTTTAAACAGACATTGGATGGGCTCTGCACACACTAAATTAACTGATAATAAATAGTGGAGATTTGGTTCATGAATTGATCAATGCATTTAAGCCTGCAGCCCCCGTCAAGGGACCCCACTGTTCTGCAGGTCCTACCACTATTGCTGAAAATGGCTGCAATACACATAGCTATCACATCAATGTTTGATACCAGGCATGCTATCTGGTCTGAAGCTCACAGCAGACTTTGCTTTTATAGGTGAGCAGCTACCAACACACCTGTCACTAATCATCTAGGGAAATGGCTAACATAAGTTATGGAATCTTAGTTAAAAACAGGGTGCATGAGAGAATGTGACCACAATAAGACTAATTAAAAAATTAATCTAATAAACAATATATACACTTAACATCGGCACTCACCTTTCCTAGTTTTGGGGTGCCCTATGGCTTGTGACCACATTGTTTAAACAGACATTGGATGGGCTCTGCACACACTAAATTAACTGATAATAAATAGTGGAGATTTGGTTCATGAATTGATCAATGCATTTAAGCCTGCAGCCCCCGTCAAGGGACCCCACTGTTCTGCAGGTCCTACCACTATTGCTGAAAATGGCTGCAATACACATAGCTATCACATCAATGTTTGATACCAGGCATGCTATCTGGTCTGAAGCTCACAGCAGACTTTGCTTTTATAGGTGAGCAGCTACCAACACACCTGTCACTAATCATCTAGGGAAATGGCTAACATAAGCTATGGAATCTTAGTTAAAAACAGGGTGCATGAGAGAATGTGACCACAATAAGACTAATTAAAAAATTAATCTAATAAACAATATATACACTTAACATCGGCACTCACCTTTCCTAGTTTTGGGGTGCCCTATGGCTTGTGACCACATTGTTTAAACAGACATTGGATGGGCTCTGCACACACTAAATTAACTGATAATAAATAGTGGAGATTTGGTTCATGAATTGATCAATGCATTTAAGCCTGCAGCCCCCGTCAAGGGACCCCACTGTTCTGCAGGTCCTACCACTATTGCTGAAAATGGCTGCAATACACATAGCTATCACATCAATGTTTGATACCAGGCATGCTATCTGGTCTGAAGCTCACAGCAGACTTTGCTTTTATAGGTGAGCAGCTACCAACACACCTGTCACTAATCATCTAGGGAAATGGCTAACATAAGCTATGGAATCTTAGTTAAAAACAGGGTGCATGAGAGAATGTGACCACAATAAGACTAATTAAAAAATTAATCTAATAAACAATATATACACTTAACATCGGCACTCACCTTTCCTAGTTTTGGGGTGCCCTATGGCTTGTGACCACATTGTTTAAACAGACATTGGATGGGCTCTGCACACACTAAATTAACTGATAATAAATAGTGGAGATTTGGTTCATGAATTGATCAATGCATTTAAGCCTGCAGCCCCCGTCAAGGGACCCCACTGTTCTGCAGGTCCTACCACTATTGCTGAAAATGGCTGCAATACACATAGCTATCACATCAATGTTTGATACCAGGCATGCTATCTGGTCTGAAGCTCACAGCAGACTTTGCTTTTATAGGTGAGCAGCTACCAACACACCTGTCACTAATCATCTAGGGAAATGGCTAACATAAGCTATGGAATCTTAGTTAAAAACAGGGTGCATGAGAGAATGTGACCACAATAAGACTAATTAAAAAATTAATCTAATAAACAATATATACACTTAACATCGGCACTCACCTTTCCTAGTTTTGGGGTGCCCTATGGCTTGTGACCACATTGTTTAAACAGACATTGGATGGGCTCTGCACACACTAAATTAACTGATAATAAATAGTGGAGATTTGGTTCATGAATTGATCAATGCATTTAAGCCTGCAGCCCCCGTCAAGGGACCCCACTGTTCTGCAGGTCCTACCACTATTGCTGAAAATGGCTGCAATACACATAGCTATCACATCAATGTTTGATACCAGGCATGCTATCTGGTCTGAAGCTCACAGCAGACTTTGCTTTTATAGGTGAGCAGCTACCAACACACCTGTCACTAATCATCTAGGGAAATGGCTAACATAAGCTATGGAATCTTAGTTAAAAACAGGGTGCATGAGAGAATGTGACCACAATAAGACTAATTAAAAAATTAATCTAATAAACAATATATACACTTAACATCGGCACTCACCTTTCCTAGTTTTGGGGTGCCCTATGGCTTGTGACCACATTGTTTAAACAGACATTGGATGGGCTCTGCACACACTAAATTAACTGATAATAAATAGTGGAGATTTGGTTCATGAATTGATCAATGCATTTAAGCCTGCAGCCCCCGTCAAGGGACCCCACTGTTCTGCAGGTCCTACCACTATTGCTGAAAATGGCTGCAATACACATAGCTATCACATCAATGTTTGATACCAGGCATGCTATCTGGTCTGAAGCTCACAGCAGACTTTGCTTTTATAGGTGAGCAGCTACCAACACACCTGTCACTAATCATCTAGGGAAATGGCTAACATAAGCTATGGAATCTTAGTTAAAAACAGGGTGCATGAGAGAATGTGACCACAATAAGACTAATTAAAAAATTAATCTAATAAACAATATATACACTTAACATCGGCACTCACCTTTCCTAGTTTTGGGGTGCCCTATGGCTTGTGACCACATTGTTTAAACAGACATTGGATGGGCTCTGCACACACTAAATTAACTGATAATAAATAGTGGAGATTTGGTTCATGAATTGATCAATGCATTTAAGCCTGCAGCCCCCGTCAAGGGACCCCACTGTTCTGCAGGTCCTACCACTATTGCTGAAAATGGCTGCAATACACATAGCTATCACATCAATGTTTGATACCAGGCATGCTATCTGGTCTGAAGCTCACAGCAGACTTTGCTTTTATAGGTGAGCAGCTACCAACACACCTGTCACTAATCATCTAGGGAAATGGCTAACATAAGCTATGGAATCTTAGTTAAAAACAGGGTGCATGAGAGAATGTGACCACAATAAGACTAATTAAAAAATTAATCTAATAAACAATATATACACTTAACATCGGCACTCACCTTTCCTAGTTTTGGGGTGCCCTATGGCTTGTGACCACATTGTTTAAACAGACATTGGATGGGCTCTGCACACACTAAATTAACTGATAATAAATAGTGGAGATTTGGTTCATGAATTGATCAATGCATTTAAGCCTGCAGCCCCCGTCAAGGGACCCCACTGTTCTGCAGGTCCTACCACTATTGCTGAAAATGGCTGCAATACACATAGCTATCACATCAATGTTTGATACCAGGCATGCTATCTGGTCTGAAGCTCACAGCAGACTTTGCTTTTATAGGTGAGCAGCTACCAACACACCTGTCACTAATCATCTAGGGAAATGGCTAACATAAGCTATGGAATCTTAGTTAAAAACAGGGTGCATGAGAGAATGTGACCACAATAAGACTAATTAAAAAATTAATCTAATAAACAATATATACACTTAACATCGGCACTCACCTTTCCTAGTTTTGGGGTGCCCTATGGCTTGTGACCACATTGTTTAAACAGACATTGGATGGGCTCTGCACACACTAAATTAACTGATAATAAATAGTGGAGATTTGGTTCATGAATTGATCAATGCATTTAAGCCTGCAGCCCCCGTCAAGGGACCCCACTGTTCTGCAGGTCCTACCACTATTGCTGAAAATGGCTGCAATACACATAGCTATCACATCAATGTTTGATACCAGGCATGCTATCTGGTCTGAAGCTCACAGCAGACTTTGCTTTTATAGGTGAGCAGCTACCAACACACCTGTCACTAATCATCTAGGGAAATGGCTAACATAAGCTATGGAATCTTAGTTAAAAACAGGGTGCATGAGAGAATGTGACCACAATAAGACTAATTAAAAAATTAATCTAATAAACAATATATACACTTAACATCGGCACTCACCTTTCCTAGTTTTGGGGTGCCCTATGGCTTGTGACCACATTGTTTAAACAGACATTGGATGGGCTCTGCACACACTAAATTAACTGATAATAAATAGTGGAGATTTGGTTCATGAATTGATCAATGCATTTAAGCCTGCAGCCCCCGTCAAGGGACCCCACTGTTCTGCAGGTCCTACCACTATTGCTGAAAATGGCTGCAATACACATAGCTATCACATCAATGTTTGATACCAGGCATGCTATCTGGTCTGAAGCTCACAGCAGACTTTGCTTTTATAGGTGAGCAGCTACCAACACACCTGTCACTAATCATCTAGGGAAATGGCTAACATAAGCTATGGAATCTTAGTTAAAAACAGGGTGCATGAGAGAATGTGACCACAATAAGACTAATTAAAAAATTAATCTAATAAACAATATATACACTTAACATCGGCACTCACCTTTCCTAGTTTTGGGGTGCCCTATGGCTTGTGACCACATTGTTTAAACAGACATTGGATGGGCTCTGCACACACTAAATTAACTGATAATAAATAGTGGAGATTTGGTTCATGAATTGATCAATGCATTTAAGCCTGCAGCCCCCGTCAAGGGACCCCACTGTTCTGCAGGTCCTACCACTATTGCTGAAAATGGCTGCAATACACATAGCTATCACATCAATGTTTGATACCAGGCATGCTATCTGGTCTGAAGCTCACAGCAGACTTTGCTTTTATAGGTGAGCAGCTACCAACACACCTGTCACTAATCATCTAGGGAAATGGCTAACATAAGCTATGGAATCTTAGTTAAAAACAGGGTGCATGAGAGAATGTGACCACAATAAGACTAATTAAAAAATTAATCTAATAAACAATATATACACTTAACATCGGCACTCACCTTTCCTAGTTTTGGGGTGCCCTATGGCTTGTGACCACATTGTTTAAACAGACATTGGATGGGCTCTGCACACACTAAATTAACTGATAATAAATAGTGGAGATTTGGTTCATGAATTGATCAATGCATTTAAGCCTGCAGCCCCCGTCAAGGGACCCCACTGTTCTGCAGGTCCTACCACTATTGCTGAAAATGGCTGCAATACACATAGCTATCACATCAATGTTTGATACCAGGCATGCTATCTGGTCTGAAGCTCACAGCAGACTTTGCTTTTATAGGTGAGCAGCTACCAACACACCTGTCACTAATCATCTAGGGAAATGGCTAACATAAGCTATGGAATCTTAGTTAAAAACAGGGTGCATGAGAGAATGTGACCACAATAAGACTAATTAAAAAATTAATCTAATAAACAATATATACACTTAACATCGGCACTCACCTTTCCTAGTTTTGGGGTGCCCTATGGCTTGTGACCACATTGTTTAAACAGACATTGGATGGGCTCTGCACACACTAAATTAACTGATAATAAATAGTGGAGATTTGGTTCATGAATTGATCAATGCATTTAAGCCTGCAGCCCCCGTCAAGGGACCCCACTGTTCTGCAGGTCCTACCACTATTGCTGAAAATGGCTGCAATACACATAGCTATCACATCAATGTTTGATACCAGGCATGCTATCTGGTCTGAAGCTCACAGCAGACTTTGCTTTAAACCATGGTTTATCTTCTATCTAACCCATACGTAAAGGTGATATCTACACATAGGATATATGCTTTGTCTTGCATGTATCTGGGAGGAAATATGATGAAAATGCTGTGAGGTCCCAAATCTCTGAAAATTAAAGAAACCTTTATGAGTGGACTACCCGACACACAAGTGTGAGTTGGGGTACGCCCACCTTCTCTTCTTATATATTCTTATATATTTTTATAATCTTTGCTTGAGCTTAAAACTGGCTAAAGGGTGAGAGACAATATTCTCTATATATTATTCTCATCACCCCCACTTTCTGCCTCAAATATATTGGTACATATTCTGATATATGGTACATCTGGTTTTTCTCTGAGATAAATTGGAAATAAACCACGACGACACATATAAGGAAAAGAACAAGGAAAGATACCTTTATGAGGTTGACGCCATCTACATTCCTGTGAGTTGGGGTACGCCCACATTTCAAATCTAAAAGAAACCTTTACATATGTATATCTTTTTCACTTCTGGTGAGTGAGGTACGCTAATCTAGCTCCTCACAAATTGTTTCTTACACATTATTCACGTCACATCTACACAAACTGTATTTTTTTTTTTCTTCTCTTCGGAGTCTATTCAAAGAGTCACATTCACTTCAAGAAAAAAAACAAGATACAACACTAAAGAAACCTTGATGTGCTTCACACCAACTTACTTTAACGTGAGTTTGGTACGCTTACCCTAAAAAATCACTTTTTCAACACATTAACAATTGTAAATCAAGGACACAAAGGAGTAATTTTTTTCCCTTTTTTTCACTTTATTTCTTCATCACGAGTATCGATCCATTTGAAGCGGACACTGAACCAAAGTGGAATCATATGTCAGGATAAGGAGGACCACACTCCATCATATTTACAAGCATTTTCCTGTTGCGCCGTATTGTATACCAGTTCCTACTTTTTTCTTGTACACATGTTTCTATAAGTGTGGGTGACACTTAAAGGGACTGGGAACATCAGGGCTGCATAGCGCCATATACGGTCCTGTCAAATCCAAAACTCCAGTTTTATCCATATTCAGGCACTCGGGGGACTTGATGAAAGGAGGTTACCCCATAAAGAATGCTTTTAACATTTTGGTTTAATAATTAGTGACTCATCATGAGGAAAATTTACGTATGTATATTTTCCTGATGACGGGTCACAAATTATTAAACCCGAAATGTTAAAATTGTAAGGGGTAACCTCCTTTCATCAAGTTCGCCGAGTGCATATATATATATATATATATATATATATATATATATATATATATATAGTAGGGCGGAGTGAAAAAACTGAAATTGAGAAATTCAAAATCGGCTAGTGTGGAAAAGTTGTGACTTGACCTGAATAAGAAACGTGCAAAAGCTTTTTGATCTGAGTCAACATCTTCTGTTCTGGCAAGAGGCCTGAAGTTTCACTTTTTTGGTGAAAATGACGAAAACTATGAAGATGCTCCGATCTAGTTAAAATTATGTCAGGATGTTTTAGAGTGGTTCATTAATATACTTTAGCATAGTAAAAGAGAGTACGAGCTTGTCCTAGTGCAAAGTGACTGACTGGTGGGAGAAAAAATCCCTAATAATTGACCCATTTTCATGGTCACAATTGTGAATATTGTGTGTTTATAATAGAAGAAGCACAAATACTCTAAATGGAATTTCGATGACACTGTGTGAAATATAACACTGCATAATAGCCCTTAATCAGACCTGATCCCAGTACAAATTTGTTCTCAAAATGGGCAAAACAAATGCTGCATTGCAGGTGGGGCAGATGTAACGTGCTGAGAGAGTTAAATTTGGGTGGGGTGTGTTGAAACTGAAATCTAAATTACAGTGTAAAAATAATGCAGCCGGTATTTACCTTGCACAGAAACAAAATAACTCACACAAATCTAAAGGTGGCCATACATCTACAGATCGATTGTCAGATTGGGCCGGTTGGAACAAACAGCTGGTAATATCTGAATGACCGTTTTTTAGCATTGCAAAGCAAATGGTCAACTGTCATTTGCTCTCATCTTTTACCAGGATTTTGTTCCAACCAGACAGATCGGACAATAAATCTGTAGATGTATGGCCACCTTAAATCTCTCTGCACATGTTACATCTGCCACACCTGCAGTCCAGCATTTTTTTGCCCATTTTGAGAACAAATTTGTACTGCGATCAGGTCTGATTAAGGGCCATTATGCAGTGTTATATTTCACACAGTGTCACTGAAATACATGAAATTGGATTTATGCTGCTCTCTTTGCAGTGCATATACAAAGATAGACAATCCTGTGTATATAAATAAGAAATAACTGTTGCAGTCTGTTATTGAAAAACAGTAACTGTTACAATAAGTATTACAAGTAAGTGTAAACTGTCTAATGTATCATTTTACATATCACTTCTGTTTATTGACAGAAAAACAGTGTTGCATCCCCTATACTGGGAACATGATTGGGCTGCATTACAGCATATAATTATGCCAAAGATAAGCCAATATATTAACTGTTAAATACGTTGAAGTGTATTATGATGTAATAAATTGTAAGCTTGCAGCAGGGCCCTCTAACCCCCAAGTCTGTCTGTCTGTCATTACCCAGTTTGTTTTATCACTGTCTACTATTGTAAAGCGTAAAGGAATCTGCTGAGCTATATAAGAAACTGTAAATAAATAAATAAATAAACAAATACATCTAATGTTTAGGGGGAAAAAAACAAGAACATTGATTCAAAAAATAACAGGTTAATCATTCTATGAGTGGTGTCCATCAGTACATATATGCCAATCACTGTGTTCATTTCTAGGCAGCAGGGCCGTCTTAACAGCAGTGTGGGCACCTGGGCAAAGCAATGCACTGGGGCCCTTACCCATTCTCCCCTCCTAGGGGTGGGGGGTGGTATCAGCAGGAGCTTTGATGTCCCACGGGTGGCAGGGGGTGCTCTATCTTCCATTCAACATGTAGGACCTGGAGCAGTAACTTCTGCTAATTACTTCTTTACTGCACAGGTGGTGGGAGGGTGAACACTAACGTGTGGAAGGGGGCACTGAGCTGTATGAAGGGTCCCTTGTAAATGACTTCCAGGGAGGTAGGGGGTGTTTTATACACAGGGGACGGTTGGATAATGGAGTGGGCTTAATATTCGTCATTTTCTGGTGGAAGGGCAGCTTGTTTGACTGCAGATAACGCCATTATCTGGAAATAGATTTCTTAGCCTAGTATAAAAACCTAGAGTCCCAACTTTCAGGAGGTGCTGGGAACTTGTGTATCAGAGATCAGGAGCCAGAGCAATCCATTGACAAAAATATAAAACTACACCAGACGTTTGGAGCTGGAGCAGGGACCGGCTGCTTGAAGGCTGATATCTCTGGTTCTGGGCATGATAGAGACAAGCCGCTAGTGTCAGAGAGAACCTGAGAAATATGACTGGAAATTGTAATTAACAGGTCGGATGTGGACTGCTGCTTTGAAGTTGGATATCTGCAGTTCCCCAGGGCCGATTTTCAAAATTCTGGTATCCCTGGAAAAAGGGGATCCTCAGTTATCAACATAGAGCCCTTATATGCCTGGGGCCCCTGTGCAAGTGCCCATTAAGCCCATACAAAAAGACAGCCCTGCTAGGCAGGATTGATCAGCAATACTTATTACAGCATAATGCACTTTAATGTTTTTAACTGTTAATATATTGGCTTATCTTTGGCATAATTATATGCTGTAATGCAGCTGCAGGTGGGGCAGATGTAACATGTGCAGAGGGAGTTAATGTGGCCATACATCTACAGATTTATTGTCCGATCTGTCTGTTTGGAACAAAATACTGGTAATGGATGAAAGCACTTTGCTTTGAAATGCTGGAAAACAGCCAAAAACTGTCATTCAGATATTACCAGGTATTTGTTCCAACCAGCCAGATCTGACAATCGATCTGTACCACCTTTAGATTTGTGTTGAGTTATTTTGTTTCTGTGCAGGGTAAATACCTGCTGCATTATTTTTACACTGCAATTTAGATTTCAGTTTCAACACACCCCACCCAAATTTAACTCTCTCAGCACGTTACATTTGCCCCACCTGCAATGCAGCATTTGTTTTGCCCATTTTGAGAACAAATTTGTACTGCGATCAGGTCTGATTAAGGGCTATTATGCAGAATTTGTGCTTCTATTATAAACACGTTCAGGAGAAAACACACAATATTCACAATTGTGACCATGAAAATGGTCAATTATTAGGGATTTTTTCTCCCACCAAAGTCAGTCACTTTGCACTAGGACAAGCTCGTACTCTCTTTTACTATGCTAAAGTATATTAATGAACCACTGTAACGATCAGATCAGGTGATCGATCAAATTAACGTATGCCTCCTGTTATGATTATCTGTCCGGTGAATGTATGTCTGATATTGGTGTAATAGTTATGTCTCCTGTAATTATGTGGGAGATCAGAACATGTCATGTATTATGTGTGTGGACTATTGGTGACCCAGGGAGTGTAGCCATCTGTGGACTCCTCTGGAGTTAAGATGTAAGATAAGATCTGAGACCCCTCATAAACCAGATTGGGGGGGAGAGCAATAGTGTCCAGCCAACCGGCCAAAGTGGCTCTGGCCCTGCACTAAATGACCTCTTATCACTTGAGGAATGTATAAGATCTACTTCAAAGCAGGGACAAATTCTTTATGGGAAAGATCTAGGGACCTTCACTAGGCTCAGCAAGGGAATGGTTAAAAATCCCAAGGGTGGGAGGGATGAGGGAGGCTGCAGATAAAACCTCTGTACCTTGGGATAGTCAGTGTCACTACCTGGGGGTCGAGCAAGCAGGCTGTAGGCGACGAGAGATTTCTTGTGGAGGACCCCCCCACTTCAGGATTGTAGGATACGGTTCTGTCTTTTTTTCCTTTTATTTTATTTCTGAAATTTGCATTTAAAACTCGTGTGTACTTTTAAAATCTCTGTAAAATCTTGTAACTGTTTTCTAAAGCTCTGTAGTTTTCTAGGAATAAATAATACATATTCTCAGTCCTGGTTCTGTGTTCTTAAGACTCATTAGCCTCAGAAGAGAAAGGCTGGAAAGCGTTACCATTGTTATCTTGTATTGTGTGGTCAGGGGCGAGCCAAGCCGCCCCTTGCGCAGTTTCAGGCGCTAAAATCAGGTTTTGGCTGGTGGCAGTGTACCTCAAGGAAAGGACCCGAGTGTCCTGAGTGAACCCCAGTCACGGCCGGCGCTGCTCAGATTGACGTATCGGAGCAGGCGACCGGTGGGTCCGTGACATTTGGTGGCAAGCGGTGGGGTGGAGAATTCATTTTTCTCTTTAAGAACTTAAGTGAGTGTGGGTAGAATTTTGTGAGAAATACCCACATCACCAGAATCAGAACTCAGAGCTTTACTATAGTTTTAAAAGTCACACAGTGAGTGCAATTTCTGTTCCCCTTCCTTCTCTTGTTTTTCTTTCCTATCATTTTATTTGACAAGTGTGAGACTCCGGATGGCTGATTACCAGCAGATGAGGAGAGATGACCTGGCGGTCGTGTGTGTGCAGAGGAATATCCCTTGGTCTGGCCAGAGTAGAAAACGTATGATTCAGGCACTAGTGGATGCCGATCGGACTCTAGCTGCTGGAGGAAACCAGTCCATGGACAATCCTACCCCAGGGGCTCAGTCAGCACTGGACAGTACAAACGATGCCGCGCCAGGGTTAAACCGTTCTGCTGGACCCAGCAAGTCTACACTGCCGAGCGACCTTCTAGCTGTTATCAGGCAAATTAAGAATGTGAACCCCGTATTCGCTTTGCAGGTGGTGCAGTTCTGCCAAGGCATTGTCGACAGAGAGGCTGCGGAGCGCAAAGCCATTGTCGACAGAGAGGCTGCTGAGTGCAAAGCCATACGAGAGGCTGAGAAGCGCAAAGCCGTACGAGAGGCTGAGGCTGCAGAGCGTCAGGCCCAGCGTGAGTACCAGTTGGAACTGGTGAGGCTCAGGGGGCTGATCGCTGTTGGTGAACCAGTGGAGGATGATACAGGGCATCAGGATGGCGAACCTTTACGTGAGACTTTATCTGCCGTGGCTACTGAGTTAGCAGGAGATGGGCTTCGTACTGAACTTTTACTGTCTGCGGAAGTAAATAATGTGTTGGATCATGATGTGGACTCTGTTATCAATCATGGGGAGCCTAACAAGGGACAGAGGTCCCAAATCACCGCTGACGCGAATTTCACCGGACCGTGTCATGCACAGTTCCCTGTCTTGGAAGCAGACAGAGGAAGCCAAGTGAGTGTCAGCTTGGTTGGGAGTAACGAGCTGGCCCTGGACACTACAGCCGATGCTCAGAGAGGTGACATCTCTGCTAGCACCAGGGAGACTGTAGGATGTGTGGCAGTCAGGGAGACTGCAGAGTACCAATCCCCTACAGCACCAGAAGAGCCCAGTGAGTATTCTGACCCATATGGTGATGATTATCCGTTTAGGCTTATGAGCCCAGAAGAACTCACTACAGAATGTCAGCTGCAAGGTATCTCCTGCCCCAACAATTCCCGCTGGGAGATGATCAAGCGGCTCACCCGTGCACGAAATGATGAGCGCAATGTTTTCGGCATGTATCGCGGTGAGTTTCTAACCTGGGGTCCCGATGCGACTCCTTGGTTACTGCTGAGAGACCTGACGGACTGTTTTGAAATAGCGCAGCAATATGCTTATGATTGTAAAAAGCTCGATACTCCATGGTGGAAAGAGCAGTGCCGCTGGGCAGAGGCTGAAAGGAATCGCCTGGAACAGCTTCTATCACCAGCTATGGAACCAACGACACAGCCTACCGGGGTTTCCCTCATGGACATGGTACCCGGGCCTGCTACAATCAGTGTGGAACCTGTTCCAGAGACCTCACATCACAAGGTCCAGTTTAAACTGCTGGAAGATGTGAGCAGCATGTTCCCTCCCGTTGCTCCAGATTTGTTGCCGGAAGCGGCTGGCTGCATAGTGAAAGTATGCAGGGGAGAGACTATGTCGGAAATAGGAATGGGACTTTCTGACTGTATGCACACAAGTATGTGTGGGACTACTGATGTGGGACTTTTATTAACTCCACACATATCTGTCGCTAACCCTTCTGAACCATATGATGCATCTCAGGTAGTATGTAACCATGCTGAACATTGCAATGTTGTTACTTTGTGTGAAGCCCCTGGGATGATCTGTGATAGTGCCGTACCTTCGGTAGAGGTGGAGGGTGAGTTAGAGACAGGTATAGTGGGTAATCCTTGCCAGTTTGTGGGGTTAAATGAATGCCCTAATCTAGTTGGGAATGAGACACCCTCACTCACCAGTGGTAGGAGTGCTGCTGGTGATGTCATTAAGGTTGCTGTGCTAGACGGTAACCCTGTTCCTCCAGTGATGTCTGGTTGTGACAGGGTGCCAGGGAACTCTAACTGCACAAATGGGACAGATCTGAGTTGGTTGCAGGCAGCGCATGTACCTGCCAATAAGCTACTGGTGACAACATGCTCAGATAACCCCATTCCTGCTCAGAGACAATGGGACCCAGATATAGCGTTTTTGCCACGGTGCAATTGTAAGCCAGCAGGAGGGGCCCCATGTGTTGTGGAAGATGCACAGGCTAATTTGCAGGTATTGCAGGATGTCTCCCCAGGTTATGATATTGGTGTTACTGTTGATAATGTGATGTCTTGCGCTACTGTGGGAAATGTGGTACCAGGTATAATAAGTGACCCGGTGGGTCCTGTGTGCACTGTAGACCTGTCAGATAGGGAGAGAGTGTCCCTTACTGCAGCTTTCCCCCCAAACCCCCCTCCTTACTGTAGCCACACAAGAACAGATACAGGAACACAGCAGGGATTCCCTCCAGACACTGAGAAACCTCCAGAGAGTGCATTTTTCCAGCATCACTGGATAACGGATGCCTCTCCTGAGAACCTCAGTGGCACCACCCCAGCCACAGAACCTGCGGGTCTGGGAGGGAAGGTCAGGCTCAGGAAGGTGTCCTGGACTGCCATGGAAAGCTTGGCTTTCCACGCAGAACTGAGAATCAACCCTGCACAGGCTGCCCCATACCTGGGAAGTGGGAAAGATACCCCTGGGTACAGTGAAAGGGTTGTTTTAGGAATAGAGCCAGTGGCTAGTAGGGAAGCTGCTGTGTGTAACCAGAAGGTTGGGAGGGCCCGTGAAGCACAGGTAAACTCAGCTATATTAACCTCAGAAAAGCTGAGCTGGGATGTTCCCAAGACAGGGGACAAGGACCTGCTGGTATTCCCCCTTGCAGAAACGTGCCCCCCTTCACAATTCACACACACAGACACAGAGGGCGAATCTCCTCACAAAAGGATGAGGTGTGAGGTGTTGAGTGAGTGGACCTTCCCCCCAGTGAAGGGGAGGGGGGGTCAGTCAGCTCAGGAGAGGTGCTGGGAAGACATGTTTAAGTCTGTATATAGTGCTGGGAGAATGCCCCACACCTGTGGTATAGTTAAACGTGCCGAGTTACGAGTCCCAGGGGGATGGCCGTTTGGGGTGTGGAGGAATGGTCTGGTACTGATCTCAGTGAGTAAGGCCAAACTGCCAGCTGCAGGGGAGAATCCGTGCCCAGGAGTCCGACGCACAGCTGTGGTGGGCAGTGTCAATATCAGCCGGGATGGACACAGCTCCCACTATATCACTGTGCTCACAGACTATGGGTTCGAGGACACCTGTGTGCTTTTAGTTTGCCATCTCCTGCGAGAGGGACAGGGACTATGCCCATTGCCCACCCTAGCCACGGCTATGGCGTCAGGTGGTGCCAGGACAGACGTCAAGTATAGTGAAGTGTTAGTACAGATCCCGCAGAATCAGTGGCAGTCTGTCTCAGCACAGAGACCACTGCTACCTGTCCAGGTGATGTAGTGAATAGCGCACTGAGGAGATGGTGACGTGGGTCACCACCTCTGTGCGCCATTTTAAAAGGGGGAGGTGTAACGATCAGATCAGGTGATCGATCAAATTAACGTATGCCTCCTGTTATGATTATCTGTCCGGTGAATGTATGTCTGATATTGGTGTAATAGTTATGTCTCCTGTAATTATGTGGGAGATCAGAACATGTCATGTATTATGTGTGTGGACTATTGGTGACCCAGGGAGTGTAGCCATCTGTGGACTCCTCTGGAGTTAAGATGTAAGATAAGATCTGAGACCCCTCATAAACCAGATTGGGGGGGAGAGCAATAGTGTCCAGCCAACCGGCCAAAGTGGCTCTGGCCCTGCACTAAATGACCTCTTATCACTTGAGGAATGTATAAGATCTACTTCAAAGCAGGGACAAATTCTTTATGGGAAAGATCTAGGGACCTTCACTAGGCTCAGCAAGGGAATGGTTAAAAATCCCAAGGGTGGGAGGGATGAGGGAGGCTGCAGATAAAACCTCTGTACCTTGGGATAGTCAGTGTCACTACCTGGGGGTCGAGCAAGCAGGCTGTAGGCGACGAGAGATTTCTTGTGGAGGACCCCCCCACTTCAGGATTGTAGGATACGGTTCTGTCTTTTTTTTCTTTTATTTTATTTCTGAAATTTGCATTTAAAACTCGTGTGTACTTTTAAAATCTCTGTAAAATCTTGTAACTGTTTTCTAAAGCTCTGTAGTTTTCTAGGAATAAATAATACATATTCTCAGTCCTGGTTCTGTGTTCTTAAGACTCATTAGCCTCAGAAGAGAAAGGCTGGAAAGCGTTACCATTGTTATCTTGTATTGTGTGGTCAGGGGCGAGCCAAGCCGCCCCTTGCGCAGTTTCAGGCGCTAAAATCAGGTTTTGGCTGGTGGCAGTGTACCTCAAGGAAAGGACCCGAGTGTCCTGAGTGAACCCCAGTCACGGCCGGCGCTGCTCAGATTGACGTATCGGAGCAGGCGACCGGTGGGTCCGTGACAACCACTCTAAGACATCCTGACATAATTATAACTAGATTGGAGCATCTTCATAGTTTTCGTCATTTTCACCAAAAAAGTGAAACTTTAGGCCTCTTGCCAGAACAGAAGATGTTGACTCAGATCAAAATGCTTTTGCACGTTTCTTATTCAGGTCAAGTCACAACTTTCCCACACTAGCCGATTTTGAATTTCTCAATTTCAGTTTTTTCACTCCGCCCTAATATATATATATATGGATTGAGATATGATGAACTAGAAAATCTTCATATTGTATGTATAAAATATATCAGAAATATAATGCAGCACTCTTTCTTAAAAACAACAACAGCATAGTGAGTCATTAATGTGTAGAACTTTGCTGAAAGTAGAACATTTCTTAATTTCTTATGGCTTTTACTTGTCTCAATTAAGGACACCGCTATAAATATTGTATTTTTATGAAAACTGATTTGTGTGGTAGTGACTTTATTATTTCTATAAACATATTTATTGGTTTGTCATTGAGTTTTCCTATATAATGTTCATTAAAATATTTCCACTGGATGGCGCAGTTACTTATGCACAATTATTAACCCCTTCCCGACGGGGCGTTTTTTGTTAACTTTTTTTTTTTTTCCTCCTCGCGTTCAAATAAGCGTAACTTTTTTAATTTTCCGGCTATATAGACACATGAGGGCTTTTTTTTGCGGGACAAGTTGTACTTTTTAATGGTACCATTTACTATACCGTATAATATTCTGGGGAATCAGGAAATAATTCAATGTGGGGTAAAAAGAAAAAAAAAACGCAATTCCACAATTTTGCGCTGGTTACGTTTTTTTTGGAGTTCATAGTTCGTTTAAAATGATGGGTTATCTTTATTCTATGGGTCGTTACGATTCCGGTGATACCAAACTTATATAGTTTTCGTTACGTTTTACCACTAAAAAAAATATAGAAAATTTTACGGTTTTTCTAATTTGCGTCGCGTCGCCATGTTCTGCAGCTTATAACTTTTTTATTTTTCCACCTACGGACCTGGGTGAGGGCTCATTTTTTGCGGGCTGAAGTGTACTTTTTAATTAATACCATTATGGGATATGTGCGACTTTCTGATCTCTTTTAGTTACTTTTTTTTGGGTAGGCGATGCAACCAAAAAACATAGTTTTGGCGTTGGGAATTTTTTCCGTTTACGCCTTTAACCGTGCGGGATAACTAATGTTATATTTTAATAGATCGGACTTTTAGGAACGCGGCGATACCAAATATGTTTATTTTTTTTATTTTTTATTTATTTTTATTTGTGAAATGGGGAAAGGGGGGTGATTTGAACTTTTAATATTTTTTTTTTTTTTAACTTCTTTTTTTTTGTTTTTTGTTTTTACTTTTACTACAAGGCCCCCTACTGTACTTGACCACTAGGGGGCGCGATCGCCTGTACTAGGTTCAGCCATAGAGCTCTATGGCTGAACATAGTGATTTTCAGCACTTCCTATTACATCCTGCCTCAGGCAGGATGTAATAGGAATGCTGACATGGCCAGCACAGGGGTCTACATTAGACCCCTGGCTGCCATGGCAACCGATCGGCACCCTCCGATCTCGCCGCGGGGGGCCCCGATCGGCGCCGGAGGGGGACGCCCCCCCTCCGATCAGCTATTTAAGCACTGCGGGCGCTTTGCCCGCGGTGCTTAAAGGGTTAAACGGCCACGATCGGCGAACTCGCCGCTCGTGGCCGTGAGAGCAGGTACCTGGCTGTAATATACAGCCATTACCTGCTCTCTTTCAAGCCAGCTCACTCCGTGAGCTGGCTTGATTCCCCCGCAACCGTCATATGACGTACATGTACGTCATATGTCGGGAAGGGGTTAATTTGAGCTGATTATGTATATTGCAATTTTCACTTATGTATTCAATGCTGATTTACAATAAAAAGTAACAACATACCATATGACTCCAAACAAAACTGGTTACATTAAAAATGGTAACATTTGCAGAATATTTACGTAAATTTATCAGTCTTATTAATTAAATCTAGATTTTTGGGGGGGATGTTCGGAAGCAGTAAATACAACATAACCACATTGAAGAAGTAAACTAGATGGGCAATGTGATAATGTTTGATACTGCTTTCTGCTGATTATAAAGAGGCAATTTATTTAATTTTAATAATGATTCATTAATGTAACGATCAGATCAGGTGATCGATCAAATTAACGTATGCCTCCTGTTATGATTATCTGTCCGGTGAATGTATGTCTGATATTGGTGTAATAGTTATGTCTCCTGTAATTATGTGGGAGATCAGAACATGTCATGTATTATGTGTGTGGACTATTGGTGACCCAGGGAGTGTAGCCATCTGTGGACTCCTCTGGAGTTAAGATGTAAGATAAGATCTGAGACCCCTCATAAACCAGATTGGGGGGGAGAGCAATAGTGTCCAGCCAACCGGCCAAAGTGGCTCTGGCCCTGCACTAAATGACCTCTTATCACTTGAGGAATGTATAAGATCTACTTCAAAGCAGGGACAAATTCTTTATGGGAAAGATCTAGGGACCTTCACTAGGCTCAGCAAGGGAATGGTTAAAAATCCCAAGGGTGGGAGGGATGAGGGAGGCTGCAGATAAAACCTCTGTACCTTGGGATAGTCAGTGTCACTACCTGGGGGTCGAGCAAGCAGGCTGTAGGCGACGAGAGATTTCTTGTGGAGGACCCCCCCACTTCAGGATTGTAGGATACGGTTCTGTCTTTTTTTTCCTTTTATTTTATTTGTGAAATTTGCATTTAAAACTTGTGTGTACTTTTAAAATCATTGTAAAATCTTGTAACTATTTTCTAAAGCTCTGTAGTATTTCTAGGAATAAATAATACATATTCCCAGTTCTGGTTCTGTGTTCCTAAGACTCATTAGCCTCGGAAGAGAACGGCTGAAAAACGTTACCATTGTTATCTTGTATTGTGTGGTCAGGGGCGAGCCAAGCCGCCCCTTGCGCAGTCTCAGGCGCTAAAATCAGGTTTTGGCTGGTGGCAGTGTACCTCAAGGAAAGGACCCGAGTGTCCTGAGTGAACCCCAGTCACGGCCGGCGCTGCTCAGATTGACGTATCGGAGCAGGCGACCGGTGGGTCCGTGACAATTAAGAAAATACTTTAGTTGAATTTAGACTAAATTTTTGAATTTTACATTCCATAGTGCATATAATAGGACTGCAGGTCTGAATGCCAATGCGAGTAACGATTATATGACTGTGTTCTGAGCCACACGCAAGTGCCAAGGGGCAGCAAAAGTGTCTCCCAAAGGCCCTGAGACCTGGGTGATGGCACAGTTCTCATCCCCTTAATTATGGCTTTGACTCTGGCATCATGTCCTCTACATGCCCACAACAGTCATGTATAGCAGTTCCCATACATATGCCCAGTTGACACATACCATATCTTGTACCAAGAGAAATGTCTGGGATCCATGATGAATGTTATGAAAGGAAAAAGTGTCAGATGGATGATATGATACCTTTCTATAGCAATGAGCACTTCTATAGAAATTAGACGCTGACTATGAGCAGTATTCAATGAGAAAAATTTGCCATGTTTTATGGCGAGTTTGTGCTTTTGCTCTCAAAAAGCGAGCAACCCTATTCAACGTGCACTTCTCGCCGTCTTTCTGAGTGATTTTCGCCGTGTCTCTCCGTGTAGCAATTCTCCATCTTTTCATGGAGAAGTGGAATGTGAACTTTTTAAATAAAAGTTTTTTTGTTTTAATTTTGGTGTCAAAAAATCAGGAATTTTATTCTGTGAAGGGGCATGCTATTTTTATTCATGTGCTTATAGCACATGAATATATATTTTAATTTAAAAAAAAAAAGATATATTTTTTTTTTTACAGAGCAGCCAGCAGGGGGCTGGGAGCCGAGCCGCTCATTAGATATTCATATATTCACTGCACATGATCATTACATATGCATAATCGGGATTAGTGAATATACCCGGTCCCCTTCTGGCTCTGGGGGGGGGGGCAGCTTGTGCTGCCTGGGTCCTGGGGAGCCCACCTCCCCCCCACATACGTTCTGGGGCAGGCAGGGAGACTTCAATCTCCCTGCCTGCCACCGTCCCATGGCTCCCTGCCGCGGACACTCGTCCGCTGCAAGGGTTGAGATTCGCCGCGAGGGGCTACTCGCCCCTCCGACATTGAATACGGAGAGAGCGTGTGGCAGCCAGCCCTCCGGAACACAGCGAGTGTGCAGCGAATCCTAAACAGGATTCGCAGCACACGGCGATATTTCTCATTGAATACTGCCCTATGAAAATATAAATATTTTTTTTTGAGGGGATCACCTAATACATCTAATGCAAATAAATGTTTAAATGCTAGAGCATTGGGGAAACTGCCAAGAGCGCTGGGAATGTCACATGATCCGAGGGTGTAGCAAAGTGTTGCTATGACAATCGTAGTATTTCAGCACTAAAATTGTCAGCTCAGTGATTTATATTTACATGGGAAACCCCTTTAACAATATATCTCATGTAGACGTGTGTAGAGATGTGTAGGGTGACATTGCATTTGTATGAACTCACTGAAATTCTTCCACTTTTTTAAACATATACCCCCATACAATGTATCAATATTTAATCAAATTAAAGTGTAACCATTATCTACACACTGAGAAGGCTGCTAGCATGATATTCGTATTTACAATTGGTACAACCAGGGCCGCCAAGAGAAATCCTGGGCCCCGGTACAACAATTTTGTGAGGCCCACACGGACGGAGCTCCCCGCACACTCTGCGGACTCTTGTTACGCCACTGCTTCCAAGGTGGATACAGGGACAAAAATTTACACCGTAATGCCTATTACACATGTCACACACCCATTACATATTAAACCACATGCCATAATGCTCATTACATGTTATGCCACACACCATAGTGGGCAGTAAACATTATGCCATACACCGTAATACCTATTACATATTTTACCACATGCCATAATGCCCATTACATATTATTCCTCACAACGTAATGCTCATCGCCGATTATGCCACACATCAATGTATATTACATATAATACCTCCCATTTTATGCCCCATACTGTAAGTTGCGCTTACCTAAATGCTCATTGCTATGGGCTTAATGCTTGATGCCAGGGGTTAACATGCTCTACCAGGGGTTAACATGCTTGTTGCCATGGGTTTACATGCTCTGCCTGGAGTTACATGCTCTGCCAGGGGGTAACATGCTCTTTGCCGTGGGATTAACCTGCTCTGCCAGGGGTTACATGCTCGTTGCCATGGGTTTACCATGTCACTGAGCCATGGTAAGCTCCCAAGTCACATGGATGGCTCTGTAGTCGGAGAGCAGAAGGACCTCTGTGATGCTTCTGCCCCCACGTCCGCCCACATCCGCACTCCCAATGCAGATGATGAAAAGCTGACTCCGGCACACTCAGACCCAGTGCACTCGTCGCCAAATTTAAAAAAAAAATGTGTGTCCAGACTGGGGCCCCCCTGACAGGCCTGGGCCCGGGTAAATTGTACCTGCTC
Source organism: Crinia signifera (assembly GCF_055691185.1). Lineage (NCBI taxonomy): Eukaryota > Metazoa > Chordata > Amphibia > Anura > Myobatrachidae > Crinia > Crinia signifera. The sequence goes on from NC_139221.1 coordinate 271,577,921, forward strand.
CCCCCCTCTCTCGGCACCCCTGGGTACAACCCTAAAGCTGGGTACACATTAGATGACACTGCAAACAATATAATGTTGGTCATTATTTCCCTTGAACTCTTTGACAAATTATATAGTGCATACACACTGAGCAATTTCACAAAAGATATCCTCAGTGGCCACATTCCGGAGTATAGCTGCCGTTGACGATATCCTCAGGTTGAGCATCATGTACAGATGACAGAGGACATCACTAATGACTCACAGCAGTACGCATAACTAACAATTTTGGGCCTTATTCTGATCGGTGCGGCCAAACGTGCGTACGTTCACTATTAACGTACGCTAGCCGTACGCGGCCGTTGGGGTTAAGTCCACCCACAAATCAGCCGCTTACTTACGGGCAATAACAACGTAGAAGGGGAGTGGCGTACAAATGAGCGTACGCGGCCGGCCCAGCCCTTACACTCCGACAACTAGCGTACAACTGAGCGTACGGCAACGTACGCGGACGTCTTTCGTCCGTCTTCCCAACGACTTCTTGCGGAGATCTGAGCGTACGCCAGCTTGCACGGACGGCTCCCTATTGTTTTCAATGGAAAACTCAGCTTATGTCACCGCTCGTGAGAGTGAGCGTACGTCCGTGTACGCTGGCATACCCTTCACATATATGGACCTGCAAATCTTGCCTTTCAACTACAATTCTGACAATTGATTAATTAATCTATTTGTTATTCAATTATTGTTTTCTATTAACTCAATTGTCTACCTTAATAAAGACCCTAATAAAACTACATTTTAACCCTCATTACATGTATATTTGTTATGTTCTAATGTGGCATTTTAATCACTATCTATGTGTCCCCATATTGCTGTTACTTTTAAATCAAGTTATGTTGGTGTTTCTGTATATGTACTAAATTATGTCCATAATTAGTTTGTCCAAAATGTGTAACATGTATACCTACCCTGATGTTATGTGTGATGTTTTAATCGAACAACATTAAACATTCATGCATTTTCACTATGTGTTATTTTACTCAAAAACACACACATTCACACATCAATCATTACCCCTCACCTCAAATTACAAATATAAATTACATTACACATCTGTATGTACCTACCCTTACAAGCCCTCTAACATATTTATTATTAAAAACACAGGCAATTTAGAACACAATAGAAACTTTTATTTCTAACAAAAACAATAAGGGGGGGGGGGGGGGATAAAAATAAATTAAATGCGGGCCTCCAGTAGGCCAAAAAGTATTTGGAGATACAGGAGAGTCAGGACGATCTCCCGCATCAGGGCTGCCACCTCCTCCTGCTGCTGTTCAGTGTCTGTAATGAAGGGATAAAACAAAAAATTAATATATAACATACACAAATGTTTGTTGTATTTGTACATAATAAAAAGTTCAGAGTTATGTGTGAAGGCCACATACATTTTGAAACTACATTGAAGATGGGTCTGCTGTAAACACAGTACTAAAAAATAATATGTTAACACACACATACTGTACATAGTAAATAACATTAATTAAATTACTCCTTCTTGAATGTATGTATGCTGAGACCCAATTGGTAGTTTGGTTTTGGGGGACTGTCCTCTAACCTCACAATTAGGCTGTGCTATTTAAGGGTAATGACATTGTTGTGGCTTAAGCACTCCTTACTATTTTAAATTTAGGACATTGCTGTACAAATTATAGGCCTACAGCTATGTTTGTAAAGCATGCATCCGCATGGCCTCACACACTATTAACAAAACAATCTCTACATTTATGTTGCACATCATGCTGGGAACTGGAGTTACCCAACACCTGGAGCCACATTACTACCACACCACTAATGTCGGATATCTCATTGGATGTACTGTTATGTCAATTATTCAAGGGGTGAGGCATGGCCACACTCAAAAAACCCACCAAGGGGACCCTTGTTCCTGGAGAAGGACAGGACACACCTCATGGTCGCCCTGCAGTGATATGTTGCAACTAATGTTGATGTTGGATACACATATGTGGTTGTTGTGATTGTTTATGTGTAGAAATGTGTAGGTAAACATTAGACACATTATTTACTTACGGCTACTTGAGCCATCCTGGTCGCCGCTGGTTGGCTGTGCGGTGGTTGGGGGGGTCAGGAGCAAGGGGGATGGGATGGGAATTCGGATAGAGGTAGTGGGTGTGAGTGGGGATTGGAGAGGTTTGGGGGTGGGTGGTGGAGAGGTGTAGGGGGGTTGGAAATGGGGTGGGGTGGGGGTGGGGGTAGGGGTGTGGGTGGGGGTGGGGGTTGGGGAGGGGGTGGGGGTGGGGGTTGGGGAGGGGGTGGGGGTTGGGGAGGGGGTGGGGGTTGGGGAGGGGGTGGGGGAAGGGGATGGGGAAATTGTGTGGGCCCCAGCTTGAGCCATTGTCTCGGACTCCTCTTCCTCCTCCTCCTCTTCCTCCTCCTCTTCTTCCTCCTCCTCTTCCTCCTTCTCCTCTTCCTCCTCCTCTTCTTCCTCCTCCTCCTCTTCCTCCTCCTCTTCCTCCTCCTCGTCTGGCTGCTCCAGGGCTGCCTGCTCCTGGGCTGCCTGGTCCCGGGCTGCCTGCTCCCGGGCTTCCATGCGTGCCCTTGCCCGTGCTGAAATGTTCATGTTGATGACATAGAAATCGAAGATTGGGTTGCATAAAAAAGGGGGAAAGAAAAATTCACATTAGTCATGCTCATAACCTTCCAAATTATCATTGCTGTTATATTTCAGACATTTATCATGCAAACTAATTGATATGCTACACCCAAAAACTGAGCAACTACTTAACCCCCCCCCTATACACCCCCTATACACCCCATATACACCCCATATACACCCCCTATACACCCCCTATACACCCATATACACCCCCCTATACACCCCCTATACACCCCATATACACCCCATATACACCCCCTATACACCCCCTATACACCCATATACACCCCCTATACACCCCCTATACACCCCCTATACACCCCATATACACCCCATATACACCCCCTATACACCCCCTATACACCCATATACACCCCCTATACACCCATATACACCCCCTATACACCCCATATACACCCCCTATACACCCATATACACCCCCTATACACCCCATATACACCCCCTATACACCCATATACACCCCCTATACACCCCATATACACCCCATATACACCCCCTATACACCCATATACACCCCCTATACACCCCATATACACCCACATACTCAGGAACATATTTATAAAAAGTACAGAAAACATTTGCAAAAAACCGCAGACATACTAGTAATAAAAACTTACATCGGGCAATATGGCGGCGAAGTGTGCAGAGCAACACTGGCTGCCACCGGCGCATGTCAGACCAGCGCCGCTCAACTTGCCCCAGGCTTCTGCGGACGCCGGTCGTGGAGTATATTAGGCGGCGGGCAGCAGTATACGCCCGCCGCTTGTCCATATTGCTGACATATGGGCCCCTGGGCCCCAGGTGACGGTCCATGACCTCAACCAAGGCCAACAGCTCCTGGGTCGAAAACGGCCTAGCCCTGGTTGAAGTCATATTGCCAATGGCGCAGTTAATAATTGCAGGTACATATATCACTTTTGGTGCTTGCTGATTGGTCTAAAAAATTGTTTGTTTGGTATTAACTTTATTAATCCTTCTTACATTAACAAACTGGATGCGAATAGAAACTTACGCGGACCGTTTCGATATACACAGACCAAAACCAACAGCATGCATTCAATGTATAGAGAGGAACTGTATATACAGTGTGCGAAAAATAATACACGCAAGCGTCTACTTATAAATACGCTGCTTAAAGGGGGGCACAATACACCGTTTTCCATGGAGAGACGTACTGTATATACAGTGTGCGGAAAATAATACACGCAAGCGTCTACTTATAAATACGCTGCTTAAAGGGGGGCACAATACACCGTTTTCCATGGAGAGACGTACTGTATATACAGTGTGCGGAAAATAATACACGCAAGCGTCTACTTATAAATACGCTGCTTAAAGGGGCACAATGCAACATGTTGGTGTATGACAATTTCAGACTCATTACATATGTAAGGAAAGCATTATAACGTGATGTTTTGAAATGTGACTCACAAAGCATACACGAACTCCAACAGATACCAGCTGACAACACTCATCATTGGAATGACAGGTGCACACATTTCACGATGCAGAACACAATGCTCCACAACCTGTGTATGTGCATATACAGGTGATTGATCAGGTGCGTGGAGACCTGCGTAATTTAAGCGGCAATTATCGGCGGGAAATATCGGCGTAAATTAGCAAGTCCATTGCGGAAAAAATATACGCCCCCTTGTTCATGGCGGGAGATTAACATATAAATATTCAGTCAGATGCAGGCCAGAATTGCTGCAAACATGTCTAGTTCTGACGATTCCGCAGCTGAGGACGCTCTGCAGAGAGCACAAGCAGAATCCCTGCTTGAAGCGTTACAGAAGAGGGAACAGGAGCGGAGAAAGAGGGCTCAAGAGAGAGGTAGCCTGCCAGACCAAGCGGGCCCCTCACTAACAGGCCCTGTTCAACCTCCACCAGCTCCACAAGGGCCAAGCAACCAGCCAGAACAAGAGGTTGCATCTCTCCAAACAGGTGTGACCCAGCAGGTGCATGGTGAGAGAACTGGGGCCACCAGAAAACAGGCTGCAACATCGAGGGTGAGGACTGAGCAGGATGCCACCACCAGAAAGAGAAACCCTGCATTTGTAGAGGCAGAATTAAGAATCTTAGTGCCCAGGGCACGCGAATGGATAGAATTGGCAACCAGGAAGCCGGGTGCCAGTGCAAGGAGAAAGCTTTGGGACAAGATCACAGAGGAAGTGAACCAGGTGTCACCAGTGGTCAGAGATTGGCTAGCGGTGAAGAAAAGGTTAGTGTGTTTGTCAGGGCTATTTTTCAGCAGGCTCCAGCAGGAACTGAGGCCCTTATTCTAGTTCACTCAGACAAAATATTTCTTAGATGGACAAAACCATGTGCACTGCAGGTGAGGCAGGTGTTACTTGTGCAGAGATAATCAGATTTGGGTGGGGTTTTACACCTGCCTCACCTGCAGTGCACATGGTTTTGACCATCTAAGAAATATGTGGTCAGAAAGAGTGACCTAGAATAAGGGCCTCAGTTGCTGCTGGAGCCTGCTGAAAAATAGCCCTGGTGTTTGTCCCCCTGATAATGTCATATGTGTGTACATATGTTACATGTATGTTTTGAGAATAATAGAAAGGTGTGTTTGAAGATAGTGCTACACTTCAATGTCACATGTGAACACAACCATGTCTAATAACCCACATTGATATATAAAACATGCACCATTGGTGTGATGTGAGGTTATGGGCACAGTTCTGCTCATGTGAAGTATGTGATGGGACAAGAGAAAGTGTGTTTTTGAAAGAGTTGTTGTAACATGTTCCATATGATGCTACTGAAACAAGAATGAGCAAACTGTGCACATGTAGCTGGTGAGAAACTACACATCCCAGTATGCCATCCCATAGTTAAATTACTCCATAATAACCACATTGTCAAGCTATGGTGGAATGTGTAGTTTCACAACAGGTGGAGGTGCATAATTTGGCCATGGATGATGTCATTTCTGCATAGTGATGTATGTATGTGCATTTAGTGGCCTAATGAATGTGATGAGACACTGAAATGCCTCCTAATGGAGACATGAATGTGTGTGTGGGACACATATGGCTAAAAAACATAAGATCACCCACACTAGGAAATGTCACGTAGCTAGGGGTACCACCTAGTCCCTTTAATTCCGGACACATATTAATTACACAGGTTCTGTGGCTGGCTGACTTCAAGACTCCACTTCACCTAATTTTAAACTGCCACAGAACCTGTGTAAGTAACATGTGTCCGGAATTAAAGGGACTAGGTGGTAACCCTACACGTAGCACAGTGGTGCACATATCTCATGGTGATATTTGTATTTTTAAACTTGTAGGTGGACTGACTTCAAAACGGCAATGAAGAGGAAGATGACTGACCGGTACAACCACAGCATGTCCACCGGGAGAGGTCCTATGCCCGATCATTTGGAGTATACCCCCCTGGAGCAGGACGCCTTGGACGTCATTGATGTGGGCGAGGTCAGGGGGATCTCCAATATGGACAGTGAGCTCCCGGCGGAGGTCTTTGATGCTGCTTTTGATGGTAAGTCACAGTAATGCATTGTATTTTGAAAGAGATTTTTTAGTGCGTATGTGATGGTGACATTGTTTTCAATTATTATCCTTGCAGAAGCAGAAAGCCAGGATGTACCGGCAGCATCTTCCTCTGCAGAGCCACAGGTGGAGCAAGTGGTCCAGCCTCCACCAAGACGTCGCCCCCAGCCCTCCTCCTCGTCTGGCTGCTCCAGGGCTGCCTGCTCCTGGGCTGCCTGGTCCCGGGCTGCCTGCTCCCGGGCTTCCATGCGTGCCCTTGCCCGTGCTGAAATGTTCATGTTGATGACATAGAAATCGAAGATTGGGTTGCATAAAAAAGGGGGAAAGAAAAATTCACATTAGTCATGCTCATAACCTTCCAAATTATCATTGCTGTTATATTTCAGACATTTATCATGCAAACTAATTGATATGCTACACCCAAAAACTGAGCAACTACTTAACCCCCCCCCTATACACCCCCTATACACCCCATATACACCCCATATACACCCCCTATACACCCCCTATACACCCATATACACCCCCTATACACCCCCTATACACCCCATATACACCCCATATACACCCCCTATACACCCCCTATACACCCATATACACCCCCTATACACCCCCTATACACCCCATATACACCCCATATACACCCCCTATACACCCCCTATACACCCATATACACCCCCTATACACCCATATACACCCCCTATACACCCCATATACACCCCCTATACACCCATATACACCCCCTATACACCCCATATACACCCCCTATACACCCATATACACCCCCTATACACCCCATATACACCCCATATACACCCCCTATACACCCATATACACCCCCTATACACCCCATATACACCCACATACTCAGGAACATATTTATAAAAAGTACAGAAAACATTTGCAAAAAACCGCAGACATACTAGTAATAAAAACTTACATCGGGCAATATGGCGGCGAAGTGTGCAGAGCAACACTGGCTGCCACCGGCGCATGTCAGACCAGCGCCGCTCAACTTGCCCCAGGCTTCTGCGGACGCCGGTCGTGGAGTATATTAGGCGGCGGGCAGCAGTATACGCCCGCCGCTTGTCCATATTGCTGACATATGGGCCCCTGGGCCCCAGGTGACGGTCCATGACCTCAACCAAGGCCAACAGCTCCTGGGTCGAAAACGGCCTAGCCCTGGTTGAAGTCATATTGCCAATGGCGCAGTTAATAATTGCAGGTACATATATCACTTTTGGTGCTTGCTGATTGGTCTAAAAAATTGTTTGTTTGGTATTAACTTTATTAATCCTTCTTACATTAACAAACTGGATGCGAATAGAAACTTACGCGGACCGTTTCGATATACACAGACCAAAACCAACAGCATGCATTCAATGTATAGAGAGGAACTGTATATACAGTGTGCGAAAAATAATACACGCAAGCGTCTACTTATAAATACGCTGCTTAAAGGGGGGCACAATACACCGTTTTCCATGGAGAGACGTACTGTATATACAGTGTGCGGAAAATAATACACGCAAGCGTCTACTTATAAATACGCTGCTTAAAGGGGGGCACAATACACCGTTTTCCATGGAGAGACGTACTGTATATACAGTGTGCGGAAAATAATACACGCAAGCGTCTACTTATAAATACGCTGCTTAAAGGGGCACAATGCAACATGTTGGTGTATGACAATTTCAGACTCATTACATATGTAAGGAAAGCATTATAACGTGATGTTTTGAAATGTGACTCACAAAGCATACACGAACTCCAACAGATACCAGCTGACAACACTCATCATTGGAATGACAGGTGCACACATTTCACGATGCAGAACACAATGCTCCACAACCTGTGTATGTGCATATACAGGTGATTGATCAGGTGCGTGGAGACCTGCGTAATTTAAGCGGCAATTATCGGCGGGAAATATCGGCGTAAATTAGCAAGTCCATTGCGGAAAAAATATACGCCCCCTTGTTCATGGCGGGAGATTAACATATAAATATTCAGTCAGATGCAGGCCAGAATTGCTGCAAACATGTCTAGTTCTGACGATTCCGCAGCTGAGGACGCTCTGCAGAGAGCACAAGCAGAATCCCTGCTTGAAGCGTTACAGAAGAGGGAACAGGAGCGGAGAAAGAGGGCTCAAGAGAGAGGTAGCCTGCCAGACCAAGCGGGCCCCTCACTAACAGGCCCTGTTCAACCTCCACCAGCTCCACAAGGGCCAAGCAACCAGCCAGAACAAGAGGTTGCATCTCTCCAAACAGGTGTGACCCAGCAGGTGCATGGTGAGAGAACTGGGGCCACCAGAAAACAGGCTGCAACATCGAGGGTGAGGACTGAGCAGGATGCCACCACCAGAAAGAGAAACCCTGCATTTGTAGAGGCAGAATTAAGAATCTTAGTGCCCAGGGCACGCGAATGGATAGAATTGGCAACCAGGAAGCCGGGTGCCAGTGCAAGGAGAAAGCTTTGGGACAAGATCACAGAGGAAGTGAACCAGGTGTCACCAGTGGTCAGAGATTGGCTAGCGGTGAAGAAAAGGTTAGTGTGTTTGTCAGGGCTATTTTTCAGCAGGCTCCAGCAGGAACTGAGGCCCTTATTCTAGTTCACTCAGACAAAATATTTCTTAGATGGACAAAACCATGTGCACTGCAGGTGAGGCAGGTGTTACTTGTGCAGAGATAATCAGATTTGGGTGGGGTTTTACACCTGCCTCACCTGCAGTGCACATGGTTTTGACCATCTAAGAAATATGTGGTCAGAAAGAGTGACCTAGAATAAGGGCCTCAGTTGCTGCTGGAGCCTGCTGAAAAATAGCCCTGGTGTTTGTCCCCCTGATAATGTCATATGTGTGTACATATGTTACATGTATGTTTTGAGAATAATAGAAAGGTGTGTTTGAAGATAGTGCTACACTTCAATGTCACATGTGAACACAACCATGTCTAATAACCCACATTGATATATAAAACATGCACCATTGGTGTGATGTGAGGTTATGGGCACAGTTCTGCTCATGTGAAGTATGTGATGGGACAAGAGAAAGTGTGTTTTTGAAAGAGTTGTTGTAACATGTTCCATATGATGCTACTGAAACAAGAATGAGCAAACTGTGCACATGTAGCTGGTGAGAAACTACACATCCCAGTATGCCATCCCATAGTTAAATTACTCCATAATAACCACATTGTCAAGCTATGGTGGAATGTGTAGTTTCACAACAGGTGGAGGTGCATAATTTGGCCATGGATGATGTCATTTCTGCATAGTGATGTATGTATGTGCATTTAGTGGCCTAATGAATGTGATGAGACACTGAAATGCCTCCTAATGGAGACATGAATGTGTGTGTGGGACACATATGGCTAAAAAACATAAGATCACCCACACTAGGAAATGTCACGTAGCTAGGGGTACCACCTAGTCCCTTTAATTCCGGACACATATTAATTACACAGGTTCTGTGGCTGGCTGACTTCAAGACTCCACTTCACCTAATTTTAAACTGCCACAGAACCTGTGTAAGTAACATGTGTCCGGAATTAAAGGGACTAGGTGGTAACCCTACACGTAGCACAGTGGTGCACATATCTCATGGTGATATTTGTATTTTTAAACTTGTAGGTGGACTGACTTCAAAACGGCAATGAAGAGGAAGATGACTGACCGGTACAACCACAGCATGTCCACCGGGAGAGGTCCTATGCCCGATCATTTGGAGTATACCCCCCTGGAGCAGGACGCCTTGGACGTCATTGATGTGGGCGAGGTCAGGGGGATCTCCAATATGGACAGTGAGCTCCCGGCGGAGGTCTTTGATGCTGCTTTTGATGGTAAGTCACAGTAATGCATTGTATTTTGAAAGAGATTTTTTAGTGCGTATGTGATGGTGACATTGTTTTCAATTATTATCCTTGCAGAAGCAGAAAGCCAGGATGTACCGGCAGCATCTTCCTCTGCAGAGCCACAGGTGGAGCAAGTGGTCCAGCCTCCACCAAGACGTCGCCCCCAGCCCCAGCCACAGGAGACATGGGATGAGAGCGTGTTGGTGATGCTGGATAGGATCGAGCAGCAAGGGGTGGATGCTGCGATCCGTCAACAGCAGGTGGCGGAATTTCTGGCGGAGTGGAAGGCCACAAACAGGCTGCAGTGTGAGGCCTTGAACCGCATTAATGACACTCTGGCGGCTGGCATGCTAAGCATTGGCCAACACCTCAGCCGCCAGAATGAACTTCTTGCGGAGCAGCTGACCACCGCCAGGTCCCTAAGGGACAATCCCCCATCTGCTGGCACACCCCAAGCTGCTCCCCAACCTTCCACCTCTGCTGACCCTCCTGTGTCCACTAGGGGAAGACTCCGCAAGCCAGCTGACCCAAAGGCCCCTGTCCCCAAGGCCCCATCTAAAAGGGGGAAAAAAGGGCCCAAATAATGAGACCTGGTTCACTTCCTCTGTGGTTGGACCCCAAATGTTTAAATTGCACTGGACATCCACTTCCTGAGTTGGCCATCTATCCATTTGCGTGCCATGGGCATTAAAGTTCTTATTTTGACCTCTACAAATGCAGGATAAATTTTTGGTGGTGTGTATCTTGCTTAGTATTCACCCTGGTTGTTGCAGTATGTATTCTGGTGTCCCCATTTCTTTCACCATTGCATTTGCAGGGTAACACATGTTTGGAGATATGCAACCTCTTGTTCTGGCTGTTTTTTTATTTTTGTGTCTATTTGATTTGTTTATTTGATTTCTGACATTAAAGTGTTCACACTTTAAGCTGTGATGCTGAACAGCAAATAAATTTCTTTTACCAATTAAATCAAAATTGTTGTATGTGTAATTTCTTGTGTGAAACAAATACTAGATTTATGTGTACTTACTGACCAGGGTATTTTTGAACATTTGTTGAAGTGTGGTCGAAGTTTCCCATGTGTAACCCTCTCCATGGCCATTCCCATGTTCCTATCCAACTTTTCCCTGCTAATTAGTTTGTGTCAGCACATGTGCAGAGCAACTTAATAGGTGAGAAAGCAGTTTGTGTGCAGGTGAGGTAGCTCCTACAGTAGGTAAAAGCAGGTCCAGAACAATGCTTTCCTCATGGAGTGGGTGAGGCAGACAAACAAGGGTGAAAAGGTAAATTTGTGTAGGAATGCATATGTGTCCTCCCTAAAAAAAGATGTGTGAATGGGCCAAACATGATAAAATTGCTTGTGAACAAACATGTATAAGTTTTTACATATATATGATTTTACAGTATCATAAGCAGATGTAGGAATCCTTTGTTAGAGAGATGTGAGTGCAATAATGTTATTGGTGGCATCTTACATCCAGAGTGTAGTCAAATCCAATTCATAGCAGATGAGATAGTGGTAGAGTTCTGTATTTTGGGTACTATACAAAGATTGTGTGCAAAAGAGTGGTCATGGGCTTCAAACATTGCTGAAACATCCTTTGTAGGTGTTAGATGTGGTTTATGTTATTGTATCCTAAATACAAAACCTATGTTTGTATTAGAGTGAACACGTTGACACATGTCGACTTGTGTAGATTGAGTGTGCTACTGTGTAAAGTCTATGAAAGCACGTAGTGAATGTGTCTAACTGTTTAGCAAATAGCTACCTTAGCATATATAAGCAGGTCTTCAAAAGATTCTTACCTTAAAATAAACAAACCTTTAAATGTCGAGAAGTATAGAAAGATAAGCTTCCAATGTGTTTGAGTGCTGTGTGTGGCTTGCAGGTAGTGAAATCATGGTTTGGACTTAATAGACTGCAGCATTGCTTATTACATTCAGGTGTATGTGTTTGAGTTGTAATCAGCGTTAATTAGCTAACTCAGGCGCACGCTGGCATGCGGTATCTGTAGGGGTGGTCTAAACTGGCGGTTGGCAGCCGCCTGTTTGGTGGCCGAAATGAACGGTGCTTTAGACGATCGTGCGGTAGTAGCACCGCTCATTTTTGGTGCACACCCCCGTGTACGCCCATATTTACGCCCATTTTCCCTCATTATTTCGGCCGCTCCCCTCAACACGCCCCTATGCCGCCCCATTACCCGTACACTCGCGTACAGGTTTTTTCGCACGTAGAGACCCGTCCGTAAGCGTTGTGGAGTGTTCGCGCCTGCGCATTAGCGAATTGGCGCATGCGCAGATCATGAAAAACACCGGGACGTACGCGTACGGCCCGGCCGCTCCAACCAGAATAAGGCCCATAGTGTGTACACACTAGACGGTATACACAAAGTGCATGAACACATGCTAAATTAGTAATTGTTCTGACCTCATAACCCTTTTATACACTCCCTCCTTAATGAGTACACTTGGGCAAAATAGACATTAGTGATCAAGTGGAAAAAAAGGGAGCTTTAACAGAACCATTCAGTGCTGCAAATTAAATTCTGTGTGTGTAGCACTGTACTTAAAGGCAAAAATTGTATATCTTTCCCTTGTCAATCAGATTTTATCTATGCTTCCAGCTATCAGCATGCCCTCAATCAAACATATATTTTCTCTCTGGCTTACCAGCCCTCAACACAGCTCTCCTGTATTCTCCAACACCCCCCCCCCCCCCCGTTATGTCCTCTACATTATTACAAGTTCTGTGGGCTGTAATAAAACTGATGGGTACTTGTGTATTATCACGGCGCCCAAGTTTCTGACGTACGGCACCGTAGGAAAATCGCATCGCATGGGCCATTGTAACGGCCGTTTGATGCGATGCGATCTGATCCGATTTTCTTATGTCATTTATACACTGCTCTGTTAGCCCCGGGGGATCGCATTGCATCGCACCTCCCGCATATATAGGGTGTACAATGGCATTACATTACCTATACAATTATATCATTGTATGACATACAATGAGGTTTTAGGCACCCCCCCCCCCCCCCCCACTATCCACGCCACACTTCGGGCTCGGTGGCTCACTGTGCTCGCCACACTATATTAAGTCAACTCCACGCCGACGTGGATAGTAGGGGTATGAAAAGGTCGTAGGACGCGTTCTGCCGCCCCTCACAGGGATAGCTGCACTTGCCACTGTTCGGGTTGGCGTGGATAGTGCTGGGGTGCCTAAAACCTCATTGTATGTCAGTATTGTATACCTAATGGCATTGTACACCCTATACATTATAAATAAAAGAGCACTGAATACATTACATAGGAAAATCGCATCGCACGGCACAATGGCCCATGCGATGCGATGCGATTTCCCTACGCAGAATAGCCCACTAAGCAAATATTTTAGTGGGCGCGGTGATAATACACAAGTACCAACTGATGTTTTAATATGTACATTTGTATACTCACATTTAACTGTCTAATGTGCGTACAGTATGTAAAGTTGTAGTATGCTATCCACTATTTGCAACCCTATGGAACCCTAGTGGTGTCATTTATATATAAACAATCATAAAAATTATGAGGTCTACAATTATTTGATACATATATCGGTACTTATGTAGTATCTGGGCTGCCGATTTTTTGATTGTATGCCTTAAGTTAAGGCATACAATCAGATGCGATGCGATGCGATATCGCATCGCATCGCATACGACCATGCGATGCGATGCGATGACCCGATTTTTCCATAGGATTCAATGTTAAAATGGACTGAGTCCATTTTAACATGGAATTCAATGGGAAAAAGGGGTCCTTTTCATACCCCTACTATCCAAGTGGGCATGGAGTTGGATATAAACCTGTGGCGAGCGTAGCGAGCCACCGAGCCCGAAGCGTGGCGAGCGAAGCGAGCCCCGCGAGGGGACGGTATTCTGTGTCCCCTCGCGGGGCTCGCTACGCTCGCCACGCTTCGGGCTCGGTGGCTCGCTACGCTCGCCACAGGTTTATATCCAACTCCATGCCCACTTGGATAGTAGGGGTATGAAAAGGACCCCTTTTCCCATTGAATTCTATGTTAAAATGGACTCAGTCCATTTTAACATTGAATCCTATGGAAAAATCGGGTCCATCGCATCGCATCGCATCGCATGCGATATGGTCGGGTGCGATGCGATGCGATGGACCCGATTTCAAAATCGGCAGCCCAGTTACTACATAAGTACCCATATATCTGCTAATACCTGATTTTGTTACTTTTTTTTTACAATTATACAGAGCAACAGAATATGTTGGTGCTATATAAGTAATTGTTAATAAAAAAAATAATAGACACAGACTGATATAGAACATTTGGTATCAGTTTTATTGTTGATAACTGTGTAAAATAAATATCTATAAGTATATTTTTATATTCATATTGTTTTCTTATCCACACTATCAAGGGCCTTATTCGCATGTAAAGTGGTTGCCAATTCTGGATAATTCAGATACCATCTGAACATCCACATTCTGAGTTGGTCGTATCTAGAATGTTGCACTAACCCAGACCCCCAATTGCAAGAACACCAGTACTATTATCTGCATTTGCACCATGCACATTTATGGTTCAGGAGATCCAACAAAAAGAGAATAGGGGTTAGATTTAATAGGATGAGTAATTCAGAAAGTGAGAGATTTGGTAAGAAATCTCCAGTTTTAAAATCAAATTCAAGATCAAACTAATTTTGCAGTGTAAATGATTTCCGCTTTTAAAAAAACTGGAGATTTCTTACCAAATCTCTCACTTTCTGAATCTCTCATCCCATTAAATCTCACCCCAGATCTCTGCATACCTCTGAATAACCTGCAGCTCTGTTGTCATGCCAAATGGATCATGCCACATGGACATGGGGCAGATTAAGGGCCATATGAGACTGGTGTTGAAAATGTGCAAAAGCCTATTCTGAGAAGGGGAGGAGCTGTGACCGGCAATAATCGGGTGTGGCCATTGACATTTTTAAATGTACACCCCCTACACTATTAGCCCCACTGTGAACATATAAAAATTATACAATCTACAGAATTTTTTAAGCAATCTAGAAATACAGTTTCAATACTTATGATGATGGGCTTATTTGTATGTGAAACCTCATTGTTAAATATGATTCTGAAAAGATTGGGTCAATGCCCTTCTACCAACCAGTGTACACCGTTCAGTTGTATAGGAGAATTGAAAGGTCTGTAATATACATTCAAAATTACAATGCATGCATCTCTGAAACTGGCTCCAAGTGTCTTCCTTTTATTGCATTTAAAGAAAAAAACTGCATAGGTCTGTGCCTTCCTCTTCAGCATGGATCTTTGCTCTAGGAGTCAATCTCGAGGATTCACACACACACAAACGCACACACTATATTGAAAAAAATATATATATAGCCACTGATCATTTCTTATTTAAGAAAAAGTAATGCTACACATTCAGGGTTCTTATAGTTGCATAGTTACCTACCCTCCTGCATTCTGCAGGAGACTCACTGAAATAACAGCAATCTCCCTCTCTCCCTCATTAGTCTAGCAATCTACCTCATGTCATCTAGCCCACATTACACTGTTACATTTTTGGGGAAAAAGGAATGAGAGATAGATACATTTACATTGAATCATCTGCACCATTTCCCAACACTCTATCAAGTATAGTAGCTCTTACTAACTGCTTTGGGGCTCACCTACATTTGTATACAAGTCATTTTAAATGACATAAACACTTCTAGGTGCCACGTTCACAATCTCTTTTCACAATCTCTCCATATATGGAACTAGACACACCCTTTGGGTGGAGCATGATTTGCCCCCCTCAATGGGGCGCTGTGCAAAATTCTATTACCAACTATAATCTCCCTGAAACTGGTTTTCAAAAGTAGGTAAGTATGTATAGTGTTACATGGGCTGTTGTTGCTGCCTGATCCATCTCAAATATCTGCAGCAGTCCCTCCATCTCCGACCATGAAAGCCACCCTTGTTGTTTTCTGTGGGGGCTG
Organism: Crinia signifera; assembly: GCF_055691185.1. Lineage (NCBI taxonomy): Eukaryota > Metazoa > Chordata > Amphibia > Anura > Myobatrachidae > Crinia > Crinia signifera. The sequence goes on from NC_139221.1 coordinate 271,593,981, forward strand.
CTAAGCTATTGCACTTGCCAAGATCCAGAATGTGAAACCTGAAGGTGCTGTTAGCCCACAGTAGCAAAATGTTACCAATGAGGAGTAAGCTCTGAATTAGAGTTATAGTATAATCTATCATTCTGCTTCCAGCTAATTCCCAAGGCGGGCTCTTATTGGGCTTTAAGTTTGCAGGAAATTTTTATTTTTCTTTTTGCAAATCTAGTCATTAATATCATATTCACACCATGCAGGCTATTTATAACTGTGCCCCTTTATATGCCACACCTTGCAGTGCTTTTTAAATCTACAAAAAGAGGGATGTGGGGTGGTGAGCTGCGCTTGGTGAAAAATATGAATATGACTTGGTATATAAAAAAATCCTATAGATTAGGATGAAAAAAAAAATAATTGATGGATTGGTTGATCTAGTACTCCCTCCCTACTGCCCTAATTGGGTATACCATCTCAGCTCCATACAGGACGCTTCATTGTCTTAGCCCTATACAGGACTTTTGGGGACTTTCCGGGCTATACACACACCCCAGTTTGGTCTGGTGAGATATTAATTTTTATATGCATTGCATTTTAAGATTATAATTGTATTTTGGCTATGTGCTAATTTTAGATAATAAATCCTTTTGTACTAGATCAACCAATCCATCAATTTTTTTTTTTTTCATCCTAATCTATAGGATTTTTTTATATACCAAGTCATATTCATATTTTTCACCAAGCGCAGCTCACCACCCCACATCCCTCTTTTTGTCTATTCAGTACAGGACTAACTATCCTGTCACAGAGCAGCAGCTAGGGAAACACAGCTCCAGCCAGGCGCACCTGTACCCAGACCTACCTAGTGTGGTCGGGGTTACCTCCACTCCTTTTTAAATCTACATCTATTTATCTGCAAGATACAAGGAAGATTTGTCAACTGTTTATAAGAACAGCGTAATGACTGCAATAGCAGTGACGTGCGGTGAGGTTAGTGTCAGGTGAGTCCAAAAAAAATACAAAAATATGGTAGGCACGTGTCAAATGCACACATACATAGTTAATATATTTACTGTTCACTGTTATGTGAACAGACCACACATAAGATAACCAATATGTATAATCAAAGGGAGTCCCACTTCCCTGTACCCGTGCCGCTCATGTTTTGGAGAGTGCAGAGCCGGGCAACCCGGCAGAGTCCGGGGATATAGCCGTCGCCTGCTGTCACTGTCCCCGCCTATGCCTGGGCACCAGTGGCTGAGAGGAAAGCTAGGTCATCTGGCGGAGCCACAACGGGAAGAGGAAGGGAGTCGGGCCATCCTGAAATGCTGGGGCTCCAGTGGCAGCAAGAGGAGGTAGGGGAGATGTGCTACACGACAGCGGGAGGAGGAGGATGAAGGTGGCCTGGCCACCTTGACATGCCTAAGCCGGGGCTCCAGCAGTGGTGGGAGGAGGGAGGGGAGCCGGGCCACCAAGCAGAACTGTGGCAGCGGGAGGAGGAGGAAGGAGGTAAGCCGGGCCTCCTTGAAATGCCGGCCCTCCACTGATGGTGGGAAGAGGAATAGGAGTCAGGGCTCCCATTGGGTCTCGGGAGACAGCGCAGCCACCACAGCTTAGCCTGATACGCTGTCCTATCACATCTGCATCAGTGACAGGGGCCTGCGTCCCTGTCACTGAGGCAGATGTGTAGATGCCGCTTTCCGTTGACTTTTAATGGGCTTTTCAGCCTCTTTTCACCCCGCGGCTTAGCCCCGCCCCCCGCTGCTGACATTTTCCAATTGTCAGCGGGAGGCACAGCTCCCGCTGCCTCCTAGACTCCCACAGTGTCCCACCTCGTAAATAATACAACATTTTAATAAGATATTTATAGCACAGTATTGTGTTATAAATATTTTTGTCATTTTTTAATCATTTATGACAGGTGAGGCACTGCTTCCCCGGCCTCCCCTGACTGCACGTCCCTGTGCAATAGAGAGAGTTAAACATCCAAAGCTGTGTGTGTACCTTGGGGAGCATGTGACTCAGTTAACCAATAAGGATATAGGGAATGGAAGAGTTAGCTGGGATATAGGGACAGGAAAGGGAGGAGTCTTCCTCTCTTTCCTGAAAGTTTTCCCGCCCTCCCTCCCTTTGTTGGATTGCTGTTGAGTGGGTGTTAATCGTGTTGGCTTATAGGCGGGAAAGAACGTCAGGTTAATGGATTTAAGTCTTCATTAGGTGATGTTGCAGCTTATATGGTTTGTTTTCGGGGTGCTCACCTCTCATTGCCTTTAGGCCTTCGCTGGATCACCCACTCGGGGGCAGAAACCCCACCAGGATGGGTGGGTAGTCAATGCAGTAGGTGGAGTGGATACCGCTTGATAGGGTAGGCTTGATTACGTATGCTAGTTGTGGGGTGGAGCTTAGTTAATTAGCTGTTCTTTCTGGGCCACCATTAATTAATAAATTATTAATAAAGTAATTTAGCTTAAAGTGCTTAAATAGATTCAGCTAATAATCTCTGCCAAACCTAAGTCTCAGAGTCTTTATTTCAGGTTTAATTATTGTAAGAATATTAAAGGTGTTATGTTATACATGTTAGAGGTCACACATCAGTTGCTAGGATGTTTAGCAAAAAGCCAATTCCTGCTGCATCATGACTTTATCAGTATGTGTTGCTAAATGATGAATGTGAAATCTGCAGCAGCTAGTGTGTGTCATTGAGGCTGAGCTTTCAGTTTATCATCTATAAAAACAAAATAATCCTCGGGGTTATTACACATTTTCAGGCAAATTCTGAGTCGACGCAGAATCTTTTATCATCATTACATTGTAATATTGATTTGTGCATCCTTATATATCACTATCGGTCGCACTATCAAAACTTGCAATAGCCCTAGAGCAGGTGCAGGTTCTCGGTTTGACCATGGCCTCTTATTCCTGTGAATGCAGCCATTTGCATCCACACAACAATGCACACCCATAATACACCTGAAAAAAGGTCTACAGTCAAAAGGCCAGCATTGACCAAAAGGTCAACAGTCAAAAGGACAACAGTGATAAAATGTTGACACAAGCAAAAATGTTGACATGGGAAAGATCAACACATGAAAATGTTGAATGTTTTTCATGTTTCTTTGGTGTCGTTGTTGACCTCAGCACATGGTCCCCCAATCATTGTGGTGTGTACCCTCACATGGCTTACTTCATAGGGGTTTTAGAAATTACTGCGAATATGCAGTTGCACATAAGTGCTCATCTATGTGAACATTGGGGGAATATAAGGCTTGGAATCGGGCCCCAAGGTAATTTTCAGTTAGTTTGAGATGTGTACTGCCACTATATCAAAGTCAACCACTGGCAGACTGAGAAGCGGAACCATATCTAGCATGGAAATACTGTAGCCTCAATGGATACCTATTGCTGCAAGATACATGGCGTCCATGGTAATTGTCTAAATGCATTGACCAGGGTTATAAATGGATCACCATATATGTGCACGCTCTTTCGATTTCTAAAGACCATACAAATGGTATAGCGACACGTAGAGTCCCCTCCCCCCCCCCCCCAAAAAAAATCATCCTTATATAATTAATGTTTTTAAATATTTCATTTTATGATTTAAGAAAAAAACTATGCTGAATTTGTTGAGACATTCTGTTTACTGGTCTGTGGTACAGCTATGGAGACAACATATGCTCCCAGCTTTACAAAAATATTTATGGGAATATAACAACAATAATTCCTTTTGTAAGAATGTAAAATTACATGAAAGATGATATCATGATGGTTTGGGGAGGCCCAGAATAGCCCTTTTTTTAAAAAAATCTAACTTCTAAAAAATATTAGTATTAATAATTATAATGTTACATTTTCTGGAAAGATCAATGTCTAATATTGTATTTTTAGATCAATTTAATAAAATCACAGTAGTTATAATTGTATTTGTATTATTTGCAGATAACAATAACAATGTGCATTTAGAAAGAAGCCACCTCAGGAGGTGGAAAAATATTCCAAAATTTCAATTTCATAGGATCAAACTTAATGCTTTATTGAATCAAATCTGTTATTAACAAACTTTCATTCTATGCACAAATATTAATTAAAAGAGGATATCCAAATTATATTATTGAAGAAGCCTTATGTAAAACTAAGCAAAGTCCACCCCACAGACTCACTGTCCTTCTTCAGCTGGGGCATTATCGAGTTGTCTGTTTTTACTTATAATTAAAGGTTACAATTAATTAAGTTTTTTTCTTGTTCAACTTTACAAAGTATGTTGTGTAGGTAAGTTGTAAGGATAAATCCTTTTATAATCCATTATGTCACATAAGACACTGAAAAATCTAAATTATGTAGATGTAGAAAGCTGAAGGTGATCGCATACAAGTAAAGTATTTATTTATTAGCAGTTTCTTATATTGCGCACACAGATTCCGCAGCGCTTTACAGAGATTATTTGACCATTCACATCAGTCCCTGCCCCAGTGGAGCTTACAATTTATATTCCCTACCACATGTACATGCACACACAGACATTCTATGGTTAATTTTTTGGGAGCCAATTAACCTACCAGTATATTGTTTGGATTGTGGGAGGAAACCGGAGTACCCGGAGGAAACCCACGCAAGTACGGGGAGAATATACAAACTCTGCACAGTTAGGGCCATGGTGGGTATTGAACCCATGACCTCAGTGCTGTGAGGCAGTAACGCTAACCATTACACCATCCGTACTGCCCAGTACAGTACTACATTAGGTGCAGCACAGATAATCCAATAGTTTGAGAAACAATAAAGGTCCAAAGCACCAATTGTGTTTGCAGAGGAAAATCTACAGGATACTTAGGATCAGACATATCCTGTACAAGTTTGAAAGCCCTATTGCCTGGACACATTTAATTAAAATAACATCATAGTTGAGTATTGAAGGAATAATACATCTGTTAAACAATGTATACACAAGAAATGCATATATAATAATAACTGTTGCAATCCAATACATTTTATAAATCAATTATTGGTTATTAAGTTCGGACTTGGTGTTGCAGCTCATGCTTCTAGGTAATGAGCGGAGGCCCAGGGCCCACATTGGGCCCCTCCATCAGACCTGGGTCTGGGTAATTAGTAACCCCCCCCCCCTCTTGCTGCCCCTGGTTAGGGACACACCATTGGTTTACAGTCCAGGGATGTAAAAGTAGGATTCATTATGAGGCGTATTAATAATAAGGTTTTTAATGTAGATGCAAAGTTAATAAATGTATCTTACATTATAAAAGGTAAATGCTGCTCCTCACCTCTATGAGGGATTTCAACTCTTTACCTGCCAACTGCTAGTAGATGACACCCATTGGAGCATTGCAATGTTGTCCATTCGGCTGCACACAGCCGCCAGTGCTGACATTTATACTATTACCAGGGCCGGTGCTAGGGTGTCTGGCGCCCTCCTGCAAACCAAAAATTTGCTCCCTCCTGCAATACTATTGTAATCACCCAGCTAAGGGTGATTGCAATAGTAGTCACCAGTCTACTTTTTTTTAATTTACTGTATTGCACTATACTGTATATTTCTGTTTTATTTCAGTTACTTAATATATACTGTACATGTATGTGAGTATATTTTTAGCATCCGGGCGGCAGTGCAGCACAGGTCTTCTCACTAGCAACATCATTGTTTACGCAACATTCCTGTTTTCCCCTTTTTTTAAATAAGTGAGCACTATTGCCACCCATACACAGTGCGACGGGGTGGTGCAATGAGATGCGTGTTCCCGCACACATCACATGGCACAGCACATGAAGTATGTGCTGCAGGTACTTTTTGAACTAGATTGCATTGCATCTAGTTCAAAACGCACGGTGCAAGAGCCCATCGTATGTGTTTTGAAATAGATGTAATGCAATCTAGTTTAAAATGCATGGTGCACATGGTGCCGTGTATGGGCGGCATATGAGGGGGTTCATCAGATAGCTAGATAAATAGACAGACAGACAGAGAGATATTAGGTAGCTAGGCAGAGAAAGATTTTAGAGAGAGAGAGAGAGAGAGAGAGAGAGAGAGAGAGAAAGATGATAGATAGATAGATAGATAGATAGATAGATAGATAGATAGAGGTAATAGATTAATAGATAAATTAATAAATCGATCAATAGATAAAAACAGAGAGAGAGAGATATAGACAGACACAGACAAATAAAAACAAACTCACACAGCCAGATCCTCTGTAGTCTCCCAGGCCATCTCTCTTGTGCAGAGCTTCACACTGAGATGGGGGCATCTAGTGGCTCCTGCAAGTACTGCAGTTACTGCAGTTAACTCCGGAGCTTTCCTCTGCCTCCTCCGACGCTCAGCTCACCCTTCCCCACGTGCAGGTGGGTGCTTTATGTTGCCGACGCCGCAACAGCGTCTCACAGACAGTGGCAGCCGACAGAAGCAGGAAGCAGAGTGCAGAGCAGGGAGAGCGCCTCTGCTGGCCAGCGCCTCCCTGCTCTGCATCCCTTGCTGAGTGGGTTCCGCCAGGCCTGACTATTACCTTGTTCCAGATTTTGACAGGCTGGTAACTAGTTATTTATATTAAGGTGGTACAATTCATGAAATCTTTATGTTAAAATAATACTATTTATTATTTTTATTTGAACAAAAGGGGGGGGGGGGTTTATTATTTATTTTTGTAACGGAGACATGATTCCTTTATTGTTTATATATAGGGGTACTACTCTCTTCTAAATTTTTTTGGACACACACATGTAGTGAACAATTGTGGCATACTAAAAAATGTACAGAAGGTTTTTATTTTTTATTCTTTTTTTATTTTATTTTTTTTCATTCTGTGATACATCCCATATATAAAACTGGGACGACATTGCTGAATTAATGTCTTATTGACCTTATAATTTTCTAAAGATTAGTAACTGGCTACATTACGCAAATCAGCTTGATGTGACCGTAAATCTAGTGTGTACCAGATCATAATTGGACTGACACATGCACTTTAATGTGCATTTTTTCACCTTTAGTAGAATCCTTGGTTTACAACTTGAAAATCAAATGGTCTGCAATGTAAGTAAAGCATTTTAGAAACTCTCTCCGAAACATTCAAGAGAATATATCCTGGTCTTTTATTGAAAAAATATAAAAACTTAATACTTATCACTCTTACAAACTCACTCCTTTAGCTGAATGACGTGTTCCGTCTCAATACTGGTGTTTCCACTATAATATATATCCTTATTACATATGGTTGTTTTAGCAGCCAGAATATTTAAACATATATTAAGGGGTGAATTAGTGCAATGCTGCATTGGTCATAAGACAGGATATTAATATCATTAACAGAAATTGATCGAAGACGGTAGGAGAGGATGTTAAGCCACAATTCAAAAGAACATACGTTGCTTGTAAGTTGTACAGAGCCATCTTTTTCATATTGAAAGGAGCTTAATTGAAAATATTTAATTACTCTTTGCAAAGGGAAACTTAAATGGAATTTTATTTCAATGTTCTACCTATAATAATAATGCCTTTTGTGTCATTTCGGAGCAAGAAATATTTATTTTTTTCAATGTAACCACCAGAGTGTAAATTATTAGAGCCTTTAGAGCGCTTGTTGGGAATTATAACCTGGCCTTCAGCCTTGTGCTTTGCAGGGCCCCAGACGTGAGAGAAATTGCTCAATAATACACATCCTGAAGAGTCTAATTGCTTCGTTCAGAAATTCCCTGCAGCTCTGTAAGCTCTACATTACCACCATTGGCTACATTTTAGCAGAAATCCATTGCCCTATCATAATTTGCTCCAGCGAGAAAACATACTTTGCATGTACCCCTCACAGCGACCAGGGAATAAGCTATCATATATCTCTTTTAAATTGTTCTCTTCCTTGATAGTGATGAACTTTTTTCTTTAAATCTTTAAAAAAATATATATAAAAAATCCATATGAAATGTACAATGATGAATGTATGTAAGTAAATCTTAATTTCTAAATTTTGTATGTTGTTAATGACATAAAGGATATATACATGCCCAAACACACGCATGTATATATATATATATATATATATATATATATATATCACACAATTCTGTTGCTTGTGGGGGCCTGTAAGATCTGCTTCCTAATCCCAGCCTAAGGCCCCAGCTTCTCTTCTCCTGGGACTTGTTAAGATCATGGTTTGCACCATGAAAGGTTTGGTTGGACGGACATTAGGGATGCAGAGAAGAATTGTCCATTAGTCTGACTTTTTGCTGAATGAATTTATTAATGAAGAAATCATCTGACTTGATTGACAGTTGTGTCTTAAGGTTCTTATCTTTACTAAGACTCACACTGGCTATACTGGCTACAGCTTGACTATAAATTGAGCCTGATAGTAATCTGACTGAAACTGATGGGATCATTATGGTTCATGTAGGGAAATGTATACAGATTACTTCCATCAGTCTGTATGCAGGTTTCAGTGTAGAGTCCACGCTATACAGTGGTTCCGCACATTAGTGGCCAAGTTGAATAGCGATGATCTCGCTTGTACTAAGCAACAGAATCAGGTTATATGAGGGCACCTATAGTTATAGGGGTGGATTGATGATAGTAGAAGTTTACACCATGGATTACATTAAAGGACATCTTTATTTACTCCTGTGGTAGAAAGACATCACCGGTTGGTGTTCTCATGTGGAGGTGAGGCATAATGTAGAGTTGTTATTATTATTATTATTTTATTTAGAAGGCGCCACAAGTGTTTTGCAGCGCCGCACAAAGGAACAGTACAGGGAGACACAATTTAGCATTACAATAAATAACAGAAATAGATTACAGGTAAAATGAATGCCACAGTTCAATACACATTACAGCTTAAATGTAAGTAGTGAGGACTTGATCAGCATAGTACTAGGGGCTGGTGGTCAAAGATGGAGATGAGTATACGGACAAATATGGTCACTGAGTGTTTGAGTATGGGAGAGCTGTGAGTGAAATGTGAAGAGAAGAGGGCTTTGACAACAAGAGAGAAGAGGGCCCTGCTCTGAGGAGCTTACAATCTAGTTCACTGAATACAGTATATGCTTCGCTTACAGGCCAGGCCATGAAAATATTGTAAATGGAGTGAAATTTAACAAATTCAGGATTTTTTTAAAATTAATTGACAAGAATGTATTTTTGTCAAGATATACCAGATGTCCATTGACTGTAACAGCACTAGACCACTTTCTTCATGTGTCTAATGCTGGCCACACATCAGACCAACTTTCCTCCAACCATCCAACTAGTTGGTTGGATGGAATAAAAACCTGGTACTGGATAGGAGCAAATTTAATTTTTAATTAAGTCATTTGTTTCCCAAATCTGAAAATGGACAACAACTGTCACTCAGACAATGTTGGAGTTAAACTATTTCACTTTTTTTCCATTCTCCTAAGTTTGTGAGCAAATTTCTTATTGGCCTTTGTACCCATACAGTACCAGATTTTCAGTCCAATCAACCAACTAGTTGGATGGTTGGAGGAAAGTTGGTCTGATTACTCAGCATTACTCTTCCATGTTTTTAAAATCGCCTCTCTTGTGACCTTCCTATTCATGCAAATGGGAAGTTCAAGGAAGCAACGCAGCAATGTATACTAGATTGTACAATTTGCAAACTATAAATATTGCAAAGAAGGCTCAGGTGGCACAACTTACATATTTAAAGGGCAAAAATGGGCACAACTTATATATAAAGGGGGACAGTGGTACAACATAAATATAAAAAAAGGGGTATGGGGAACAACTTATATATAAGTTGTGGTAGGTGGTACAAGGTAATTAAATATAAAGGTAATTAAATATGTAAGATGAGGGCAGGTGACATAACTTAAACCTGTCAGGGGTATGTCATTTACATGAATTGAACATAAAAGAGGACAGCTTTGTGCCTTTCCCTGACACCCATTGCTCCACCTGTCACCCTTTGCCTCTCAATACCTCTCCTGACACCTACTGTCTTCCTTAGTTATGCACTACCTTCCAAGTCACCCTATGCCTCTCCTTGATACTCACTGCCTATCCCTGTCACACACTGCCTCTCCCTAATAGTCAATGCCTCTCCCTGTCACCCACTGCCTCTACCCACTGCATCCCACTATCTCTCCATGTGTACTATTTTGTAATAAGCAGAGATTAAATAGCTGTCACTTGCGGAATAAATGTGTGCTACAAATTAACCATATAGAGCTTAACCATGTGTTCCACCTGTGGTGGGGCCAGAGCGCAGCATACATAGAAGCAGCTAGTCATGTATATAGGGAGGTAATCACAGGTTAGTACAGATAGAAACAGGTCTCCAACTGGAGCTAAATGCAATACGTACATGTCCCTAACACAGTAACTAAGAGGGTGCCGCTCAATGGCAGAAGATCCAACCTAGTTTTTTGTATAGTGCTAAAATTGACACATAGCCCCCCCCCCTACCACATAATCTCCAAAATAAGAGCTTTTATAAAATCACCCTTTACTAAATGTAAACCTTGGTAAACATTAATATGTGCTGGGCAGATTGACAGGGCACATACCTACTCTCCCAGGAAGTCCAAGATAAGATAAGATAAGATAAGAATACTTTATTGTTATTGACAATACATCACAACAATGCACCGTCAACAAAACTTAAACACAAAAACCTACACAAAGGAAAAACATTTAGGGCAATTCCCATGTCACTTAACAGCATTTAGCATACGAACAGCAGTGGGAAAGAAACTATTTGTCATACGCTTTGTACGTGCCAAAATACTGCGATAACGTTTTTGCGATGGCAAAACTTCAAAAGCCTTGTATTCTGGATGGCTAGGATCTGCTAAAATACAATTTGCCTTCTTTAGCAATCTGTTTTTATATAAGTCATGGGCGCATGGTAAAGACACCCCTATAATTCTACCTGCAATTTTAATCACACGATCTAACGCGGTCCTCTCAGCCACGGTGCAGCTCCCGAACCAAACTATGATTCCATAAGTTAAGACACTCTCCACAATGCCTCTATAGAATCTAGTTAGTGTGTTAATGTCGGAGCATACAGCTTTAAGTTTTCTCAAAAAGAAACTCCCAACTCCCTGAATGTTGGCTATTTTACTACTATTTTACTACTATTGCACTGAAGTCATTTTGAAGACCCACTCCCTCTTTATATCACTGCAAATAATGACTTTGTATAGTGTATATGGAGAGGAAACTTTGACTTGATTGCTGCATGAATTTTGCCTTAACCTCCCACTTGGTCATAGATAATACCACCAGGTATGAAATAACCTACTCTGATCAGTTTTGAAAATCTACACTGTAGATACTCTAATAGCAATGCACTTTATAGCCTCTGTTAATAAGCAAATTGGAGAAGCTATTGCAACTGATAATTGGTTTATATATAATTGGTTTATATACTATAATAATTGCCAACTGCTGCTTAATATATTATATATAATGGCCTGATTTGGGGCCACAACCAAACTGTATGCAATACCGTTGTCGACCCTGAGTATATAATATTTTTTCAATTGTGCATTGCGCCAAAATTCCTAAAGACTCTTCCAACGGACGTGTTACACAGAGTGTGCACACAAAGGCCCTGTTGTGATTGAGATGGACAGTATCAGAAATGTTGAATTAAGGCACAGAAAAATGGTCTGTATTGAGGTCATGGCAGCCATCAGGGGGGGCTGGGGAGGGGGAAACTCCATTCTTAGGCCCAGATAGAAAGAGGGAAAAGGACTGGGCTTTCTAAAGCATCATTTGTCATAAACAAAGTTCACATTTCCCTTGAAGCAATGTAGAGGCTGAGTAGTGTATCCAGTGCTGCAAACACAGGTCTCACCTGACCTTCCAGGTGTTTAAGAAAGAGATGGGGGCCCTGCCTATTTTTCAGTCCCGGGCCCAACAATTTCTGATGGCAGCCCTGGTTACATACACAGATGCACAGTAACAAGCTAAGGAGATTATGGTCAGATTATTATAAGGCGCCACAAGTGTTTCGCAACACCTTACAAAGGAACAGTACAGGGAGACAAAACTTGGCATTACATTAAATAAATAACAAAAATACAGTACAAATAAAGAGCGCCACAGTTCAATACACATTACAGCTTAAATATAAGTAGTGAGGACTCAATTAACATACTACTAGAGGCTTGTGTCCAATGATGGAGATGTGTATGCGGACAAAGATGGTCACTGAGTGTTTGAGTATGGGAGAGCTGTGAGTGAAATGTGAAGAGAAGAGGGCTTTGACAACAGGAGGGAAGAGGGCCCTGCTCTGAGGAGCTTCTAGTAGGAAGGGGCAACATACAAGAGGTGCAAGCAAGTAGGTGGTGGCTAGATAACAGGATGTAAACAGGCAGGGGGTCGGAGAACCAGCTTCAGGACTAGTTTGTGCAGCGGAAGGGTAGGCTTTGATGAATAGGTGAGTTTTCAGTGCCCATTTGAAGCTTTGCAAGGTCGGGGAGAGTCTAATGGAGCGAGGGAGTGCATTCCACTGAAGACGTGCAGCACGGGCGAAGTCCTGTACTCTAGCGTGAGAAGCAGTGATCAGGGTGGAGGAGATATGACAGTCATCAGCCGACAGTTGGTGGGCGGGAGGGTCAGTGGCGTAACTATAGTCCCTCAGACCCTGCGGCGGCGGGAAGGCGGTGAGTAGGTGAGGGCGCCGGGGGTTTGCGGGGCTATTGCTGCACAGCACTGCTGCTGGGACCTGCTTACCTCCCACCCACCCTTCTCGCCGCCGTCGCAGTAACCCGGAGATCTACTTGTCTGCGCCGGTCTTCTGCTCTGCCTCTTAATGAAAAATGACCTTAACAAAATGTCCGCCCCCTTACAGCAGACGTCCAGGCAGAGAGGTAAGGCAGGGCTAGGGGGGAAGGGGGGCCGCAGGACGAAATTCCCGGGGGTGGGCGCTGATTTTAAAGTTTCGCCACTGGGTAGGGTGTATGAATGGAGATGAGGTTAGAGATATATGGAGCAATGGAATTAGAGATGGCCCTGTAAAAATACAGACATTATATGACAAACTCCTGCACCCCTGGCTGCTCGCACCCTATTACATTTTCCCCCTGTGTAAGGCCCAGATGAATTCTGTTTTCATCTAATATCAAATCTGTTCCAATTGTTTCACATCTCTTTAAGACTATTCACACATCCTGCAGAAGCTGTCGTATAACAGCTTATGATCATAAAGGTAATCATAGTGACGCTTACAACCATAGTTGTGTGATTAGTGCTCCGCTTTAGATGATAAAACCCTCAGTGGATTTGGTTATAGATATAGAGAGGATATCAGAGAGGAGGCAGGTAACAGGATAGGCAGCACATTTAACCACCAAACTTCCAGGAGGGAATAATATTTTATTGAAAGAATAATGTTAGAACAAGAGGTCATGCTCTATGGCTCGAGGGTTAGAGGTGAGCAAATATGGTCACAGTGGTTTATGAGAGGAGAGCTGGGATCTTGTTATGCCTGCAGAGGCGATGGAGCTAAAATAACAAAACAGACTCAAAGAGCAGAGATGGAGGAATGAAAGGTTTATGTACTTGGGGCATTGTAAAGAAATCTCCCACAACCCTCCTGGTGTCCACATTTTACTTTCATTTTTATTTTCTTTGGATTTAATAAAAAAGGACGAAAAAAGAAAGAAAACACAATTTCATTCAAAGCAACTTAATTCTAGAATGCAGCATCCATTGCTCTCTGCTGAAAAACGCTAGTTATCTTCATAAGACTGTTAGATAACTTTTCTAATTGAATCTAAATTGTATCTAAAAGCTAATTTGTATACTATCACATTCCATATTGGGCCATATACAGGTGTAAGCAGCTATGTCCATCCAGTGATACGGGCTGTGCTGCAGGTGCAACTTGATATGCTGGCCTGCAACTAAGGTCCATGGTCAATTCAAATTACTTATGGGAAAAACCAGTGCCGGTGGCCGACAATCAGAAGTGAATCCTATCCCTTACTGCATAACTGACCCTAAGGATGACGTAGAAACACAATTTACTTAATTTAATATTTTTTGAATTTATCAATAAAAAACTTTTGACCTAGGGGTGCCATGAAAAAAATTCTGATACTCTAAGGTGCTCCCCACCACTGAGGTAGCCATGTGATTTCTAAAACCCCCTAGTAGGTGCTATAGATCAGGGCCGGATTAAGGGCCCAATGGGCCTGGAGCTGAAAAGGTTCATAGGCCTATTATAAAAAGTGGAACAGTTGAGGCCGAAACCATGTAAGCATGTAGAATCCATACACTATAATGTTTCCCTAAATATATAACAGTACAAACGTTGCTTAAATGTGTAAAATAGAAATGACATTATAATACTTATGATTTATAGCCAACTGGTGTCTGCCAGGTGATCACCATGCTGCTATGGTGATGGGCCTAATTTTATGTGGAGGCCTGGAGCTGCAGCTCTACTGTATCTGCCCCATTGGTAATCTGGCTCTGCTATAGATTTACAGAAGGACAGAGGAATGGGATCATTGGTAGACAAGCATTAGGTCTACAAGCATTAGGTGGACACCACTAGGTTGACATGCATTAAGGTCGATATGACTGAAGGTTGACATGACTGAAGGTCGACATGGGTTAGATCGACAGGGTCATTAGGTCAACATGGTCATAAGGTCGATATGGTGACAGTCGACAGGGTCATAAGGTCGACATGGGGTTTTTACTGTTTTGTGACCCAAATGTGGTTCAGTCATGTTGACCTTAATGCATGTTGACCTTAATGCATGTCGACCTAGTGGTATCGACCTAATGCTTGTAGACCTAATGCTTGGTGACCCAGTGACCGTATCCCAAACTAGAAAAGCAACACTCATGAGGATATATCCAAATAATTAGAAGAACGTATTAATCCTAAAAACGCATTTAATAATTATTAGGTGCTGGCAACAAACTGAGGGGCAGTTTTATTAAGCTCGGTGATGTGATGAAGTAGCCGGTACTTTATCACTGGCCAATCAACTCCAAACTGTCAAGTTATTGGCTGCGTGTTAAAAATGACAGTTTGGAGCTGATTGGCCGGTCATCACTTCACCAAGCCTGATAAATCTGCCCCAGAGCTGTCAGAAGGGATATTTGCATTTATTAAATGGTTCTATTTATGTACAACCTTCCCTCACATAAAATGAATAGCTTTATTATTAATAAGTAATCATATTACCCATCCATCCAAACAACCTCAACAGCAATTAGTATTAGAGCTCCATTTTCTGTAGCTCAGCCTAGCAATAACTGCATAGCAACTCAATCAACCCAGCTATACGAATAAGCACCATTATGGCCACAGTAAATAGCCCCCACCATCAATCCAACTGTCCTATAATTTACCCTCATGCCCAGAGCCAGCTTAAAAATCAGAGCGCGGGTGGTTTCTGGGAAGGTTTTTGTCATGATAAACTGCTAATACAGTATGTGGCAGGATTAGACTGATTTCAGGGAAGAAACTCAGGTTTATCCAGACAACTATAAAAGAAGGCAAGTTCTTTAGTTATTACTTTCGAATTGTAGGTGTCTTGAAGATGGAGAATATCTTAGAAATTCAAGATTTATATAAATCAAGCATTTATTAAATACTTATTTATTACTTTTGCAGTGAGTTTTACTTGTGATTGTATTATTGGTAGTCTTTACATTCTCTCTCTTTGTATATGTATGTATGTACAGTATGTACATGCAGTGGCGTAACTATAAATTTTACTCCCCCCTGACAAAAAGTTTGTGGTGCCACCCCTGGGTGGAACTGTCTGTCTGCTCCCTCTCTGCTGGCCTGGCTTCCCGGCTCCTCTCCAGCATGTTTCACCAGTGTGTGACGTGATGAAATTACACTCATAATGGAGAAGCTGAAGCAGGAGAGAGTGTCCCAGTCCGCCCCTGATCCACCCGCCCATCCTGTACAGCCAATAGCCAGCTCTGTGTACAGTCAATTAAATGAGTGGGGGGATTTGTTGTCTCTGACTGTCATGGCCGCACCCGAGCCACGGCTGACTTGCCTCCGGTGCTCAGCCAGCGGGCAGTGGCAGGCAGCAGCATGTCAGTGTGCCGGGCGGGTGCCATTGCCCGGCGCCCACACAGACCCTGCTGCCGCTTGCTCCCCCATGCGGCAGCAGGGGCTTCCTTACAGTAATTACACCACTGTGTACATGTATATAAATTACAGGTCAGCACAACCAAAAAAGAGAAAATAGTCTTTATGTAGCAAAAGCATCCAATGGCACATAGTGAATAGGGTCCATTGCAGGTCAGCCATGCTCAACAGCTGGTTTGGTGTCTCTGCACCATCTTCAGGAGTATATATATATATATATTTTTTTATATATATATATATATACGGAAAAAATATACCCAGCGCAAACAAGTCCAATTGTCCTTTTAAGACAGGTCCATAAAAGAGTCCCAATATGTGCTGCTCCAGCAGGGGATCAAACCACGAATCCCGGAATTAACTTGTAAATGGAGAAAAAGACAGATGGAGCGCACAGTCAGCAAATGCATAAAAACACTTTTTACTTATAATAACTGACATACATTGGGGTTAGAATAAAAGCTCGCCACAGTAGGTCATATCACCGGCACAGCGGGGCAGAACGGATGTAATGGCACACACGCAAGGTGATCAGCCCACCAGGGTTCGTCCACCGGCCGCCGCCGCCGACACAGGAACAGGATCACTCTAACCGGACCAGAGGGACGTCACACGTCAGCTACGAGTTGTAGCCACTCCCAACGCATTCGTCATCAGAACAGACTTCGTCAATTTCTAAAGATGAAAAGAGCAACCAATTAGGTCCTGTCTTTCATTTATCTATTGCATGAAAATGATAGACATAATCTGATTGGATATTATGGGCAACATCGCCTCTTTTTCATTTTTAGAAGCTTTAGTAAATTTACCCTTAAGATTAACATAAAACTAATTTTAATAATAAATAAAAGTCTACCTTCATCTAAGCTGGCAAAATTAACATTCTAATACGAAAAACAGTATTGCCTCATTTGGATTGTGATCTATTTCATTATAATGGGTGGTTCTAATGAGGTCAGATGTTGGATCATGATGTGATGGCTGTGCTTTGTCACAGTGAGCAAGTAATATCAAGGTGATTTTCTTGGAAGTTTCTTTAAAAAAAAAAAAAAAACTATTCCTGCTTACCTTCTGAACAGAATCCTATTGTAACAGATACGGGTGACATCTAGTTTCACAGATATAATTAAACTTTGTGTTGCGATCCTAGATCTAAACCTGTTCTAGAATTCAATATTTTCATCTTGCCAGAACGAGAGGTTTGGTTGTGCAGAACTGTGCAGTTCTTATCACAGAGACAGAAACCTTCTTCACTGCAGTTCAGTGCTATGAGGCACTGGCGCATTAAGTACATGCAGAGTGCCCACCGACTGCTGAACACAATACATGAGCCAAAAGCTCCATGTCTTAACAACAGAACCTTGCCCTATCTCTATCTTACTGCTGACCCTTCTTATTTCTCAAATCCTCAACTGTGTAAATGATTAAAGACCCTTCAATCTTCAATGGTTTTTGTACTTTATTGTTTAGTTAGATGTTTTGGCCAAAATATACTTTCTAAACCCATGAAGCATTCGAAACAAAAAACTTTATAGAAACTTTTGTTAATTACTGTAGCAAATAGTACACAAAATAATGTGATTGTTTTTACATCTTAATCATTGAAAGTACATCCACATTTAATTAATTTTTTCACATGATATTTTATGATTTAATATGTTTTGAAGATACAAACTCACATCTACTTTTGTTACAGCTAAAGATAGTTTCTATTACTAACAAATATCTAAAGTTTACTTTGGATTTTTCAACCCTAAAAGATGTTTATGAACACCTTCAAATAGGAAAAATCCTGCCATCTAGGACTAAGATAAATAATGCAGTATCCCCGGACTCTAACTACCAAGCAACCCTGCCAACAGTTAGAACACTGACTAAAAGGACAGGATCTCCGAAGCCTCTTCAGTCTACTCAAAAATCTATTCCAAGTAGATTTATCTCCCTCTAAGAGAACAAGGATGACAATGGATGACATTAACTGTAAAGTAGGAGAAAGTCCTGGAAATTTGAGACAATTTTAAATAATACACTTGAGATGCAATGACCTTGAAAAGTGATGTTGAGCTTCCAAATTTATGGGGGTAAATTTACTAAGATAGGAGTACTATTGAAGATGGGATGTTGCCCATAGCCAATCAGATTCTATCTATTATGTTCTAGAAGGTAATAAATAAATAAAATGTACTGTCTGATTAGTTGCTATGGGCAACATATCATCTTCAGTAGAACTTCCATGTTAATAAATTTACCTTATGGTTTACCAAAATATATTTATAAAATGGGGATTATAGATGTTATAACAAAGATATCTAAGAAAGATTTCTGACCATAACACAAGTTTGAAGATTATCTTCAAAATCACCTACAAGAGAAAAGACCTAGGGACAGTATTCAACATTTGCACTTTTTAAGCCCCCCCAAAAAAGTGATTGTGAAAAAAACATTACTATGACTTTTACATTGAGAGTGTCAGAACCCAAATCTGTCAATTTTTTCATGGTCTACTCTACAATATCATTTTAACCCCTTGCTAGATAAACTATGTATAAAAGACATTAAATACCACTTCCATTTTAACTTTAGGCACAGCATAGCTAACAAGGATTCCTCTCAAAGTCATCTGAATTCATTTTTGCAATTCTCTAGACCAGTGGCTCTCAACCACGGTCCTCAGGACCCCCCAACAGCTCACGTTTTTCAGGTCTCCACACAGAATCACAAGTAAAGTAATTAGCCCCACCTGTGGATATTTTAAAATGTGTCAGTGAATAATGAGTGCACATGTGCTCCTGCAGGGTGACCTTGAAAATGTGAAGTGTTGGGGATCCTGATGACAGAGGTTGAGAACCAGTGCTCTAGACCAAGATTTCTTAAATTCAGCTATCATGAAATCCTAACAGTGTGGTGGCATTTTAATGTATCCTCAGTAATAAGTAGTAGCACCTGTATATCTATTGTGTTATTCAAGTCGCACACCTGTGCTCCAACTAGATGATTAGGAAAACATGCACTGCTAGGTTTCCATGAGGACTGGGTTTAATAAAAACTGCGGTACTTGTGTACTATCACGGCGCCCATCGCATCGCAGACCATAAGGCATGCGATGGTATGCGATGCGACGAGATGTCCCCCGATGTCATACAATGTTAAAATTGTATAGCATTGTATATGGCATACAATGCCATCCAATGCGATGCGATTTTAAATTGTATAAGCACCCTAATGGGGGCTTACAATATTAAATACACCCTCACGCCACCCCCACTATGAACGTGAACCCGAAGCGTGGCGAGTGCAGCGAGCCCGCAAGGGGCGGCGGTACGCGTCCTCCGACCTTTTCATACCCCCACTATCCACGTCGGCGTGGAGTTGATTCTATATAGTGTGGCGAGCGCAGCGAGCCACCGAGCCCGAATCGTGGCGAGCGCACGCGGAATACGGATTCAGTATTGAATCCCGGTGGTCGGGATCCCGGCGTTCAGAATCCCGACGCCGGAATCCCGACAGCCGAAATGCCGACAAGGGGGGGACGTGGATCGCCCCCCCTTGCGGGCTTGCTGCGCTCGCCACGCAGCGGGCCCGGTGCCTCGCTACGCTCGGCACACTAATTTATTCTCCCTCCAGGGGTGTCGTGGACACCCCAGGAGGGAGAAAGTGTCGGCATTTCGGCGGTCGGGATTCCGGCGTCGGGATTCTGAACGCCGGGATCCCGACCGCCGGGATCTTAACTGCATCCCGCGGAATACATGTAAAGTAGTACGTGTCTCCTCGTGGGGCTCGCTGCGCTCGCCACACTTCGGGCTCGGTGGCTCGCTGCGCTTGCCACACTATGTAAAATCAACTCCACGCCGACGTGGATAGTGGGGGTATGAAAAGGTCGGTGGACGCGTACCGCCGCCCCTCGCGGGCTCGCTGCGCTCACCACGCTTCGGGTTCACGTTCATAATGGGGGTGGCGTGGGGGTGCATTTAACATTGTAAGCCCCCATAAGGGTGCTTATACAATTAAACATCGTATAGAGGGCTTATACAATTTTAAATCGCATCGCAGTGCATCGGGTGTATGGCATGCCATGCGATGCGATTATATGGTGTGCGACCAAATATCGTGGGCGCCGTGCTAGTACACAAGTACCAAAACTGCTCTAGTTCTTCCTTTAATTTCTCTCCCCAATTGGCAAGCCGTGTTCTCTGTTGTAGACATCTTTCCCACAGCTGGCATCTCAAAAATGGCACTACAGTATAGAAGAAGAAGAAGAAGAATACTTTATTGTCATTAACAATACATTACAACAATGCACTGTCAACGAAAATTACTTACAAGTACTTGCACAAAAATAAAAGCAAAAAACAATTACCATTTCAGTGTTTGTTATTTAGCATACGTACAGCAGTTGGAAAAAAACTGTTTAGCATGCGTTTTGTACTTGCTGGGACACTACGGAACCGTTTTTTCAATGGCAAAATGTCGAAAACCTCGTAATTTGGATGACTTGGATCTGCTAGAATACAGTTTGCTTTCTTCAATACTCTATTTTTATACAATTCTTGGGTGCGTGGCAAAGACACCCCAATAATTTTACTAGCAGTTTTTACCACCCGATCCAACGCGGCCTGTTCTTCCGCAGTACAGTTCCCAAACCATACTACAATCCCAAACGTTAAAACACTCTCCACAATCCCCCAATAAAATCTGTTTAACGTATTTGTCTCTAAACACACAGCCTTAAGTCTTCTTAAAAAGCAGAGGCGTTGTTGGGCCTTCTTAATCACAGAAGTGCCATTTAGAGACCAAGTTAAATCATCGGAAATGTGTAAACCTAAAAATTTTAAAAACCCCACCTCCTCGATAATGCATACTCTCCATAAATATGGGAAGTATTGGCCTCCCACAAACTCGCCTAAAATCTATTACCATTATAATAGTATATGGACCAAGACTCTCTGCAAGCTACTGTTCCTATATATGAGAGTAGCATACACATGTTTAAATCAGTTTATAGGCTGGAAAAAAAGCATTCACCTATCAGAATTTGACAAACTCACATTTCCAGATCACACATTCCCTTCCATACTGGAAGACAACTTTCTTCTTCTTTAAAGTATCAACATTTTTCTGAAACTTTACGGATCTCAAACAAATATTCCAAATGTGTCTTCTATACTATATTTAACATCATGACCAAAAACCTTTCCCCAAATCCTCTTGAAATCACTAGAGTATGAGAAGCAGATTTATGGAAACCTCTAAGCTCTAAACAGTTAATCAAGACTTTTCAAACATTACAGTGGCAAACGCAGGATTTTCAGAAGGGGGTTTCCAGAGGGGCGGAGCAAAGCACGGAGATGGACACTTAGGTGACCCAGTATATGCCGGGTCAGTTAAAGTATTATAGATAGACCAAATGTATATAAATAATAATAATAATATATATATATATATATATATATACATATATATACATACATACATACAGGGGCGTCAACAGCAGTGTAGACCCCTGGGCATAACACTGTATTGGGGCACCTACCGATCCTCCAGCAGTAGGGGTGGGGGAAGCTTTGATGTCCCGCAGGTGGTAATGGGTGTTATATCAACCGCTCAACATGTAGGGCCTGGATCAGTAATTTCCACTAATTACCCCTTTACTGCACAGATGCTGGGAGATGGGGTGGGAGAAGGGGGCATTGGGCTGAATGAAGGGGCCCTGATACATAACTTCCAGGGTGGTAGAGGATGTTTAATATGCAGAGGAGGGGTGTATAGTGGAGTGTGCTTATTATTCATCATTTTCCGGTGGGAGGACAGCTTGATTGACTGCAGATATCTCCAGTTCCCAGAAATAGATTTCTTAGATTTTAATGGAATTAAAAACTAGAGAATCCCACCTACCAAATGTTATTGAGGACTAGGGGATCAGAGTTCAGGAGGCAGAGAAATCTTCTAACGAGCATATAAAACTACATACCAGGTGTGTGGAGCTGGAGCAGTAACCAGCTGCTGGAAGGCTGATATCTCTGGTTCTGGGAACAGTAGAGACAAGCTGCTAGTGTCCTTCAAAGGAGGAGAATCTCAGCTTTTAGAATATACCCTCATAAAAACTCTAAGTCAGACAGAACCTGAAATATCTGACGGGGAAAAGCAATTAACAGGCTTGGATGGGGACCACTGCTTTGAAGTCAGATATCTCCGGTTCCCAAGGGCCGATTTTTAAAATTCTTGTACCCATGGAAAGAGAGGACCCTCAGCTTTCAGCTTATGGTCCTTATACTCCTGGAGGGGTTTCTGGGTACTCAGAAACCCCCCCTGCGTGCTCTACTGCATTACTTACATAACTTTTTATATATATGTCTCTGGACTGAAATCAATTTATTGTTTTGTATAGATCATATGTAAAATGTATCAGAAAGTTTCGGATAGCTATTGGAGATGTGAGATGGCCTTGGAACAACATCATATATAATCTATATGAGCATTACTTCATCTTATACTGGTCCATCTTTAAATCTTCCCTCATGACCCTGTCTTTCCTGTTTTGTTTTTTTAAAAATACTAGTTATATATTCCATATTATACAACTATTACTATATTCCATATTATACAACTATTACTATATTCCATATTATACAACTATTACTATATTCCATATTATACAACTATTACTATATTCCATATTATACAACTATTACTATATTCCATATTATACAACTATTACTATATTCCATATTATACAACTATTACTATATTCCATATTATACAACTATTACTATATACAACACAATGTGAAGAATTGAAGCAAGTGCAGGGGATCCAGGAAGCAGCCAATATTACAGTCATTTTATTATATTAATGCCTAATTACTTGATTAACATGTTTAATAATTTAGGTAAGGGTACGGTGAGCATAATATACTATGTGGCGTAAGAGACTGTTTCTGATTTAAAGAGATAATGTCATCCCATTAGTTAATCCTAGCAACCAATAGGCACTAAAGTTCTATTATGAGTGCATTATGATTGCATTAGCTGCAATAAAGTTCAGAAGTAGTGAGAGAGAATTATGTAGGAACCCTGACAATTGTAGTATAGTATTGGATATCTCTATGCTCTTTTAACAAATTGTGCTTTTCATCAGTGTTGTAACTAGATTTTTTGGTGCCCTGTGCCTGAGAGAATAACTGGGCCCCCTCCTCTAAAAAATAAAAATAAAAATAAAGAATGGGGCATGGCTAAGTGGAGATGGGGCATTGCCACAAAATAGCAGCAATTTGCAGGGATGGGGTTGGTTAATTAATGGACAGGTAATGTTATAAAATTAGACAAAGTACGGCATAGAGAGGGGATTTTTTAAAGTATTACTCCCCCCCCCACCCACATCCCTCTCTATGCCTCAATCCCTCTACATTTCAAATAACTTTACCTAACCATTCATAAACCTCCCTAACCCCAACTCTATGCCATTTTCATTTATTTGTATTTACAAGTCATAACTTCCCTTATTAGCGCACCCCCCCCCCCCCTCCCCCTGCCATGGTGTCATGATTAAAATCAATGATAATATATTTTTAATAGTAAAAAATATTGATTGTATAGTAACAACATTCTCCGTCTCTGCGCCCTCACTTCTGCTGCCTGGTCCTGTACTCAGTGTGCGCTCTCCATATTGCAGTCCTCCGTGTTCACTTGACTCGTTCCTGCAGGAAGTAGGAGCGCATGGTCAGGTCTCCCCTGCATTCCAAGACATCAGCAATCCGGATTTCAGCCCAGGCCGAATAACACTGCATCTTCCACCTGCCACCTGCATACCACCCAACATGACCCTCTCCACCCTATAACATCTCGCCCAAAGTGTTATTGGACAAATATAATCAACAACAGTATGGCGAACAATAAAGTGTTATTTCTAGGCTACTCCAGAATCAGTGAATGCATTTTAGGTAATAGAAACCAGTGACATACTCAAGGTAGTTCATAGGTAAACATTATGTGTAAGATATCAAAAGGTATCTCCTGCTCAGGATAATAGGAAGGTAGAGGGAAATTAAGGGGATAGTAAGGTCATGTTCATGAAAACATCAATATTTGCATCACCGAAATGAGGCCAATAAGGCTCAATAAAAAATTAAACAACTAATAATGATGACTATAGAGGGGTACTCACTGGAACTTACTGCTAAGAGTTACAGTAAATATGTGTAAAAGTTCCTGGGTGCCTTTCAGTTTGGTGAAGTCAATTTTGAATGTGGAGGCTTAGCATTTCCCTACATCTGCAAAATTTTGCAAATGCTTTAGGAGCTCAACAATTGATCATAAGTTTCAGCAGGACTGGATCATCATCTTGATGAATTTGCAGATAGAATGGAAAGTCTCATCTGTTTATACTTTTCTGATTTCTCAGCCGCTTATTTTAAGAATCATCCTTATTCATTTAAGCAAAGCTGTGATTTTTTGAGGATTGATACATTGAGACTTGATGGATTGGATTTCATACAATCACCATGATTTGTTCTTAATGTCTCTTGGTGTTTGATTTGATGGGCCTTTTTCGATGCAGGGCATGGTGAGCATGATCCAAGGTCAGGCTTTCTGTTGCTTTGTGTAGAATTTGTTAGTATAAGGCTGATAAATAGGGGAAGGGCCACTTGGGCAATTGTGTCAGGTTATATTTGTTATGTGAATTGTAGTGAGCTCAATTTTCAGGATATCTTTTTTGACTTTACTCATCTTTATTCTCTTTTTAGGGCTGATAGGTCATGATCTAGAACACGGGTGTCAAACACAATGCCCGCGGGCCAAATCCGGCCCACCAGACCTCGTCATGTGGCCCGCGCGAGGAGATAGCATGCAGGGGCAGTGTGTCTAAAACAGGAGTGCTGCGGGCCGCGTCCACGTCCGCGGCCGCCTTACCTGTTCCTCCACTGTCGGCGGCCATGTTCCTGTAGGCACATATGTATGCGGCTACAGAAACATGGCCGCCGGCCTCCACGGCTACGTGGAGGAGGGCCCGGCCGCCTGTTCCCTCTGATGCCCGGCAGTGACAGACACTGGGTGGGGACGTCATGACGATGACGCCGCCCGCCCATGCGTCTGTAGAGAAGTAGGAGCAGGCAGGGAAGCTGGACCGGGAGTCGGGGACAGTGTGGCCGCAGCAAGCAGTGAAGAAAAGCTGGAAGCCGCAGCAGCTGCAGGACAGACGGAGAAACAGTAAGTGAGGATGAGGATCACACTCACAATAAAAAAAAAATATATATATATGCTGTTTCCTGAGGTGTCCCCGTGTATAATAATAATAATGCCATGACACCACAGGCTGCTCCTCCTATATAATCATTTATGTGTCATGGCATTACTTTTATTATATTATACAGGGGGAGCAGTCTGTGTTGTCATGGCATTATTATTATACAGGGGGAGCAGCCTGTGGTGTCATGGCATTCATTTTATATTATACAGGGGGAGCAGCCTGTGGTGTCATGGCATTATAATTATACAGGGGGACCTACAGATACAACCGGCCCTTTGAGGGTGACCAAACTGCTGATGCGGCCCCCGATGAATTTTAGTTTGACACCCCTGATCTAGAACATCTTTACATTTAGAGAAGTTATTTTAGATTTACATTATGCTGTTGCCTTTTTTGTCTTACTGGTAATTTAAATTATTTCATCCAATTCAAAAGCATTACTTCGTCCTTTCAGTAACCCCACCCTCTCAATTGGGTTTAGTACTTGGAGGAGAGCTCGGAGAAAGACAGAAGGAGTCTTGCCTTACTGTTTTCCTGAAAAAACTGGAAAGGATCCGATGGTGCTCACTCTGATGACGTGTAAGATTCTGTCAAAAAGGTGTTTCAAAGTAGAAAGGAAAAGGAAGAAAGAGAAGTGTCAGCACCTAAAGTTTTAAGTTATATACATCTTCCAGTAATCCTGGAGATCTCACTACAGTAGATAGTAACAGTGTCTGATTTAAGCCAAGACAATTAGAATAACCAAAGTACAGGAAGTAGAAAACATATGTTATAAATTAATCATATAATGTAGAGTACATGCTGCCTATAGCAGTGCAACAAGAAAAAAAATATAGAAATAGAAAAAGTTAAATCGTACAGTCACTGTAATGTAAACATTGTTGACCCAGGAACCGCATACCACATTTATCTACCTGACAACATTTCAAAAATTGCCTATGAGGTGTCATAGGCAATTTTTGAAATGTTGTCAGGTAGATAAATGTGGTATGCGGTTCCTGGGTCAACAATGTTTAGGTCGACAGTCCCTAGGTCGGCCACTAAAGGTTGACAGTGACTAAGTCGGCACCTAAGAATGGTTGACATATCCTAAGTCGACATTGACAGAATGGAGGCACAAGCTTAAGGTCGACATGGACATGGTCGAAGTGAATACGGTCAACATGAGTTTTTTAAAAGTTTTTCATATTTTACTATCCAAGTGGGCATAGAGCGAGAATATGATAGTGTGCCGAGCACAGCGAGGCACTGTGCCCGAAGCATGTCGAGCGCAGTGAGCTATGTGAGGGGATCAGGGGCAAATTTAGGGGTCAGGCCGCCCCTAGGCACAACATTTTTGGCTGCCCCCCTATTTTAACATCACCTGGTGGTCTAGGGTAAAATACTCCCCAATCCCCCCCACTGGGTAATGGACTTACTCCAGGCAGTGAAGAGTCAGGTCTGGTCTATGCTGTACCACTGCCTCTACCGCCGGACTACATTGCTTTCCCCATTGAAGGTCCTCCCAGGGATTGCTAGTCTGACATGGGACACTGCGGAAGCAGCAACTTTGAAGTGTGCGCTCCCGGCGCAGCTGCCTACGTGACAGTGGCAGCACAGGTGGCACCCGGCGGCAGCAGTGTAGCAGAGCAGGGAGAAGAGCGCCTCTTTACACTGTCATCTCCCTGTACTACATATGCTGCCAAGCGGCCATCTATGCCTGGGCAGAGGGAGGATGATGGAGGGGGGTGTAGAGAGGCTTGTGTGGCTCCACTAACCCCAGTTATGTGTCTGCCGAGACAGGCTGCACATGACAGAGCAGAAACCTGCTGCCTAGTCACTCAGTCTAGTCATATATACGATGTCCATGTCGACACAGACACCAAAGAAATGTGAAAAATCCATATCAACCTTGTTCATGTTAACCATGTCCATGTTAACCTAAAGCTAGTGTCGACCTTCTGTCAATGTCGAAGTAGGGTATGTCGACAATTCTTAGATGTTGACCTAGTCACTGTCAACCTAGACATTGTCTAGCATCTATACCATAACCAATAGGGCCTATCAACTATCTGTAAACCAGCAAGCACGGCCAGTTTCACTATAATGTGCAAGATCTCTTAGCATGGAGTGTGCTAGCCACTAGCCAGTTTTACACTGTTGCATGCCCAGCTCATACAGTCCATCACCTGTGCTGGTTAAGAATATATATATATATATATATATATATATATATATATATATATATATAGACGTGTAGATGCGGCCCGGCACTCCAGCTCATCGGTACATTTACCTTGGTGCCTTCTGGGTCAGAAGTGTATTTTTATGCACTATATATATATATATATATATATATATATATATATATATATTGCCGACCATCGCATGATTTCTCCTGCCTTCGCAAATAGGAGTCAATGGAGAGTACTGACTTTTATTTGTGTGTGTTTGGACGAAGACGGGCCCATCCGCATACCCATGAGAAGGACCAGAGTTTTCATGGGGACGCCCATAAAACGATGGGCATTCCCATGGTCCAGCGACTTCACTGCCACCGGCCCTCCCTCCCTGTAATGAACTGCCTGGCGAGTGTGTAGCTCTCCAAGGCCGTTTGTTACCGGAGTCTGCGCAGATCTCCAAACATCGGAACAGGGCCAAATTCAACCCATTCCCAATGAATCAGAATTAGGCACTAAAAGTTACCTCCAGTAATTATTATAACTTTCTCAAAACCACTACAATTATTTAATCGGTACTTGTTTCCTAGAACGGCGCCCATCGCGGGCATCGCATGTACATCGCATGCCATTATAATGGCATGCGATCGATGTGATGTCCGCGATTTTACATAGAAATGCATGGTAAATTGTAAATCGCGTCGGTCGCATAGCATGCGGCCAAAAAATAGCATGCGATGCGACCGACGCGATTACCAATTTTACATAGGGAACAATGTTAAATGGCCCAATTGACCCGATTTCACATAGGGAACAATGTTAAATGGCCCACAGACCCCAAATAGCCACTGTGAAGTGTGAAATGGCCCCCCCAATTGTTAATGCCACCCCACGATCAACGTCAACCCGAAGCGTGGCGAGCGCAGCAAGCCCGCGAGGGGCGGCAGTACGCGTCCTACAACCTTTTCATACCCCCACTATCCACATCGGCGTGGAGTTGAGAATAGAAAGTGTGGCGAGCGCAGCGAGCCACCGAGCCCGAAGCGTGGCGAGTGCAGCGAGCCCCGCGCGGGGACGCGGATACCTGTGAAGCCCGTGAGGGGACGCGTATAGCTGAGAAGGTATCCGCGTCCCCTCGTGGGGCTCGCTGCGCTTGCCACACTTTCTATTCTCAACTCCACGCCGACGTGGATAGTGGGGGTATGAAAAGGTCGGAGGACGCGTACCGCCGCCCCTCGCGGGCTCGCTGCGCTCGCCACGCTTCGGGTTGACGTTGATCGTGGGGTGGCGTTAACAATTGGGGGGGCCATTTCACACTTCAGGGTGGCTATTTGAGGTCTGTGGGCCATTTAACATTGTCCCCTATGTGAAATCGGGTCAATTGGGCCATTTAACATTGTTCCCTATGTAAAATCGCGGTAATCGCGTCGGTCGCATCGCATGCGATTTTTTGGCCACATGCGATGCGACCGACGAGATTTTTTTCCTTGCGATGCCTAAGATCAACATCGTGGGCGCCGTTCTAGGAAACAAGTACCATTTAATCTTCAATATTGCATTACATGCAATTAATTACATAATACACATATTCATTTCTAAAATTAACAGAGCACTGGTGACTACCCCAATTATCTGAAGCCGCAAAACTATTCTTACTACATATTTTTCTCTAGTGCAGAAAACAGATTTCCTGCAGTGACTTTACCACATTTCAGTGCATTGTATTACACAGCAGAGGTCCTGGGAAGGAGCGAGAGTTAATCATAACGTACTGATCATCTGCGCCCCTTACAATAGTAAACCGTGTAGGTTATGATGGCAGTGCAAGTGATATTGGTAGCGTTCTTAATCTGGAATATCAAATAAGTCATAAAATCTCTGGATGTTCAATTTTAATAATATGTAAGCCTTTTTTACATTTAAATTGAAAATATCATTAAAATGAAACCTTAAGAAAATTTTATATGTATTAAAAAAATTTGCTAATAATAAAACCTTCCTTGAAAGATATGTTATCATTCCGTGTTGACCCTTCGGCTCTTACAGCCCTGCAGCAATTGCCTGAGGCTCATACCATACCCTAAGTGCGTATTATAGAATGATATCCTTATTTGTTTAACCCTTGTACATCATGATTCTGTGAATCAATACATTTTAGGCATGTTACACATTAAAAAGATTTATAATGAAAATATACTTATATACATGGAAGGTGTTATATAAGATGCTGAAAATATTCTTAAAAATATATTTCAAAGAATAAATATTATATACTTCTATACCATATTAGATTAAGCACATATTTATTTGGGATCTCAAATTTCTGCATTTTCTTTAAATACTAGTCTTTTAGATTTACTTTTATATCGTTGTATTCCCTTCTTTGTAGGTGGATAATTTTGTACATTTGTATTTGTGCTAATACAGAATGAGAAAATAAAACCAATAAAAAAATGGCTACATGACATGACACCAAAGAAATGTGAAAACTGACATGACTTATTGGGTGACAATGTACATTCCATTAACTAATGATACCCCTTTCACATCGCAACTAATTACGGGGTACAAGCCGGTTTGACACGGTAATTAGTGCAATGTGAAAGGGGTTACCGTGTCCCGAAAACAGTAGCAACATGGCAATACAAACCGGTAAAAGCATCCTTACCAGTTCGTTGCCGTGTTGCTTGGTGGTGTGAATGGGTTAAATGGGTCCAGCATCTCGTTTCCCGCTCTAAGCGCTGCCTCCTCCCCCACCCATGATGATGCGCCAACTCCCCGCCGCTCCTCCAAATGATGTCAGCGAACCGGCATTAATGCCGGTTTGTTGTGGGGATGTGAACAGTAAACATCCCAAAATGCAGGTTCACGTCTGGACTGACCGGTTCAAAGTCCCGGTGTGAACCTGCATTTTGCGATGTGAAAGAATTATCAGTGTTTGCTTTACCTGATAGCAAGAGGCAGAATTGTCAGATAAATACAATTGTACATTATAGGACACATTTTAAGAGAAGACATTTTTTCCATTCCTCCTCTATTACAAATATCCCCAATTATCTATTTAATCATTAGTAAAAGTAATCAACATAAGCATTAAAAAAAAATGTGCATAATTGCAATCAACTGTAACATGCAAACACATAGCACACATAACATTTTAATATAACCATCAGTAAACTATGAATTATTTATTTACTTACCGGTTTTTATATAGCGCAGCAGATTCTGTTGCGCTTTACAATTGGAGACAGTGATAAAACAAACTGGGTAGAAACAAACCGACATAAAGGTAGGAGGGCCCTGCTCGCAAGGTAACAATCTATAGGGATAGTAGGAGGGATGCAAGGATAGGATTCCATAGCACGGCAGTCCCACCAGATTGCAAGTCATGTATGGGATGCAATTAAATATGCATGCTACTGGAGGTTATGTGGGAATTTCAGAATATGATAGGCTTGCCTGAAGAGGTGAGATTTCAGGGAACACTTGAAATTTTGGAGGCCTGAGGACAGTCTTAGGCCCTCAGGGGAGCAATGTTGGACAACTGCACATGCGCATAAACGTTTATGTGCATGTGCAGCCGCCTAGTGCGAGTGGGCATGGCAAATTTATTATTTACTAGCCCGTTCGCACACAGCAATGTGGGTGGGGGGCATGGGGCGGCAGACATGGGTTGCGCCATGGGAAGGCCCAGCGTTTCATGGGTGTTCCCATAGAAATGCGGTGGTGAAGTGGGTGCTGAGGGCGGGTAGCTGACATCAATGGATGTCAGCTGCCCGCCCTCTTCCTATTCAGGGGCGCTGCAGATCTAAGACACCAGAGAGTCTTAAATCTGTTAGTGCTACAGAAATCCTTTGATGGTCGGTGACCATCAAATGATTTCTGCCCCGCACGCAATCTGCTAACGGATGCAAAACAGCCATTCACATGCGTGTGGGGAGATTTGCGGGGCGTGCGATGGAGGACCTTCATGCGGGTGGCGTTTAGATGACCCACAAAGCTGCACATTTAGCAGTTTTGTGGGTCAATCAGAATGAGGGCCTTAATGTGTGTGGAAGGACATTCCATAGGGTGGGTGCTGCCAGAAGAAAGTCCTGCAAATAGTAATGAAGTTGGGTGTGATACGCAGATCTTGTGCAGAGTGGAGAGGTCGGTGGGGATATATTTTGAGATAAGCAAATGTGTTGGTGTAGTCAGGTTAATGGCCTTGTATGTGAGCAGTAGTATTTTAGATTGAATATGGTAAAATACAGGCAACCAAAGGAGGGACTGGCAAAGCGAATCAGCAGACATTGTACATCTAGCCAGGAAGATCAGCCTAGCAGCAGCATTCAGAATGGATTGTAGCGGTGAGAGTCTTTTCTTAGGAAGACTGGTAAGGAGGCTATTGCAATAATCAATACGTGAAATAATGAGTGCATGGATTAGCGTTTTTGCAGTGTCTTGTGTAAGATACGGACAAATTTTGGATATGTTTATTAGATGCATGTAACAGGATTTAAAGGCAGATTGAATGTGAGTAGTAAAGGACAGCAGAGACAAGGATGATGCCTATGCAGCGAGCTTGTAGGGTAGGATTGATTGTTGGGTTCTCAACAGTGATATATAGTGGGGATATAATTAATTCTGTTTTGGAAGTGTTGAGTTTGAGGTGGCGAGAAGACATCTAGGATGAAATAAATCTTCCATGTTTTTTTTATTTTGTGCCCTTCCAATTTTCTGAGGTTGAGGAGTCATCTTGAAATTTTTTGCAGACTCTGACCAGTGGTAACATGATGACTTGGTACTTGGTAAACTCGTGTCTTCTTGTTTATTTTCATTTTTTCCTCTGCTTTGAGCAGCATTGGTGGATGCATCTACCTCTTCAGATCTCAGATGAAATCTTTTTGTTTTCCAGGTGGCATTGTGAGGTAAAGAGTGGTGTTCCTTCATTCCTTTCCACTGTTGAAGGTATGCAAATGTTGTTATATATTTACTGCTCAATGTTGGTTACACCTTTCATTTTTGCCAGAATCCTGTTTATTTTTTATTGAAGTAATTTATATAGGTCTCCTGTTAATAGAGACTGTGTTTATATTTCAATTGCTGTCTATCTGGCATTATATGGATCTATTGAAACTTAGAGGCAGATTCAGATCCATTCATTTGGGTCCGAATTGTGCCCCATTTTTGATGGTGGGGGTCTGTGCATGAGCATGAGTGAATATGTGGCACCTCTGTCAAATATCACACTTCCTGAAGTATTCGCACTGTGAGGGGCAGGAAGAGAGCAGGCAGAGGTATGCCCAGCATTTTATGGGTGAGCCCATAAAACAGGGGTGGCCAAATCATGTTTTTCAAGCAACCTGTGGATCTATAGGAGGAATGAATGCAGCAGGTTGAGAATGTGACAGTTAGTAATGACAAAAGCTGTGGTAGACCTCGAGGACCGGTTTGGCCAGCCCTGCCATAAAAATTTTGGGCATTCCCTTGCGAATGCAGGTGTGTTGATGCCTGCTCAGGACTGGCACTGACGCCACATTTACCCATGTGGCCACATGCGAGGGGATGTGTAAGCGTACACATCCCCTCCCATGCAAATGCTGGAATTTGCATGGATTCTAGACCCTCTCCAAAACAAGGGTACTGGTGACTCCACCCTGCCACAGTTATTTATTGCCAGACTACAAATGATCTACTCTCTGGAAACATCATAAAAATATAAGATTTTTTTACTGCCTTTCATTACTTTTGTAAATGTCTGTAAACATAATGTAGGATTAGTGGTGGCATTTTGCAAATTTCTGAGCTTATAATGTTGACTATTCCTGTACTATACTATATAGGGGAAGGCACATATGAATGTAATAACATTACAATGTACGTACAATAGTGTCCCATCATTCTCATCATTTAACATGAGTTTATATTGTTGTTTTTTGGAGACAAAAAATGTAATATGAAAGAAGAGAACAATAATAGAACTTTTGCTGGAGTAGCCAATTCAGCTGTTGTGGGGCAAGACAAGGGGTTGTTACTTACACAAACAGTATGCAGCAGGGGCGGATTGGGAATTAAAACCAGCCCGGGAAATATCTTGAAGCAGCCCTAATGCAGGGGCGGGGGACCTGTCGTGCCCCCCGAGGCGCGCCCAATCTTTGGGGGTGTGGCCTAGCTATAGGGTGTGTGGCCTATTTCAACACGACCACTCCCTATTTTCCCCGCTGTGGGTGGCATGGCTAGTAGCTCTCTGAGCTGCTGACTATGTCCCCAGCCCCCCAGGCTGCAGAATAGGCACATGGGAGGGGAGACGCAGGATGGCGTAGAATGCTGGAAGGGGAGATGCAGGGTGGCTGAGGACGAAGGGAGGGAGGACGTATGCAGGGTGGCATAGGACGCAGATTGTGAGGGGGGCACGCAGAGTGACAGAGGATGCAGGGAGGGGAATTGCAAAGTGGTGGAGGATGCTGGAAGGGGAGAGTGGCGTTGGTTGCATGGTGGCAGAGGATACAGGGAGGAGGGACGCAGGGTGGCGTAGGATGTAGGGTGACAGAGGGGAGATGCAGAGTGGCATAGGATGTGGGGTGGCGGAGGATTCAGGCAGGGAGGGGGGAAGCAGGGTGGCGTATATGTGTATATATATATATATATATATATATATATATATATACAGTTTTTCAGAGCCTAGGCTCCCTGATCTGGCACTCCATACAGCAAAAGAAAAATACCTCAGGCGGTCATTCAGTCAGGTTGTCCTGACGAAAGGAGTATAATAAAGCTCCAGAAACGTTGACTGAATGACCGCCTGAGGTTTTTTTCTTTTGCTGTATGGAGTGTAAGATCACAAATCAACAATGTGTTTAATAAAACCGACGTTTCGGGGCCATAAACGGATCCCCTGCTTCAAGGTGTATAAAAAGTGCAGTAAAGTAAGATCCTACCTTAAATACCGGAGGAATGTATGTGCCTCTCCGTCCGTGCAGGGAACCAGCCTGGGCATCTGACGTCATGTCCGGCGCTGCGGTGTGCGAGGAGGCGGGTTGTCATGGGAACAGGACGCTGCTGTAAGTTGAATAGGCTGAGGACACGCTCAGCATTTCATAGGAGATTGGCCAATGTTTGTCAGTGCTCAGCTGTTCCGTGCACGGTTTTGAGGCTGTGGAAACAAAAAGAAGTGATAATTATACAGTGTTGTGCACGTAACAGCTAAATAAAGTGAACACAGTGCAATGGGTGATATAAAGATGAAAATAAGGGACATAGCTATGTGCTATAGTGACTACAGATTACATGAAGTGCTCATGCACATAAGAGGGTGATCTAGTCGTAAGTGGGCTATCTGATGATGAGGGACAGTCCAGTGTACAAGCTGTATCTGGGGGGGGGCACTGCTGAGGGGAAACTAATATGACATAAAACGTCACTCGTCCATGAATCAATCTAAATGCTGGGATCTAGATAAACAGGTTCAGTGGGAGTCTGTCATTGAGACCATGGGGTTTGCTGCACCCCAAATTAAATATCCATCTAGTCTCTCTCCGCAAAAGAGCTCCAGCTCTGTCACCTTCCCGCTTGTTGATGGGTTCATGGTCGATTACCATGTGTCTGAGGTCGGAAAGTTTGTGTCCCTTTTCACTGAAGTGCCTCGCCACGGGTTGGTCCGAGGCTTTGCCGTTTATGGCCACCTTTATGGCCGACCGGTGTTGGGCCATTCTTTCGCACATAGTGCAGGTGGTCTTGCCTACATAGAGGAGGTGGCAGGGGCATGTGATGGCATATATCGCATGCGTGGAGAGGCAGTTCAGTACATATTTGCATATTTGATGGGTGCTTACAATGTTAAATGCACCCCCACTAGCAACGCAAACCCGAAGTGCAAACCCGAAGCGTGGCGAGTGCACCGAGCCCACGAGGGGCGGAAGTTTGCGTCCTCTGACCTTTTCATACCCCCACTATCCACGTCGGTGTGGAGTCGATGTTAGATAGTGTGGTGAGCGCAGCCAGAAGTGTGGCGAGCCCCGTGAGGGGACGCGTATTACTTTACATGTATTCCGCCACGCTTCGGACTCGGTGGCTCGCTGCGCTCGCCACACTTTCTATCATGAACTCCACGCCGACGTGGATAGGGGGGGTTTGAAAAGGTCGGAGGACGCGTACTGCCGCTGCTCGCCACGCTTCGGGTTGCCGTTGATCCTGGGGGTGGTGTTAACAATGGGGGGCCATTTAACATTGTAAGGACCCATCAGGGTGCTTGTACAATAAAAAATCGTATACCATTGCATCGTATGCCATTGTATGTCATACAATGCGATATTTTATTGTACAATATTGCGTTGCATCGTATACCATTGTATACCGTATTAACTGTTATTGTATAAGATGTGATGGGCGCCGTGCTAGGAAACAAGTACCGAGGCTTCTAATAAATTATAAATTACCTGCTTGTTGCCAAGGGGGTTACTGTCCGTTGCCAAGGGTGTTAATGTCCGTTGCCAAGGTGGTTAATGTCCATTGCCAGGGGTTCTTGCTTGTTGCCAAGGGGGGGTTAATGTCCTTTGCCAGGGGTTCTTGCTCGTTGCCAAGGGGTAAATATGCATTGCCAGGGGTTATTGCTTGTTGCCAACCAGTTTATATTTGTTCCCAGGGGTTAATGCTCATTGCCAAGGGGGGTTAATGTCCGTTGCCAGGGTTTCTTGCTCGTTGCCAGGGGGGGGGGGGTTAATGTCCATTGCCAGGGGTTCTTGCTCATTGCCAAGGTGTTAATGTGTGTTGCCAAGGGGTTGCTGGACAGACAGGGGAAGGCAGGGGCTGCTGTAGCTGACAGGCTGGTGGCCGGACACATGGGCTGCCGGCCAGGCACATGGGCTGCCGGTGCGGAAGCTATTGAAGTGATGACTCGGCAGACATGACAGGCCGGCAGACATGACCAGCCGGCCCGACAGAGGGTGGATTGGGCCGGCCCATTGGGATTTCTCCCGGTATCCCGGTGGCCCAATCCACCCCTGGTATGCAGGCAGTCTCTCTGACCTTCAGAGCATATACAGAGTAAAGAGAGTATATACTGAAGGCCATTGGTACATTTCAGTGGCTTGCACTATGTTGTAGCCAGAGCATTCTGAAATCAGAAACATGTAAATGTAATCATGTAACACTCTCGTTGATCTTGACACAAAGTCAAAAGCAGCAACAACAGCAGAATTTGGTCAAAGGGAAGACCTTTTGGGGCTGATTCAGGATCGCTCATTGTGACCCACTTTGGCCCCAGCCCCAATGATCAGAGTTTATGCATATGCATTTCTGCACATGTGCAAACCCCGGCAGAGAACAGCGTGTGTAACTGGCCGGGCTGTTCGCTGTAGGAAGGGAGGGCTGTGGGAGAGCAGGAGGTGGCAGTAGGGGAATGCCCAGTGTTCTTTGGGCGTCCCCCATAAAAACGCATCAACATCAGCATCACATCCCATGGCGTCACTGAGGAGGATGTGTTCTCATGCGAAACCCCTTGCATGGTACCATGGGGATTCGGCAGCAGGGGGGTCAGGCTTTTGGCCGGGAACCGGGAGGCGTTTATGTGCTAATTAGGCAGTGAACGACTGGTGCTTAGTGAGCCAACCTGAATTAGGCTCTTTGTTATATCACTTGTGCAGAAAAATTGCCATTTACAAAATATACAATTAATAATTTCTGAAGTTCTAATCTGCTGTTATAATTAGTACATTCAGACAAAGTACTTAATACAGATACTAATATTGAGTGTGTTGATTATGATAATGGGTCAGCAATTTTCTCCCTGGTCCTTGTTCCCAAGCCTGAAATTCAACCTACATTGCCTCCGTTTCCTCCAGATCCACTGATGAGTGTTGCTTGGTGTTTAATCTCTGCTCTTGCACTGCCTGTCTCCAGTGATTAAGACATTGGTAAATTTGTTAGATGGTAAATGTATTTATGGTGGAGAGGATGTCAGACTCTGTGACATAATGGTTATAGCAATGATAATGTCTTGATTGTTAAGGATGAGAATAAAGAGGATGTGATGAGCTCATTATGGAAGAAATTGAAGCTGCATTGATTGCTTTTTAAAGAACCTATGCTAAAGTAAAATAATAAAAAAAAACAACAAGAATGCATTTCCCAAAGTAAGTAAAAAAAAAAATTAAGAATGAATAGCAAAATCACAAGTTGTTATTATTTTTATTTATAAGGGTTCCGCAGCACCTTGCAAAGTACAGAATCAAGTTAGTTTTATATAAGAACACCGTGACTTACACTGCAAAAGAATTTAGGACAAGGTGATCGTAACACCCAAATAAACAGTAGGGTGGCAGCAATCAAGGGTTAGGTGCGATTGTACAGAGTATGGAGCAGATTATAGTAAAAACAAAGTAAAGGAAGAAGAAGCACACGAGGGAAGAGGGCCCTGCTTGTAAGAATTTACATTCTAATTCAATTGTGAGGATGCCAGAGTTGAGTTAGTTTCAGAAGCATTGGCAGAATTGTCTGCCTGATAATTGTTTTTAAATATAGGTTTTTATTAGTAATCTCCTGAAATTACTTAATGAAACCTAATTTCTATACCTAATACTTGTAGCCTATATTTTCACTTTGTTAAATATAACCAGTAGCAACAAAAGTTATTCACACATAGTGGCCCTCATTCTGCATTCTGGTTGTCTTGGTAAACTGCGAAGCTCGCAGCTTACCGAGTCCCAGAGAGCACGCCCTGCCACCCCACCAAATTGCTGCCCCCCCACTGCCGTATCCGCCCGCAACCATGTGAGGGGACTGCGCCAGCATTAATGGGGGGGGGGGGGCAACACAGCAGTCGCCTTGGGGGGTCTATACATTGTCAATCTGTCACCTGCTCCTCACTGGAGGCTGCTATGGCTCTACATTCTGTTTCACATGTACTGTACAAGCAAACATCGCAGAGTGGCGCCATATTAAACTCTACAGCATCATGTGACACATCACATCCATGATGCTGATGGAATGACTAAGGAGCTGCACTGTATGTGTCACAATGTGGGGTAATAGGATCCGAGGAGTAATTCCCTTTTGGGCCGGAGCGTTCTTCCTCTTCTGATTATAAGGACAGACACCAAGTTTAACTGTAATAATATTTATTAACAAAGCGTACCGGGCCACAGGTGGTCCCAATGCTTTCAATTTTAGGCACACAGGCCAACCACAATGAAATGAACAAATGGACAACACTCAGGATTTGCTTTATTATGCCGGAACGTGTATTACTCCTCACGTTTCCAATCTCTCTCCTTTGCCAGCATCAATACTCCGTCTTACCTGAGTGTCATTCATATATTTCAATAACAATATACATATTTCACTAAATAACCCTATTAACTGCTAATGTTACCTATCCGTGCACGGAAACCTACTGCCCGATTATTGCGCAATAATGTAGGTGTCTGAATTTATTAACTATACAAGCGGTTGCAGTAAATCACTAGTAGTTACTTCACTCTAGTTATACTGTCTCACTACGTACAGAACAAGTTTATATATGTACTATCCATAACATAGACAAACTATATTAAGTAACACAACAGTTTATCAGCCCGACTCGGACTAAACAATACTATACTGCAAAGTCCCTACCAGTCTCTCTAGTTACCGAGAGTTCTGTAAGTTCAGTCCTGAGACTTCTAGTGCAGAAGCACCGTTAGGATACAGTACATAAATTCTTTCCCTGCTGTTCACTTAGAAATGCTAGTATGGTAACTACTCCGTAATTCCGGCTCCCATACTCACTAACTACTAAGGATGAATATGCCGCTGGGGCTTCCCCTGGCACTTAGCCGGGTTTAACCCTCTTCTCCCGGTTAGTCTGGATGCTATGAAATAGTTTTACTTGACTCCACTATATCTGGCAGCTTGTAATATTCAACACCGACCAGTAGAGGGCGTCCCCTGATGTCTTCCCATCGGGTTTAGCCCTGTGTGCTCTGCCTATGAGACTATAGTTCCTATGCTATCGGCCGGGCGGTGATATAGTACAGGTGCAAGTGGTTACTCCCCTAAGGCCTCCCCTGACCGGATTGGTCGGGTTTCGCCCTCCCCTTAATATGGTCACTCTGAGTGACAAGGGTGGGGGTAAACTTGTGCTGATAATAGGTAGGCTGGGCGGGGTGTGATCTTCACTCACCACTTCCCCGTTATCTCCATAGACAATCGCACCGCCCCGTTCCGCCTCCAGATGACGCAGCAAGATGTCCGCCGACAGCGTTTCTGTGCCCCGCTTGCTGCTGCAGCCGGCGACAGGATCAGCCACGCCAGCCGATCGCTCCAACTCTTCAGGACACCGCACAATCTCCGCTCCGGACACCCTCTCCAGTATACAGGTAAGTCTTTTGTCCGTATTGCCGCAGCTATGTGCTTCACTGCCCTACGTGACTCCGCTCACTCCGTCTCCTCCGGAACAACTGCGCCAGCCCTGCCAACTGTCAGACCCGTTAACCCCTGTCTCTCGCGCCTGGCACCCGTTGAGTTCCTCCAGCGCGCCCCGGGCAACTTTATTAGTCCATCCTGTGCCTCACACTGTCCCGCGAGGGGTCTGACAATTTCTGGGTGTACTGCTGCCCCATAATAGTACGCAGGCTATACCAGTCATTATTTCCTACCTTAATGCACGAATTAAAGGCTCTACATATTTATACAGTGAACATATATATACATTGATAATAACATTTATAGTGACCAGGGGAGACTGTCACATTCTTCCCCTCTTAAATAGAGCATGTCCTCATGCTTCGCCTCAGGCGTTACTGGTTAAGGGGATCTATTTTTAGTCCCTGTACCTAACAGGTAAGACTCCCTTATTACTTCTTTCAGAGCGGCGGAGTTCTGGCTCCTCAGTCGGGCCGGGGTTGACAGCTAACAATTCAGCTTTCCTCTGATGGCTCTCGGAGCTTTGAGTCGGAACATCCTCCTCCACTCCGTGCACTGCCGTAGTCAACTCTGCTTCCTTGATCAAGGGAACTCCACTTCGCATCGGCCAAAACAACATCATCAGGTGATCGAACGTAGCCCATGGTCGTTGTGAGGAATCAGACATGGTCGCTGCTGAGTCTCTTGAACTTTCCACGGCGGAGAATTTGGCCCCCACCGGATTTGGACTTCCGTAATATTTTTTTAGTTGGCTGCGATGCACCCTCCAAACTCCTGGCTGACTGAGCCTGGCTATGTCGTATGTATTCACCTCCGGGAAGGGAACATTAATAACTCGGTACGGCTCTCCCTCCCAAAAGGGTTCCAATTTGGTCTGTCGCCGATTCTTTCTTTTCCAGACTAAATCCCCCAATTGTAAGGAGTCCGCTTTAGCATTGACGTTATATTGTTCCGATTGTCGCTGTTGAGCCTGTTTCATACTGTCTTGTACAGCCCGATAAGCGACTTGTAATCTCTCCTGGTGTTCCTGTACCCATGAGCTTTGGCCTATGTGGCCCATCATCATATCCCCGGGAATCTCTACCTGAAGGTCGGCTGGTAATCTTCCCTCCCGTCCGAACATGAGATAGAAGGGAGTAAACCCAGTGGAACTGTGAACAGAGTTATTATACAGGTAAGTAAGTTCTGGTAATATAGCCGGCCATCCATTTCGATCAGCCGACGGAAGTGCTCGGAGCATCCGGATGAGAGTCTGATTGGCTCGTTCGCAGAGTCCATTACATTGGGGATGATAAGTAGTGGTCCTCATCTTCTTACAATTATATAAGCTGCAAAGTTCTTGAAAGAGTCCTGATTCAAAGGCGGAACCCTGATCCGTAAGTATTCGTTCTGGGAACCCGTAGGGCCGAATGAACATTCTCCATAATGTTTCCGCGGCCACTCGTGCAGAGACGTCTTTAACGGCCGAAGCCACCATGAACTTTGAAAAGTGGTCGACTATAGTAAGGGCATATTGATGACCCGAGCTGCTGGATTCTAATTTCACATGGTCCATCGTTATTAATTCTAGGGGTCGCGTGGTTACAATGGA
The DNA here is from genome assembly GCF_055691185.1 of Crinia signifera. NCBI lineage: Eukaryota > Metazoa > Chordata > Amphibia > Anura > Myobatrachidae > Crinia > Crinia signifera. The sequence continues at coordinate 271,635,425 of NC_139221.1, forward strand.
ATGTAATGGAGCCCGCTGCTGAGAGGTTGGTGGAGCTTTCATGGCACAGCTACGACACCGCGAGCACCATTCTTCAATATCAGCCGACATGCCTATCCAGTAGAAATGTCTTTTCAAAAAGGCCTGCGTTCTCTGCACCCCAAAGTGTCCCGAATTATTATGATAGGCTTCCAGAAGACCATGTTGATGACCCCTAGGTACCACGATCTGTGTGATCGGGCTGTGAGTCTGCGGACTCGTGCTGCAACGCACTAGCAATCCTTTCTGGATCCTTAGTTTTGGTTTCTGACGGAGCAACTTAATCAGTTCAGATGGGGCTTGTGCCCGCTCCTCCTTGGTAAGTATCTTATTGGCCACTAATAAGTCTTTCAGATTGGCCATAACCGAATTTTCTGACTGAATTTGTCTCCATTTGGTTTCGGGCTCCTGTTCCACTAACTGAGTGGTTTGGCTCACCTTGTCATAAAGCACGGGTCGGCCCTGGACCTGTTCCGCCCGCCTTGTGAACATGGCCTGAAAGGCCGGCATCTCCACCTCTTCCCAATCATCGGCTTCTTCTTCACATTGTTCGTCTAGCGCTGGCCTCCTGGATAAGGCATCAGCGTTAAGATTGGTTTTTCCGCTACGGTACTTGATTTGAAAAGTAAAGTTCGCCAGCCTGGACGCCCACCGTTGCTCGAGAGCACCTAACTGCGCCGTGTCCAAGTGAGCCAACGGATTGTTGTCTGTATAAGCCACAAACGGGTGTCCCAGTAAATAGTACTTGAATCGTTCGGTGATAGCCCACACCAGTGCCAGAAATTCCAGTTTGAACGAGCTATAATTCGAGTCGTTACGTTCTGATTTCCTTAGGCTGCGGCTGGCGTAAGCAATGACCCGTTCGGTCCCTTGTTGTTGTTGAGAAAGCACTGCCCCCAAGCCTTGATAACTCGCATCTGTATACAGTATGAAAGGACAGTCATAATCTGGGTATGCCAGTATAGGGGCCTGAAGGAGGGACTGTTTCAGAATTTCAAAGGATTGTTGTTGACTCTCGGTCCATCCGATGGGTATGTTTTTTTTCATATTGGACTTGGAAATCCCTCTAAGAGTCTCATGCAATGGAGTAGCCAGTTGGGCAAAGTTCTTGATAAAACGTCTGTAATATCCGACAAAGCCTAAAAATTTCCGAATTTCAGTCACATTCGTCGGAGTAGGCCAATCTCGTACCGCCGATGTCTTTTCTGGGTCTGGGAGCACTCCTTCCGCTCCCACGATATGTCCGAGGTATTTTACTTGTGTCTTCAGGAGGTGGCATTTCGAGGGCTTAACTTTAAGCCCATAGGCGGCTAGTCTTTTGAAAACTTCGTTTAAATGTTCTAAATGCCCGTGATAAGTCTGCGAATAGACAATTATGTCATCTAGGTATAGTAGAACAATATGAAAGTTTTTATCGCCTAGACAATGCTCCATGGCACGTTGGAAAGTAGCCGGGGCGTTCGTCAACCCGAAGGGCATCCTCTCCCACTCGTACAAGCCCATCGGCGTAGTGAAAGCGGTCTTCTCCTGGTCCGCCGGATCTACCTGTACCTGCCAGTATCCACTGGTGAGGTCGAGTGTGGAGAAGTAGGTAGCCTGTCGTAACGCGGTGAGTGACTCCTCTATCCTCGGGAGGGGATAAGCATCCCGGTGTGTCACTTGGTTTAAGCGTCTGTAATCCACACAGAACCGGAGTGTGCCGTCTTTTTTTTTCACCAGCACGATGGGAGAAGCCCACGGGCTATAACTCTTCCTCACTACTCCCGCAGCTTCCATTTCCTCTAACATATCTCTGACTGGTTGGTATAAACTCGGCGCCAGTGGCCGGTACCTCTGTTTTATAGGCGGGGCGTCCCCGGTTACAATTCGGTGTTGAATCCGAGAAACTCTTCCGATATCAAGAGCTCCTTGACTGAAGGTCTCGGCATTCTCCCGTACCACCCGAAGGACTCCGGCCTTTAATTCTTCGGGGGTATCGTCCTCACCAATCTTTATATCCGCCCACCACTCCTTCTTATCAGTCCATTCTCCTTCCTTCTGTTCCCTTTGTTCGGTGCCTTCGGCTTCTCCTACTCTGCAGTTGTCATTCATAATAGGGACCCAGACTATAGTAGCTATCACCTGATTCCGATATAACGTAATGGGATATTCATGTGGGTTCATGACTCGGAGGGGAACTCGACCATTTTGGACAGTAACCAACGCACGGGCTATTAAAACATCTTTCCTCACTCGATGCATATAAGACTCGACCACAGCATCGTACGGTTTTCCTTGGATGCCACATTTGGTTTTTCCCCATATAATTATCTCTGAATTCGGGGCCACTTCAATTGGCCGGCGATCCATTACTTTTACTCTACCCACAGGTCCACGGGTATTCATCAATTGCTGTTGTCCTTGAATAACCTTGATGGTCTTGCATAAAGCACTTTGGACCATAGGGGAGTTATTAATCAGTTCGATTTTTAGAGCGGTAATCAGTTCCTCAGGGCAGTATTTTAGAATGTTCATTCCCACAATAACTGCAGGCACCAGGGGGTCATTGACAGTAGTAATCAGGCAACCCTGTCTGGGTATCTTTGCTTGCCCCACTTGCAGGTCCATATCACAATAGCCCACACATACAATGTCTTGTCCATTGCTGGCTAGCAATTTTAACCAAGCTGGAGGAGTTAAAAGAGGTTCTTTGTAGCTCCAGTAACGATTAAACAGGCCCTGTTGAATGGTGGTCACAGGCGACCCAGTGTCTAGTAAAGCAGGTACCTCTTGTCCTTCAATCGTAATGGTTATAACGGGGCAGTTCCCAATATATTGTGGAGCCCATTCTTCTGGCGCCTGACCTTGATTACCTAGTTCCCCCGAGGATCGGTCTCCGGCCTCGGGGGTCGTTGGTTTAACGTCGGCTCACTCCTGCAGAACCTCTCGACGTGCCCACACTGCCCACATCTCCGGCAGATCGGACGCCCCTGTGGGTCGAATCGGTCCGTAGAGCGACGTCCCCGTCCTGACGAACTATCCCGCCAGTCACTCCTTCCCTGTCTATCATGCATCCTTCGCCCACTTCCACCAGGGGGAGAGGAATTTCGTTGAGCCAGTCTCTGTAGATCTCTTTTAATTTGATTCACACTGACGGCCAGATCTTCCACTTGCCCCTTTAAAGTATAGTTGACCTCTGTAGCGGGCGTCTGTACCCCTTGAGCAATAGCTGGCCTTAATTGGATCTCTTCTCCTGGCAACATTCCGTCCATTTCGCTACTACTCTCCTCTGCATAACCGCTACAGTCTGCGAATGTTACTTCCTTGGTTTTGACCTTGCCCAGAACTTTAATAGCTGTTTCTTTAAACTCCTCAAAGGTCTTAGGTCCGTTCTGCAGTTTTAGCATCTTTAACTGTATCTTGATACCTTCATGATACGCTCCCTCCATAAATTGCGTAATTAAGGTGTCATCGTCTTCTGGCCTTCCCTCAACATAACTCTCTCCCTCGATGTCCCGTAAGGCTTCTTGTAGGCCGAGTGCGAAATCCCGGAGCGTCTCTCCGGCCTTCTGTTTTCTACTATAGAATCTACTTTTTCGCTCTGGCAGGGTACTAGTGTCGAATATTGTAGCTAATTTTTGAAAGATTTGATCCGCCGTCTGCTTTTGTCTGGATGGCCACGAGGCTACTTCTCTTGCAGCTGCCCCCTTTAATTGTCCCAACAATATTTCTATCTGTTGTTCACTGCCTGGTTTGTACAACTTGAACATGGATCGAATTCTCTTTCTGAAAGCCTTAAACACGCTTCCATCGCCGTCTTTTTCTTCCCCCGAATACATGGGAAGCCATGGTGCCCCGAAATAATACGGTAGAGTTATCGGGTTCGATCCCGTTTCTGCGGCTTCCGTCTGTGCACTCGAGGACACTCCGTTCCCTGGATTCTCCAGCACTTCATCTTGTTCCTCTGAAGACATAGTTGACGCTTTGTCTTGATCCTGTTCGGATGACGCCAAATGTCACAATGTGGGGTAATAGGATCCGAGGAGTAATTCCCTTTTGGGCCGGAGCGTTCTTCCTCTTCTGATTATAAGGACAGACACCAAGTTTAACTGTAATAATATTTATTAACAAAGCGTACCGGGCCACAGGTGGTCCCAATGCTTTCAATTTTAGGCACACAGGCCAACCACAATGAAATGAACAAATGGACAACACTCAGGATTTGCTTTATTATGCCGGAACGTGTATTACTCCTCACGTTTCCAATCTCTCTCCTTTGCCAGCATCAATACTCCGTCTTACCTGAGTGTCATTCATATATTTCAATAACAATATACATATTTCACTAAATAACCCTATTAACTGCTAATGTTACCTATCCGTGCACGGAAACCTACTGCCCGATTATTGCGCAATAATGTAGGTGTCTGAATTTATTAACTATACAAGCGGTTGCAGTAAATCACTAGTAGTTACTTCACTCTAGTTATACTGTCTCACTACGTACAGAACAAGTTTATATATGTACTATCCATAACATAGACAAACTATATTAAGTAACACAACAGTTTATCAGCCCGACTCGGACTAAACAATACTATACTGCAAAGTCCCTACCAGTCTCTCTAGTTACCGAGAGTTCTGTAAGTTCAGTCCTGAGACTTCTAGTGCAGAAGCACCGTTAGGATACAGTACATAAATTCTTTCCCTGCTGTTCACTTAGAAATGCTAGTATGGTAACTACTCCGTAATTCCGGCTCCCATACTCACTAACTACTAAGGATGAATATGCCGCTGGGGCTTCCCCTGGCACTTAGCCGGGTTTAACCCTCTTCTCCCGGTTAGTCTGGATGCTATGAAATAGTTTTACTTGACTCCACTATATCTGGCAGCTTGTAATATTCAACACCGACCAGTAGAGGGCGTCCCCTGATGTCTTCCCATCGGGTTTAGCCCTGTGTGCTCTGCCTATGAGACTATAGTTCCTATGCTATCGGCCGGGCGGTGATATAGTACAGGTGCAAGTGGTTACTCCCCTAAGGCCTCCCCTGACCGGATTGGTCGGGTTTCGCCCTCCCCTTAATATGGTCACTCTGAGTGACAAGGGTGGGGGTAAACTTGTGCTGATAATAGGTAGGCTGGGCGGGGTGTGATCTTCACTCACCACTTCCCCGTTATCTCCATAGACAATCGCACCGCCCCGTTCCGCCTCCAGATGACGCAGCAAGATGTCCGCCGACAGCGTTTCTGTGCCCCGCTTGCTGCTGCAGCCGGCGACAGGATCAGCCACGCCAGCCGATCGCTCCAACTCTTCAGGACACCGCACAATCTCCGCTCCGGACACCCTCTCCAGTATACAGGTAAGTCTTTTGTCCGTATTGCCGCAGCTATGTGCTTCACTGCCCTACGTGACTCCGCTCACTCCGTCTCCTCCGGAACAACTGCGCCAGCCCTGCCAACTGTCAGACCCGTTAACCCCTGTCTCTCGCGCCTGGCACCCGTTGAGTTCCTCCAGCGCGCCCCGGGCAACTTTATTAGTCCATCCTGTGCCTCACACTGTCCCGCGAGGGGTCTGACAATTTCTGGGTGTACTGCTGCCCCATAATAGTACGCAGGCTATACCAGTCATTATTTCCTACCTTAATGCACGAATTAAAGGCTCTACATATTTATACAGTGAACATATATATACATTGATAATAACATTTATAGTGACCAGGGGAGACTGTCACATATGCATTCAGAAGAACACAGGATTCTGGGAATACTATGGGAGATATTTGGGGGACCACCAAGGGAAGGGGTTTGCACTGTGTATCATACAGTTGTGGCACTGTGACCATATGAGAGGACTAGGTGAGAGGCTATTTTATTGGAGGAGGCACCCACAACTTAGGTACCCAGGTACTCCCACAAGCCTTCATCTGGCCCAGCTGTTCGAGTCATTTGAGGACATGCTAATATCTGTCTTGAGAACATGTGATGTAGACAATTTATCAAGACCTTCCCTTGACCAAATACACAAGCATCCCTAGACTCAACCAATATATTCAGGTCATATAGACCCACAGATCTTAAAAGTTGGTGTAATCTATAACTGAAGCTATTGTCTTCATAAAACCTAAATGTTTAGAAATAAATACTGCTGGATTATAAATTATGGTATACAGGTTTCCTGGAAGTTATGTAAATCATTTGGAGTTTTAAATTCATGTTCATTATTTGGTTACATCTTTAAAGGGAATGTACTACACCATCTATGTTGCATCACTGAAATAAAATAGAATGACAAGAACATGGCAAAATATGGTTGTCAACATTAAGAAAAGATATATCTCACTAGATGGTGTTGTGAGAGAGATGCAGTCTGGCAGTAGTGATGAAGAGATGATATGAGAAATAATGATAAGAGAAACGTGAGTTCAAACCGGTTGGGATAGTAGAGAAAGAATCAGAGGGCATATATATAATAGCTAAAAAGTGCTATGAGAAAATAAAGATAAATATAATACAAATGCTTGAAGGCACACAAGGTGGCAATGAGTGACTGGAGGGGTTATTTAGAGTTGATCGCTATTGTGCAATTTCACAATCCTATTGATTATCGAATGACTGTGTATGCGTATGGTTCTTAGCGTGCATGCACAAGGCAAAATAACAACAGAAATAGTGAAAATATCTCATCGCAAACCCTTTTGCAAGTTGGCGGACAGGAAGTTGCCGTTTGTGGTGGACATCTGAAATTTTCTGGAAGTGGTTGGAAAAAAGCAGGTGTACAGTATAAAGGCGTTTTCAGGGAGGTTGTGTGACATCAGTGCCGGCCTTGATCAGCCTACTGTATATCTGCTGTAGAGTTGTGGAAGGGCCAGACTTTCTCACATTAGCATAGAATGGCACAATCATTCGATGGTTAGTGAATTGCATATGGATGTGCGACAGGATAGTGGATTGCGAAATGCACTTGCACATTTGCACAGGGTGGGTTTCCTTCCTGTCTGCGCAGCGGCTAACTACTTGCAGTCAAATGCAAATTTGCAGATGAGCGATCAAGTCTGAATTAGGCCCTAGAATAGAGATGGTAGCAGATGGGAAATCATTGGAAGAAGTAAGAAACCGTAATAGTAGTAACAACATCTTAAAATATTGTAAGTGTGAATATTTAAAGGAGGTGTCTTCATTTGTGGCTGCCTATACTCAATTCATACATTAAAATATTTTAATAAATTTCACATAAAAAATTATATTATGTAAAATACAGTTTGTCCTTCTGATATAAGTAAATACAGATGAAAACATAGTCATATAGTAGATGGTAGAATTTTATAAAGCACTTGTTAATGACAAGTTCAGAAATAAGCATTTTAGTTCTCAATCTAGTTTTTTCATTGTGGTGTTTACCAAAAATGATTGGACTATACAATTGTTATCAACCACATGGACAATATGGGTGGAATCATCATACATCTTTAGGAGTCATACTAACATTTTGTTAGTTCTACTTTATTTTGACCAAAGTTCTGACCAATGAGGCAGAACCTGACATATCCCGCACTAATCCATGTGTTTGCCCACTTTCTCCTTATTCTTCAAACATGCCCTTGTCTTAGTTCTTGTCTTACTTGTTACTAAAATCAGATGACTCCAACTTTGTCTTAATTGCAGTATCTCTCAATGTCTTCAAGCTTCAAGAGCAGACTGTTTATCTCAGACATGACGCATTCCTTTCCTTCCATTCTGTTCTTGACCAACTTCAGTATGGTTTCTGTTGCCTCCACACCGCCGAAAAAACTCTTCTCTCCACACCAAGGTTACCAGTAAGTAACCTCTTCACTAAAGAATTTAATCTCTTCTCACTTGTCAGCATGTTAAATCTTTCTGTCACTTTTGACAGAGATGATCATCCTCTTCTCCTTCCAACCCTCTATTCCATCTGTCTTTTCTTAGTCAACAATATGACCATGTCAACATTTTCATGTTGTACTTATGATTGTGTAAATGTTCACTGTCTACATCCCCAAAAATTTATACTGATGCTGACCGACCAACCAACATTTGAATGTACATAAACAATGACTCACTACTGAAAATTATTCTAAGGTTTATTTATATTAATTATTTAATTACATACAACAAAATACAAACATCATTATACACTATTTAAGATCAAATATTACAAGAATATGAATTCCTTACTAGTAAAGTTCTGTGTGTCATGGTGTTTTAATCCTAACTAATCAAGATGTAATAGTGAAACGTCACAAGCAATAATGTTTTAAAGGGTCTGCATAGGTCACCTGGAATGTTACATGTTATTTCTTATGATTTTTAATGTATAACTTCAATATTACTGAAAATCTGCATGAGTTCTGAACCTAATATATTTAGCTTTGCCTCTCAAAAAATGTTTAAACACTGGAACACCAGACTTAATATTGTTCTAAAACTTTTATTTAATATAGCTACTTTAACTATTCTTCATTGTCTCAGTCTGATCCAAAAAGGCTGCTTTATTTACACAATTCATTTTTAGCTTTTAACTTTGCCTGCATATTATTAATTATAACCAATTACTAAGGTAACAACTTGTTGCTTAAATGTATGCCTAGGAAACAGTGGACTTAGTGTAATTTATTAATTAATTTATATAACAAACAACATATAAAAACTGTGCTGGGGACAGCCTTAGTATAACATTTAAAAAAAATAATAATACATAGACACACACAAAAAAACAAACATAAAAAAACGATAATTAATTGGTTCGCAACTCAGATGTTATTAAAGTGCCCTATGATAGGTGTTAGTAGTCCAATTCCTTTTACTTTGTTTTTTTTTTTAGTAAAAAGCATGCATATTAGATGTAATTAGCATGTTTTAAAAAATTAAAAAATAAAGATTTATATAACATTACCAGTCTTGACTTGTCTGGCCAGACAAATAAGGTACCTCTCTAGGTCCTGTTTAATGGCATCCCCTGGGTAATGTGATCTAGAGCAAACAGCACGACACTGCTTTTTTGGCTGGGGGAGCAAGCTTTGAATAGCTTCCTTAGTGTGTATCCAGGTACCAGTGAGAGCCTCCGTGTATTACAGATGGATGTTGGAAATAAGCTGATAAATATTAGTATTCCACGATGACGCATTTCCCCACCTCCTTTCCGGTATCAGCGGCTTCCTCAGATACTGACAATGTACCATTGTTAATTTTTTATAATTGTACTTTATTTTTTTAATTTTACTTTTGTGTGTATACAAAAATTCATCAATAAAAATTACTTGATTTAAAAAAAAATGTTCACTGGCCAGTGATTTACATACGGATAATAAGGATAATCTAAGGATTGAGCATTCCTTTTTAACAAAATGCTGCACGGGACTACTCAATTGATTGTAAGGGTAATTTTTTAAGTGCAAGTATAGTGTTATTATTTCATTAATTAATTGATGTTCATTTCTAAACTCAAAAGTAACTTTATTTTTAAAAACAGTATTAGCTAAACAAAAATACATTTTCACCAAGGTTTCACAACTCCTTTTCCAAATTTAAAAAATGTCATTGATATATCTCAGTACACTAACCACTTAACCTCATATGGTTTTCCTTTCCAAATCAGAATCAGCTTTATTGGCCAGGTATACTTGCGTATACTAGGAATTTGGATTGCTGTGCAACAGCCGGTTAGGTACAGGTAAACAGTGACAGTACAGAGATACATAACACGTCCAGGTATATACTAGATGTACCCTCGGGATTATAGAAGCAGAGACAGTACAGTTATCACTTAGGGAACACATACCTACCAACAGCGGCGTAGCTTTGTTTAGGGCGCCCCCCGCCGTTAATGGGGGGGCGCCCCCCTCCCCGCCCATCCATCCGGCCCTCCGGCCGGCCCCCGTGCCCCCTCCCCCCATTGCCGCATGCTTACCTGACGGCATGTCCCGGCTCCCCTCCTGGCTTCAATAAATTCTATGCAGACGGACCACGATAAAATGGCCGCCCCCATACCGCAGACAGTTTCAGAGAACAGTCTGCTTTATGGGGCGGCCATTTTATCGTGGTCCATCTCCAGGAGGGGAGCCGGGAGGCAGGAGGGGAGCCGGGAGGCGCGGACAGGTAAGCATGCGGGGGATGGGGGGCGGGGGGATTACTATAGCACCGCAGCCCCCCCCCCCCGGCACCCCCATATGCACAGCGCCCCCCCGCGACCGCTGGGGGCTGCGGTGCTATAGTTACGCCACTGCCTACCAAGCTGCACATCACCTAGGCAGCCATTAGCGGCGCCACTGGTTGCCACAAACAGCCAGGTAGGTAACAATAAGCAGAGACAGTAAAGTTATCACACAGGGAACATACACCCGCCAATCTGCACAAGGCCTAGGCAACCATCAGTGGCGCCACTGGTCGCCGCAACAGCCAGGTGGGTAACAATAAGCAGAGACAGTACAGTTGTCACACAGGGGACACATACCTACCAAGCTGCACAACGCCTAGGCAGCCATCAGCAGTGACACTGGTTGTTGCAGCAGCCAGGTAGGTAACAATAAGCAGAGACCGTACAGTTATGCACAGAAAAACAGATCATACAAAAAACATAAGGGGGAACATTTGGCTGAGCTGCACAGCTCCCAGGCAGCCATCAGCAGCGCCATCTTGGTTAAAGTTACTTCCAGGACCTGAACAGGCCACTTTTCCTGTGGGGAGAGCGTGTGAGACAGTGAGCGTGAGAGTTAGTCAGACCAGGGACCGGAGCCAGCACTCACTGGGCTGAGGTCCACCATTGCTGCCTCCCAATGCAGGAGCCATACCTCCTTTCTTGGGGCTCCTCCTGTGGGGGCCGCCGCTGGGCTCATCTGGAGCTAGGACTGCATGTGGGGTGGGGGGCTCTCCCAGCCCACCGGTTGTTTAATGCCGGGGCCTGCAGGCCTGGACTCTCCTCCGTTTGATTATTGCGGTGTTCCTTCAGTCCGGGGTCACCAAAAGCTACTGTCGCGGGATGCCGCCGGGTACACAGCTGCGACTCTTGCTGAATGGGATGGGTCCAGGTCAGGGGAGGCCATGGCTGAAGGTCCCGCGCCTGTCTGCTTCAGGCCGGGAGGGCACCGTGTTCAGCGCCGGGGGCACTCTGCATTCACGCTCCCTCCTCCTCCTCCAGGGGGGTCCCTTGGAGGGTCCTCTGCAACAGCACGCTGCCACTCGCCGCTCCCCCTCACCGGGGGCCGAGGATGGGACCCGGGACATTCCTCAACCCCCACCGGAAGTCAAAAATAAGAAGGTGTTCCCATGAGCTCATGCTATATTTTTGTAATGTGGGGTAAACCTATTGCCCATCACTATGCTTAACATGTGGATATCAAAATCTTATTTAAAATAGAAATAAATATTCCAAATTATAAATCACTTAGCCTTTTCACCAGAGTATGGACCTTATTCTGGTTGATTCACAAAGCTGAAAATTTTGCAACTTTGTGAGTCCACCATATGCCACCCATTTGTCCTCCCACCCCCCTCGCATGCCACATTCCCCCCCCCCCCCGCACGCATGCGAATGGATTTTTTGCATAAATATCCATTTGCCGCTTGTGTGCGTTGAGTAAATTGATTTCTACAGTGCTCACAGATGTGACACACCTCTCTGGTGTCTCCCATCTACAAGCGCCTGGTTGGAGAAGCGGGCGTGCAGCTGGCATCTGCTGGCATCAGCTGCCCACCCCCTGCACCCCTGTCACCGGTGCATTAGCATGGGAACACCCAGTGTTTTCATGGGAATGCCCATGAAACGCTGAAGGTTCTCATGGGCGCATCCCTTCACCGCCACCGCCATCCTCACTGTGAGGTGCGACGGGATGGTGGTCAAGCAGTTCGCCACACCTGCTCGCACCAAGCGGCTGCACATGCAAATAAAAGTATATGTGAATGTGCAGTCGGCAAACATGGCTCCCCTGTGCAAAACCAAAATAAGGTCCTATGGACTCATCTCAGGTACTACCTCACACCAGTGACTCTGACTTCATGATGCAGGCACAGATATCCCTTTATGGATGCATACCCATGCTCAACTCCATGAAGATGAAGATCAAGGAGATGCACCAGGCACGGTGGCCAAAAGCTCAGGGCAAAAAGCAGGAAAACCCCCTTCAAGGAACAGTAGAATATAGTTAATTTATCCAAACATCAACTGACCGCTCTATTGAAACTCGAATATTGAGCCGTGGACTTTCATTTGTGCCTACAGTTACTCACAATGGCTTATCGTGGGAGATTAAAAAATATAGATTGAATCATCAACATAAATTAAATGAATATTTTGGGGGTTCTAAAGCTGTTACTAAATTAACATTGAATGTTTCAGACATGAAAAAGTTACAGCCTAGGTGTACAATTGACCCCACATCATATAATAATTCAATTAAACTGTTTTCTAGGATGTAATTAATATGAAATATGATAGACCCAGTAGCGCTATCCCGGTACGGACACCACAGTGATATATTTGAATGAATGTTAATACTTCCCTTCCTTTTTTTTATATATTATTAGATGTGGAGCTTCTTGATTTTCTCAGGCGGTGGTTACTTAGGCTGATGGAATATCTCTCCCGGTGAATGCATATAAAAAAAGACAGGAACAATTGTTGTCTATATGCTTGTTACCTCTTCTTTTTATATTATGTGGTGAGGTTCAAATAGATGCATACCTCACTTACATAGTTAAAAGTAGAATGACACATATAAAGGTATCTTTCTCTAAAAGTGGGTAGCGTACCCGTACTCACGGTGTCACGGTGTGTTCCAATCGTATAAAGGTATCTTTTCAGTCTTGGTGTCCAAAAAAGGTTTATTGGTAAAAAAACACACAATGTAAAATAGTGAAGGGACGAGGCAGATTACTGAGGTGGCTGACACAGTGACAAAGCAGTACCTCAGTCCGGACGAGATACAGCTGTAACAGGGATCAGACACTCTGCAGTTCTTACCTTTGGTCCTCACTTACAGGGTATAAAAATGGGTATCAGGCTCTCAGACCGACATGTTTCGGGACAATATGTCCCTTTTTCAAGGTTGGAGCTTGTACCATAGTGGACTGTATTATATACCCTATCCTAATGGGACTTCCGGTTTCGGACAGTCCTACTTCCGGTGGGCTACGTTTTTGATAGCTAAAATTATGTACATTTAACTTATTGCATTGGCGTCATAATGTTACCTATATAAAATCCCACCTTATGGGATTAGTTCATTGTTTAAAACTTGAATTAAATGTCCGTAAAGTCTCTAATATGTAGCCGGAGGTGCGGCTCTGATGTTATCCGGAAGTCTTTACACGTGTGGAACGCATCGCTTGCGTTCCACGTCTCCGTCGTATAGCCCGGAAGTGCGGCTCTGATATTTTCTGAAAGTCCTCACGCGTGTGGAGCGCATCGCTTGCGTTCCATATTCCGGATGTGTCCCTCCTCGACTGTGGTTAGGCTTTCTTCAACGCCCTATGTTAGACTGGAGGCTGGAGTTGTCATGGGAACCATAGCGTTTATGTTCACTCGTCTTGTTCTTAAACAGACTTGATGGAAGTTCTCAGTTAATTAGTTTTAATCATTTTTATTCACATTTTTCCCAACTTTTGACATATACATATTAATAAAAAAATTACAATTACATTACACATTTAACAAAACATTAAACATCCAATCCTTGGCTGGATAATTACATACTTAACTTTATTTTTACTTTATCTTATTTCCCACTTTAAATACTGATGGCGAGAGATATATATGACCAGAATTAACTAAGTCTGAGCAGTCAAACTAACTATTTAGGAATTAAGGAGATGGCTCAAGTTTCCAAGGGGTGAAGAGATATTAACCAAGAGATACAATATAACAGAGGTAAAATATTCATAATTTCACAGTGCTTTATCTTATGAGTGAACCTATACTCGATATTTCTAATGGTGCCTAAATATCCATTATTTCCTACTAGTGTATAGGGAGGTATATAAAAAGAAAGAGAAAGAAAAAAAAAAAAAAAAAAAAAAAAAAAAAAAAAAAAAATTCCCCTAGTGTCTATCAGATATCTACTAAAACGTGATTACTTTCATAGTGTCTCCTATTTTTCAAATGCAATAGCTCATAATATCTCAAATTTATCATACTCTTTATTGGTGATACTGTGTAAATCTATTTCATATCTAATTTCTAAGTTTAACATTTAGTGAATATCATAATGTTTATGTGCCTAAAAAGCTTTTGTTATTATAGTATTTAGTCTTCTGCCATCCTCCCCATATATCCATAAATTTACTGATGGTGTTTCGCAAGGTACTAATTCGCCTCTCTTGTTCATATGTAAAGTTCACCAGGTTTATCCATATATTAACATTTGGGCTTTCTTTTGCCATCCATTGGCGTGCAATTATTACCTTCCCCAGGGCACAAAGATTTATAGCTAATTGTCTCTGCCCCTGGGTATACCGGGCATTTGACCATATCCCCAATATGTATAAAACAGGCGAATACTCATGTGTTGGAATTCCGCAGCTGTTCAATATATTCATGATTTGCTGCCAGAATTTTTGTATCTCTTCACACTCCCATATCAGGTGAAAAAAATTACAGTTCTGCTGCGAACATTTAGGGCATTTATTACTCCTATTGGGAGAGAATTTACATATTCTTACCGGGGTCATATACACTCTATGTAATATATTAAATTGTATTTGCTGAGTTCTCAACGAGGTTGTAGCTAACGTAGGTGCCCTTAGGGCCCATCTCCAATTCTCATCATCAATGACAACTTTATCCTTGATCCATTTTTGTTTTAATTCTTCCAAGTCTCCCTTTTGAGTAAGTTTCATCAGATATTGATAGCATTTTGATACCTTTCTACTCATACCCATTTTTTTAAGGAAAATTTTAACCCCCGAGTCACAGATGGAAAAATCAGATTCTCTGTCATATAATGACATGGCGCTTCTTAATTGTAGAAATCTAAAGAACATTGATTTCGGAAGGTTAAACTCCTCCCTTATTTTTCCAAATGTTTTAAATTGATTGTTCTCATACAGTTGACCAATAGATGAAACACCATACTGCTTCCATATTTTGGGAGTCTGAAATCGGGAAAGCATATCCAAGGACCTCAAAGAGAAAATATTCATATCCGGATCCATCCCCAAGGGTTCTTCTCTCTGACTAACCCACTTCCATAT
Source organism: Crinia signifera (assembly GCF_055691185.1). NCBI lineage: Eukaryota > Metazoa > Chordata > Amphibia > Anura > Myobatrachidae > Crinia > Crinia signifera. The sequence goes on from NC_139221.1 coordinate 271,650,623, forward strand.
TTTCCGAGCCTGTACAATTATAGGAATCTGGATATTTCCATTGGCCTCGGCCAATAGCACTTGCATAGGTGTATATCCAGGATATGCTTTCTCAATCAGTCTCCCTAGTTCTATTGGGAAACCATCATCCTTCCTTAACCACATAGACAGATGCCCTAGTTGGGTAGCATAATAGTATAATTTAATATTTGGCACTGCCAATCCTCCTTCCCGCCGTGTTCTAGTCAATACAGACCATTTAACTCTCGGAGTTTTACTTCTCCAAATAAAAGAAGAGAGTATGCCATTTATTCTACAAAAAACTTCGTCAGTTAGATATAATGGGGACTGTTGAAACACGTATAATAATTTGGGCAGTACACACATCTTTATCAGGTTGACTCTTCCAATAAGTGTCAGGGGTAATTTTTGCCAGCTTCTACATTTACTTCTAATTTCCCCAATAATTGGCTCTACATTATCCCTAGCATATTTTCTTGAGTCAGCGGTAACCACTATCCCCAAGTATCTAAAAGATTCAACTAGGGGCGGGAAATGGTCTGGGAGACTCTCCTTTCTCACTTCCTGTCCAACGGCTAATAGATGAGATTTATTAAGGTTTATTGTTAATCCCGAGAAGTTACCATATTCCTGTATAGTTGCTAATACTTTACCCAAATCACGCTGATAGTTAGTAATTCCCACTAATAGATCATCTGCGTATAATGATATAATGTTATGGCCCGTATTCTCCAGCAGAGCTCTAATTCTACAAGCCAAAGGCTCCATTGCCAGCGCAAAAAGGTAGGGGGATAGGGGACACCCTTGTCTGGTTCCTCGAGATAGCTGAAAGGGATCTGATATATAACCATTAACCATTATTCTTGCGGTAGGGGACTGATATAACATAAACACTCTCTCAATGAAGCTGGGCCCAAAACCAAAAGCCATAAGAGTTTGACGCAAATAAGGCCACTCAACCGAGTCGAAGGCCTTATTTGCGTCAAACGATGCAATCATCGCACCGTTGCCCAGAGATAGTTCTGTTTGGATATAAGAGAATAATTTGCGAAGATTTACCGCAGTGGATTTCCCGGACATAAAGCCGGTTTGATCCGGGTGTACAACCTCATGAATCACTTTCCCTAACCTTATAGCCAATATCTTGGCATATACCTTCGCATCTACCGATATCAGCGATATTGGTCTATAGGAATCTACTTTAGTTAGGTCCTTGCCTGCTTTTGGAATCAATGTAACAATGGCTTCTTTCATTGAGTCAGAGAGTCTCCCCTCCATTTCCATACTCTTAAAGGCCCACAACATATGCTTGGCAATATTTTTCCCAAACACTTTAAATATCTCACTCGGAAGACCATCTACCCCTGATGCCTTTCCATTGGCCATGGAGTTAATGGCATACTCAACTTCTTCTATGGTGAACGGGGCTTCTAATATATTCCTTGCATCCTGAGATAACTCTGGCATTAGAGTGGCATTCAAGAAGGATGGAATTTCTCCCTCCTCCTTTCCCAATCTAGATCTATATACATCTGAAAAATGATTCACAAATACCTTGGCAATATCTGGAGCTGTATTTAATATTTCCCCATTCTGCCCATATATTTTGAGTATTATATTTGACTGGGATTCTGCCTTTACTAGATATGACATATATTTTCCGGCCCTGTCACTATTCATATATATTCGATTGTACCCTTTTAATATTCTAAAATTGGCCATAGTCTGGAGGTGCTCTAGCCATTTTTGTTGTTCACTAATCCAATTTATTCTAGTAGTTTCTGAAGCCTCTCTCAAGTATCTTTGTTCCGCCTCAACCATCATAGCCTCCAGTTCATTGGCCTTTTCCTGACATCTCCTTTTTTCTCCAGCTATCTCCTTCATTAGAATACCCCTGAAATACGCTTTAAATGATTCCCAGACGAGCGAACTTTTAGCTGATTCCACGTTATGCCCAAAAAAACCCTCAATCTCTGTCCTAATTCCCTCAGTTCTATCTAATTTAGAGGCCCAGGAGGGATGGAGCCGCCAGTATGAAAATCCTCTCTGAGGTGTAAGATCTAATTTCAAGGTTAAAGGAGAATGATCAGATATCCCCCTAGCTTCATATTCAATTGCCACTACAAATTTAGTAAGTTCGGGAGATATTAAAATTAAATCTATTCTAGAGAAAGACCTGCTAGCAACAGAATAGCACGAGTATTGCTGGGCGTTGGGATGCTTTTCTCGCCAGATGTCTCGCCATCCCAACTGTCTGACGAAATCAGCAAATCCACTTCCCTTATTTATTACTGATCCCGACATACTCATTCTATCCACCATTGCATCCAGCACATTATTGAAGTCTCCCAAACATATTATATATGCATCTCCTTTCCCTATAATAAACTCCACAGCCTTTCTTAACACCTCATATGAAAATGGTGGGGGAATGTATATCGCAATAATACAGCACCTAACAGAGCAGATTGTTCCTTCTATAAATATATATCTACCATAGGCATCCACTTGAATAGAGATACATTCGAATCCAATACCTTTTTTAATAAGTACCGACACACCCCTAGAGGAGGATGAGAACTGGGAATGGTAGGATCGTTCTATCCATGGCCTTTGCAGCGCCTTGCATTTGTCCCCATATAGATGTGTCTCTTGGAGACAGATAATATCAGCCCCGCTTTTTTTACAATAATTCATGACCAGGGATCTCTTAACTTTCTCATTAAGTCCCCGCACGTTCCATGTAACCAATCTCACCATTTCCAGATTCTGCTTCCCCCATCTATCTCACCGCCATCCATTAAAGTGGGACCATACATCATCAGCCAAGGATTGTTACAAAAACTTCTTACAGACAATTTACCATATATACATTTCATATTCCCTTCCCCCTCCCCCCACCCTGTATAACCTATCCCTTTAGGCATACCTACCCCAACCCTACCATCCACCCCACATCCACCATTATTCCCATACATCGGGGTCAAGTTACTTTTAGTCACACCTTTTACTGACGTGCTCAGCTCCCCATATTACATTATACACGTGGTACCATCTACTAATATCCAACAGCCGGCCTGATTTCACAGACCAACTTTATATACTTTTATATTACCCACGCATGAAGAAACTAAAGAATCAACCCCTCCCCCTCCCTTTCCCCCCCGCACATTACCTCACCCCATTTTACCTCTAATATATATTACCTGACAGGAAGTTACTGATCCTATAACTTTAGCGAAGATCTTATACCTTAAGAACTCTCTGGCATTAACTGTTTACCCCCTGGATACACTTTATCAAGCCACCCCGCTGCTTCCTCAGGGGAAAGAAAAAATCTTGTCTGATCATTTACTATTACCCTTAATTTGGCAGGATATTGCATCGAATATCTCAATTTTAGCTCCTGGAGCCTTAATTTGACCTCTCTGAATCTCATTCTTTCCTTTTGTATGACATATGGGAGGTCTGGGAACAATGATACTTTATGTCCATTGTAGCTTAAGTCTTCCTTGTATCTGGCAAGTTTCAGCAAGTTGTCCCGATCACGATAGTGCAATAGCTTCAAAATTAAGGTACGGGGTGGGCTCCCAGGAATTGGTGACTTAGCTGGAATCCGGTGTGCACGCTCTACCGCAAAAAAGGGGGACAAGGCCTCTTTCCCAAACATTTGGCAAAGCCATTCCTCAGTGAATTTTTCAGGATTAGGCCCCTCCACCCGTTCCTCAAGCCCCACCACCCGTATGTTCTTTCTCCTTAACCTCCCTTCCATGTCCACAACCTTATTTTGTAGGTCAACAATTTTCCCTGAGGCGGACTGCACTTGCTTCTGCAGGGGGATTATCATGTCCTCCAAGCTTGATATTCGGTTCTCTACTTCCAGGACACGGTCCCTAATTTTCTGAGCATCCTCTCTCAGAAGAGAAATATCTATCTGAACTTTCTCAATCTGTCCAGATAGCCGGGACTCACAAGAGCTGACAGCATTCAACACCTGCTGCAGAGTTACTTCATTTTGCGGTGATGTACCCCCGCTTTTCACCGGGGTTGTATGCGGTGTATTAGCTGTAGATCCACTCGCGCTTTGGGCTTGAGTACGTGCGTATTTTTCTAGCCGCGTCGCGGCTGAACTTTGGCCAGTTTTCCCCATTGTCAAAAGAGGTGTTTGTACAAACTTATTGTGTGAGGTGGGATATCTAGAAGCTTTAGGCAGAGCAGCTTTGCCTGATCTCTGGGGGTTACCACTCGGCCACTCCGTTTGGGGATACTCCCAGAGTTATTTCAGCGAGTTCTCTCCCGGGCACTTAGATTATACTGTCAGTATACAACTTTTTACCCGTGTTGTGTAGGGTGATAAATAGGGAAAGGTCATGCGGGTACTGTATCCCCAAAATAGTTCAGTCCTTGTGTATATTTTTATATTGCGTTTACCATCAAGCCATTATAGCGCATAGAAGTACCTCCATCAGTCGTGCAGATATTCGCAGCCAGATGGTCACTCCTCTTCTCAATACTCTCCACTCCAACAGGACGCACCGGCCCTGTTTCTGGATCTCAGATCAGATCTCTGTGTCGCTGGATCTAAGCTCCGCACATCATCGCCAGAACGTGGGTAGTGTATCGGATGTACTCGCCGGTACCTGGGTCTCCCCGCCAGCTCCACACTCTCTCTCACCGGCACTTCCGTGCTGCTTCTAGCGCGCTGTATCTGCGCTCGCTCTCCGATGCAGGTAGTAGCGCCGCTTATAGCTGCTGGCTGCCGCTCACCAATGATACTGCCGCTCTGGTAATAGGGCTCGCTGTTTCACCTCCGGGCTTCTGTGCGTTCTCCAACCGAGAACGCCACACATCAGCGGGTAAGGGCTAAACGGCGGGAGAGGGAGAGACGCTGGGGAGCTGAATCTCTCCTACCTCACACACTCACGCACGCCGCCGTGACTCCGCCCCCCCTGTTCTCAGTTAATTAGTAGGGACGTGCCTATGGGTTCCAATAGAATTGATTGGTATATATAAAGAATCCTTAGGGACTTTATTCTTTTTGTTCTCTTTTCCTTTTTATTCCTTTATAAAAACAATAAAACAATCTTAGACATAATATTGTGGTGTTATAAATTTTTGTATACATACTTAAAATAGATAAAAAAAAAAAAAAAAAGGAACTACATAAATGGAGAGGCTGGAGAATGAATATGTTTAAAGTGACTTGTGCTTAATGTTTCAAATGTAAACAAGATTCTTAGAGTATGCAATTAAGGTGAGGCATGGGGGTGAGGGTATTGAAGATTTTATAGGAACCATTTTAACTCGAAATCTTGGTTCAATCCACTTGGATGTAGAGTCTTTAATGTATGAATGAGTTTCATCTCAGATTTCGCTAAATTAGTTTCCACATTTCGATCCTTCCATGTGGCTACTATCTTTTTGATACCTACAAACCGTTTTATATGTTTAGTGGAACATGAGTGTATTTCTTTAAAATGATTTGAAAGATGATGAGCTTGAAAACCCCGTCTGATGTTCCTTAGGTGTTCACCTATACGAATTTTCAAAGCTCTTGTTGTACGTCCTATGTAATAAAGACCACATGAGCACTCTATGGCATATATTACGTTCGAGGTTTGACAGGTAATAAAGTCCTGTATTTTGACTTCCGTCCCATTGATGCACATGGAAGTTGTTTTAGATTCAGTGCCTGTGATCCATTTACATCCTTGGCACAGGCCACAGCGATGGAACCCCCTTGTTCTCATGATTGTCTGTCTCTCCTCAGTGAGAGTGCTTCTAACTAGGATGTCCTTTAAGTTCTTAGATTTCCTGTATATAAAGGTGGGTTTGGGGGGTAGTAATTCTTTCAATATCGGATCCTTCTGTAATATGTGCCAATTTTTTCTGAAGATACCTTCTAGTTCTTTATGGTTTTTATCAAATCTGGATATAAAGGAGAACTGATAATCCTGTTGTTGTTTCTCTTTTATTGTCTCCGGTTTTTTGCCCTCTATGAGTGTGGCCCTTTGTTTCTCGGAGACATCTCTTATGGTGTTATCGAGTGATTCTTCATTATAGCCTTTCTTAAGGAAGTTCTTCTTCATCTTCGTTATTTGTGCGGTGTATTGTGTCTGTTCGCTGCAGTTACGCCTCACTCTTAAAAATTGGCTTTTAGGGATCCCCTTTAGCCATGGTCCATAATGTTGGCTAGTGGTTGGAATATAGGTATTGACATCGGTGGGTTTGTTATAAATTTTACTGTTTATTTCATTGTTGTTAATGTATATGGTCAGGTCAAGAAAGTTTACTGTTTCTGTACTAGTATTGAATGTGAGTTCAATATTTACTTTATTGTTGTTGAGTGTAGAAATGAAACATTGTAATTCTGATTCTTCTCCTTCCCATATAATGATGACGTCATCGATATACCTCTTCCATTGGGTTAGCTCTTTTTTCCACTTATCGCTTGTATAGATGACTTCCTCTTCCCAACATGCCATGAACAAATTCGCATAAGACGGAGCAAATTTGGTACCCATTGCCGTACCTTTAATTTGAATGTAAAACTTTCCGTCAAAATAAAAATAATTATTATGTAGGATAAAAGATATCGCCTCCAGAATGAAGATTTTTCTTTGTTCTGTGTATGTAGATTTTTCTAGAAAATAAGAAACAGCTCTTAGTCCGTCTGTGTGTGCAATGCAGGTATATAGCGATGTGACGTCTCCTGTTCCTAGGATGTTTCTTGGATTCCATGATGTCTCTTTTAAAAGTCGTAGTACATCGCCTGTATCTTTCAAATATGCTAAATTCCTAGTTACTAGGGGTTGTAACAGTGTGTCTATCATTTCGGATAGATTGGATGTCATGGAGTTAGTGCCGGCGATAATTGGTCTTCCCGGGGGTTTTGAGGAATTCTTATGAACTTTAGGAAGTGTATAAATGGTAGGAGTAGTATGTTCTTCCATATTTATAAAATCAAATTCTGTGTTGTTAATGCCATTTGACAAAAGGTGTTTTTTCAATAGTGCTACCATAGCTTCCCTTATTCTGTTAGTTGGATCTGAAGTTAGTTTTTTATAAGTTTCTTTATCTCCCAATTGTCTGTGTATCTCTGAAGTGTAATCCTCTTTATTCAAGATGGCTACTCCCCCTCCTTTGTCACAAGGCTTAATGATAATTGATTTATCTTCCTTTAAACTTTTCATGGCATCACGTTCCTTCCTGGTGAGATTTTGATGAACTTTCTTTTTCTGTTGTTGTTTTGTTCCGATTTTTTCCATTTCATCGATAACAATTTTACTGAATGTGTCGATGAAATTGCCTTTTATATAAGTTGGGTAAAATTTTGATTTCTTTTTCCGCTTTTTATTATTGGTAATATTTGTTTCTGGCTCTTCATTTGTTCCGTCTATGATAGGGTTAATTGCTGTGGTTATGTTTTCTGTATTAATTTTTTCTTTTTCCTTTATTGTAAAAAATTTCTTTAGAGTTATTTTCCGTATGAATTTATGAACATCTATGAATTTTTCGAAGGTTTCCGCTGAGGATGTGGGGGCGTATTTTAAGCCTTTTTTTAGCAACGTTTCTTCTGCTTCTGTCAATTTCCTTTTGCTCAGGTTGAAGATGTTGCTACTTTCTTCCTGTTTTCTTTCTCCTTTCTCATCATTACCTTCTTCAGTTCTTGTTTCTGATTGGGTATTAAGTTCCTTTTTCTTAGTTCTAATATTGCCGCAATATTAGAACTAAGAAAAAGGAACTTAATACCCAATCAGAAACAAAAACTGAAGAAGGTAATGATGAGAAAGGAGAAAGAAAACAGGAAGAAAGTAGCAACATCTTCAACCTGAGCAAAAGGAAATTGACAGAAGCAGAAGAAACGTTGCTAAAAAAAGGCTTAAAATACGCCCCCACATCCTCAGCGGAAACCTTCGAAAAATTCATAGATGTTCATAAATTCATACGGAAAATAACTCTAAAGAAATTTTTTACAATAAAGGAAAAAGAAAAAATTAATACAGAAAACATAACCACAGCAATTAACCCTATCATAGACGGAACAAATGAAGAGCCAGAAACAAATATTACCAATAATAAAAAGCGGAAAAAGAAATCAAAATTTTACCCAACTTATATAAAAGGCAATTTCATCGACACATTCAGTAAAATTGTTATCGATGAAATGGAAAAAATCGGAACAAAACAACAACAGAAAAAGAAAGTTCATCAAAATCTCACCAGGAAGGAACGTGATGCCATGAAAAGTTTAAAGGAAGATAAATCAATTATCATTAAGCCTTGTGACAAAGGAGGGGGAGTAGCCATCTTGAATAAAGAGGATTACACTTCAGAGATACACAGACAATTGGGAGATAAAGAAACTTATAAAAAACTAACTTCAGATCCAACTAACAGAATAAGGGAAGCTATGGTAGCACTATTGAAAAAACACCTTTTGTCAAATGGCATTAACAACACAGAATTTGATTTTATAAATATGGAAGAACATACTACTCCTACCATTTATACACTTCCTAAAGTTCATAAGAATTCCTCAAAACCCCCGGGAAGACCAATTATCGCCGGCACTAACTCCATGACATCCAATCTATCCGAAATGATAGACACACTGTTACAACCCCTAGTAACTAGGAATTTAGCATATTTGAAAGATACAGGCGATGTACTACGACTTTTAAAAGAGACATCATGGAATCCAAGAAACATCCTAGGAACAGGAGACGTCACATCGCTATATACCTGCATTGCACACACAGACGGACTAAGAGCTGTTTCTTATTTTCTAGAAAAATCTACATACACAGAACAAAGAAAAATCTTCATTCTGGAGGCGATATCTTTTATCCTACATAATAATTATTTTTATTTTGACGGAAAGTTTTACATTCAAATTAAAGGTACGGCAATGGGTACCAAATTTGCTCCGTCTTATGCGAATTTGTTCATGGCATGTTGGGAAGAGGAAGTCATCTATACAAGCGATAAGTGGAAAAAAGAGCTAACCCAATGGAAGAGGTATATCGATGACGTCATCATTATATGGGAAGGAGAAGAATCAGAATTACAATGTTTCATTTCTACACTCAACAACAATAAAGTAAATATTGAACTCACATTCAATACTAGTACAGAAACAGTAAACTTTCTTGACCTGACCATATACATTAACAACAATGAAATAAACAGTAAAATTTATAACAAACCCACCGATGTCAATACCTATATTCCAACCACTAGCCAACATTATGGACCATGGCTAAAGGGGATCCCTAAAAGCCAATTTTTAAGAGTGAGGCGTAACTGCAGCGAACAGACACAATACACCGCACAAATAACGAAGATGAAGAAGAACTTCCTTAAGAAAGGCTATAATGAAGAATCACTCGATAACACCATAAGAGATGTCTCCGAGAAACAAAGGGCCACACTCATAGAGGGCAAAAAACCGGAGACAATAAAAGAGAAACAACAACAGGATTATCAGTTCTCCTTTATATCCAGATTTGATAAAAACCATAAAGAACTAGAAGGTATCTTCAGAAAAAATTGGCACATATTACAGAAGGATCCGATATTGAAAGAATTACTACCCCCCAAACCCACCTTTATATACAGGAAATCTAAGAACTTAAAGGACATCCTAGTTAGAAGCACTCTCACTGAGGAGAGACAGACAATCATGAGAACAAGGGGGTTCCATCGCTGTGGCCTGTGCCAAGGATGTAAATGGATCACAGGCACTGAATCTAAAACAACTTCCATGTGCATCAATGGGACGGAAGTCAAAATACAGGACTTTATTACCTGTCAAACCTCGAACGTAATATATGCCATAGAGTGCTCATGTGGTCTTTATTACATAGGACGTACAACAAGAGCTTTGAAAATTCGTATAGGTGAACACCTAAGGAACATCAGACGGGGTTTTCAAGCTCATCATCTTTCAAATCATTTTAAAGAAATACACTCATGTTCCACTAAACATATAAAACGGTTTGTAGGTATCAAAAAGATAGTAGCCACATGGAAGGATCGAAATGTGGAAACTAATTTAGCGAAATCTGAGATGAAACTCATTCATACATTAAAGACTCTACATCCAAGTGGATTGAACCAAGATTTCGAGTTAAAATGGTTCCTATAAAATCTTCAATACCCTCACCCCCATGCCTCACCTTAATTGCATACTCTAAGAATCTTGTTTACATTTGAAACATTAAGCACAAGTCACTTTAAACATATTCATTCTCCAGCCTCTCCATTTATGTAGTTCCTTTTTTTTTTTTTTTTATCTATTTTAAGTATGTATACAAAAATTTATAACACCACAATATTATGTCTAAGATTGTTTTATTGTTTTTATAAAGGAATAAAAAGGAAAAGAGAACAAAAAGAATAAAGTCCCTAAGGATTCTTTATATATACCAATCAATTCTATTGGAACCCATAGGCACGTCCCTACTAATTAACTGAGAACTTCCATCAAGTCTGTTTAAGAACAAGACGAGTGAACATAAACGCTATGGTTCCCATGACAACTCCAGCCTCCAGTCTAACATAGGGCGTTGAAGAAAGCCTAACCACAGTCGAGGAGGGACACATCCGGAATATGGAACGCAAGCGATGCGCTCCACACGCGTGAGGACTTTCAGAAAATATCAGAGCCGCACTTCCGGGCTATACGACGGAGACGTGGAACGCAAGCGATGCGTTCCACACGTGTAAAGACTTCCGGATAACATCAGAGCCGCACCTCCGGCTACATATTAGAGACTTTACGGACATTTAATTCAAGTTTTAAACAATGAACTAATCCCATAAGGTGGGATTTTATATAGGTAACATTATGACGCCAATGCAATAAGTTAAATGTACATAATTTTAGCTATCAAAAACGTAGCCCACCGGAAGTAGGACTGTCCGAAACCGGAAGTCCCATTAGGATAGGGTATATAATACAGTCCACTATGGTACAAGCTCCAACCTTGAAAAAGGGACATATTGTCCCGAAACATGTCGGTCTGAGAGCCTGATACCCATTTTTATACCCTGTAAGTGAGGACCAAAGGTAAGAACTGCAGAGTGTCTGATCCCTGTTACAGCTGTATCTCGTCCGGACTGAGGTACTGCTTTGTCACTGTGTCAGCCACCTCAGTAATCTGCCTCGTCCCTTCACTATTTTACATTGTGTGTTTTTTTACCAATAAACCTTTTTTGGACACCAAGACTGAAAAGATACCTTTATACGATTGGAACACACCGTGACACCGTGAGTACGGGTACGCTACCCACTTTTAGAGAAAGATACCTTTATATGTGTCATTCTACTTTTAACTATGTAAGTGAGGTATGCATCTATTTGAACCTCACCACATAATATAAAAAGAAGAGGTAACAAGCATATAGACAACAATTGTTCCTGTCTTTTTTTATATGCATTCACCGGGAGAGATATTCCATCAGCCTAAGTAACCACCGCCTGAGAAAATCAAGAAGCTCCACATCTAATAATATATAAAAAAAAGGAAGGGAAGTATTAACATTCATTCAAATATATCACTGTGGTGTCCGTACCGGGATAGCGCTACTGGGTCTATCATATTTCATATTAATTACATTCAGTCTCTTTAGGTCTTTAAAGGTTAGACCTACTGATATACCCCAGCTGCCATCCCCTAGGAGCGCCCGAGATAGAACCTAAACCCTCTTTTCCTTCAACTGTTTTCTAGGATGTTAGATCAGAAAGTGCATGATGATGTTTTATCTATACGGGCTCTCATGAAAGCTTACATGTCAAAGGAGGAATATGATGCATTGAATTCATTAGTAACATATACTGATGTCGCATCAGTGATACAGGACCTCTCAACATATAAAATAAAGCCAGCTTGCAGACATCTCAGTTTACAGAAAATTGGGTTACGACCCAACGATGTAATTCAAAAAGGAGTTTTCTTAATTTTTGTATAAAGCAGTGGAGGAAGGGTTAATCAGCAGTGAGCTCTGTGAAGCGCTAATACCTAAACACCCCATTACTCCACTGCTGTACACATTGCCTAAAATACACAAGAATGACATATTGCCCCCGGGTGCCCAATTATCTTTATTTCAGTCTGCTTCAATTTATTTGGACAGTTTGCTACAACCGTGCATTGTAAGCCACCCTAAACATATTCCTTATACCACTGTTTTTTTAAACAGATTGATTGAAATCAATGATTTACCTTCTGAAAGATTGTTGTGCAGTGTCGACATAAGAAGTCTGTATACTGTCATACCAAATTCCAAGGGTCTACATGCCACATCTAGAGTTCTTGTGAACTTCTTGCGGGTTCCCTGCATTAGCCGCGGGTTTCCCCCTGTTTGGGGGAATCCTCACCATCCTTTGACATCGAGGATTCCCCGAAATGTTAAATAGGGCTAGTGGCCGGCGAGGGGGTTGAACAGCGAGGATTGCTGGTTTTCTGCGATCCTCATTGTTTAACCCCCTCACCGGCCGTGGCGACCAGCATTGAATACCTGCCCAAGCCTTCTTTCATCCAGTGCAACTGCTTCATTGTCTCCTAGTTCTGGCTCTGGTTCCACCATTTTACATATGTCTTGTTCCTTAATCTGCCTACTACGATATAGGGATTTTTTTTTTGTAAAATGAACTATTAGAAAGAGCTCCTCAATAATAATTATATCAGTATTTCCAGTATCATACCTACAGAGGTTACAGTTATGATGAATAGGCAAATGCAGGGGGTTTATGGTTGCCTAGAAACCCCCCTCCTCTTGGCAAGTACCTTAAATTATGACAATAGCATTGGTATATAATATGATCAATAGAGCTGCCACCACATCATGCAGTGTATGGGACAGAGCAGAGCTGCTGCACATGATCAATGGTAGCAGCTTCTTCTACCACATTTACTGTGCTTATCAGTGCCCTTAAACATCACAATAGACCAGAGAGCCGCTGCCAGGAGGAAGAGACAGGAGACATACCATGAAGTGGGAGATTGTAAGCTTAGAAAGTGCAGTACTGGTTCTATTATGTTTGTGTATTTATTTATTTATTTATTTATTATATGTTTCACTTTTTTCCTGACCATTTATCTAATTTAAATGTTTGAAATAGCCTATACTATAGACCAGATGTCGTTTTACATATTAATCCTGTATTCCATTCAGTATCCAGTGTATAAAAAGAACAATTTTCAGGACTGTTACCACTCCCCCAGACTTCAATGCGCTGCAGAGTGGAAGATTTTTTGGTTACATTTGTAAACCCCCCTCTAAAAATATTGCGTTTGCCACTGTGATGGGTCTTAAAGTCTTGAGTGCTGGGTCCCAAAACTCCACAGAAGTTCAATTCTGTCTTTGACAATTTAAGGAACAGAGAAAGTTATAGCCAGGTGGTTCTCATTCTACAAGAAGGACTCTGTACTTGAATGAATATGTTTTATCAGAATTAAAGATGCTGTGTTTTGCAGGTTCATTACACCTTTACTACAGGATCTACACCCACATGTCTACCTTGGCACAGGAGGTATAAGTCAATAGAGTCTAACAGGAGACCCCTCTTCATCAGGGGCATCAAATGCCATAGCATGCTGTACGTACAACAAAGAAACCTCACCTGCCTTATCTATTGCTTACTTATATATTTGGTTACTTCAAAACTTTTTGTAATTGATTTTTTTAATCTAACAAAAGTGTAATCATGGAAGAACAAGCAAATTAGCAGCTGTAATAGAATAAGCACTTGTGTATCCTTCATCTTGGGAGACGTTGATAGGACCTTATTCTTAGCGTAAAGTATGGAATGCTAGGAACAGATAAACTCATTTAGGTACTGAACAGAAAACAGACTCCTCACTTCATCTGTTTCTTCTCCATTTCCCCATTAATGTGTGTGACCATTTTAAGAGACAAATCTACGCTGAGGTCCTTTAGACAAATGCTGCAGATGGAAATATTTGCCAGACACTGGTTTAGTTTAATGAAACAGATAAACTACGATATGTTATTATAAAACAAGGGATGAGAACGTTTTGAATTACAAAAATTACTACAGCATTTATTTATTTCACTCCAGTAAATCAATCTCGATGGAGGATTGAGTTTATGAACTGTTATTGTGTGGAGCTTATTTACATATCACGCCAGTGGATGTATCCAGCTATGTCCCCTGGAAGGCTTGGCGCCAGTACATTTTCCTCTTCAGAATCAGATGTTGTCGTTTACATGAAATAAATTAGCTTGCTCTTCTCATCAAGATTCCCTCTATTTATGCCTGCTTGATCCATGAATTCAAGAAAGATGTTTTGCATGCAAATCTAATATGTTGGAGGAAGAATACCGTTTCCCCCCCTACTTTTGGTTAGCAATTGAAAATACACCCTGAAGCAACTGTACTATCAATTCTTTATGCCCCATAATCAGTTTTTTTAACCATGTATAATAAATGAAAAAACTGATGAGATGTGCCTGCATAGACATATACAGCAAGACTGAGCACTTACTGTAGACACTGAATATAGAAACGGTACCATATAAAAGCAATGGTGACACAGACATGACTACTTAATATAGTGTTTGCAGCACAGTAGATAAAGTGATTCAATATCTTGAGGCATTAGGCCATTTCAGAGGAAAGGTACAGTGCAAATATTCTAGAGATGGTCTAAGTCTTCAAGAGAACAGTAAGGTGCGATGAGATCAGTAACTGGGGAGGTGTTGACTAGTATTAGAGTCAGATTTACACACAAACACACACACAAACACAAATACACACACTCGACAAGGTGGTGAGTTTTTACTATAAATATGAGAATAATGACTGTTTCTGAATCACAATTTTGAAACAGGCCATAGATGTCGGTTGGAACTATGTTTTGAACAAGCTGGGTTGAGGGTGAAAGGGGCGTTGACTTATACATTGTATTTTAAATTCCTGATCTTGGTCCAGCACTTACTGTGGGGTGTTCCCATCTAGGAATTTTCTGGAGCCATATAAAGAATATTTGCCATAATCTTAATTGTGAATTCACTGATGGTAGCTCATTCCTTTGAAGTTGTTGTAGATGAGTATACTCCTTGTAAGTAAAACCATAATGATAATAGTTGGAGAATTGGGTTAACTAGCCTTCCAGTATGCTTAGATCTATATAAAATGGCTCATTTGAATTTTGGTCTTAGAAAGTATTTGATTTATGATAGTACTCAATGGTCCCCAGCAATCGCAACTTTCTATTTCAAGCTACCTTACAGAAAAGGGAGACACTTACTGATTACAGAACCTTCAGCAATCCTGTTTTTTCAGGTGAGTTCTGGTACATTATTTCATAGAAAAGGAGTGCTAGTAATTAGAATAGATTTCTGTTTGGGATAGAACAGGCATTCCCTCACTGGTGAATGCAGCCACCAATTTGGCACCTTAATGCACTTGGAGGTCTCATAAAGCTCTTCTCCATACATTCGGGACGATTCTTGATAAGTAAGTTTATGCTACACAAGCCCCACAGTTCTTTAGATGCAAATACTTGAGTGATCTGGTTTATAGAAATACAGGAATAGGAATTAGTTTGAAAGAAACTGCAGTGGAGATGCTGGGATTGATCCAGCTATTCAGGATATACCATAAGGTATTAATCAGTGGAATTTAATCAGCTATTCGGAAACTGCTAAACTGACATTGGGATTGAACCTGTGAGACAGGTACTGCTAAACCGATGCTGGGATTGAGCCAGCTATTCAGCTATTCAACTATTCAGGGATTGCCACAAGGTACTGGAATTGAGTCAGCTCTTGAGGGACTGCTAGATGTAGCAGATAGTATAGGATATAACAGAGTACTCTGGAGCCCAGAAGCCTGGAGGTGGATGCTACACTGGAAGTCTTTGAGCTGTATATTCCCTGTGGAGAGATGCAGAAATGCATGCAGTAAGTCAGAAGACAACAAAGCACTGGAGACTAGTAAGTGTCCAAATACTTTATTTATACCCCTGGCTGTCTGACTATTGACTCTTGCTCTCTGCTGGAACATCCTCCGATTACCCATTGGTGGTGCAGTGATCATGTGTAGGAAGCTAAGATGGCGGCGTCCATTTCATGCTCTTTGTGGGATACTTTGGGGAACTGAGCTCAACAACTCCTGGAGTCACCAGCATGCACCCAGAAAAGGAGAAGTGGCTGGCAAGTAACATACAATGTTCTGCAGGATGGAGGGTGCTGTTGGTGGCACTTGTTAATTATCTATTTCAATTTTCACTTGTAGCTTTTTCCCTCCTCTTCGATGCCCAGCATCTCCTTACTGCCCCTATCTCTTTCCCCTACCCCTTCCATCGCTAATGCCTTACAACAGTCCTGAACTTGGGAGTACTTTGATATTCTGTCACACTTTCCTTTTATTACATTTCAAGATTCTGACATACCCAGGATTCAAACCCATTTCCATTGCAGTCAGATAATCTATTTGTGAACTATATGGCCCTGCTCAGAGAGCTAGATAATTATAACTATTTGAAGCTCACCTTATACGTCTTGAAAATGTGATCAGCATTGCAACTGTGCAGATCTATGTAGTGTGTGTCAGCAGGGGATCAGATGTGTAGTTGCACACTATATAGATCTGTTCAGTTGCAATGCTGATTATTTTTTACAAAGTACAAATAGCTTCATATAGTCAGAAATCCCATTGCTCTGATGCAGGATCAAATAGCTCAATGAGGGTGTTTATTCAGAAAGGGTTTTGTAACTGGATAACAAAGAGCCCTAAAGTTAAGTGCAAGAATGTGGCAATTTATCCCCTAGATATAAAGTACAGATAATTTAAAATGTCAGTCCCTGCACCTCCCAGGGTATTACATAAGGGTATATGCCATCTGGTAACAGCACACTGCTGCTTTGTCTGTAAATACAGTAAAATTAAAGACTACACCAAAATAAATTTTTAAGTTCACTGCTTAACGAAAATTCCAAGTTAGCAATTTTGTAGCACTTTCATTATCTGCACAGTTAAATTGATTATAGCAGTCGTTTTTATGAAAGCAGCTGAGAAAGACATTCCTCATTATCACAAATATACTATTATGCCACATGGGAATACTGTGTCTGCAACAATATAACTCTAAACTTTTGCACTGATTATTTTTCTAATTCAATTTAGTTTCATGTGGATAATTTCTTTTTTTGTACCACAGAGTGGTGCAATAAACCATTATCTTGCAAATTAAACTAGAAGTCATCGCCATTTGCGAAAAAACCTCGCCATGAAACAATGACACAGGCAAAAGAAACAAAGCACATTTTTATTTTACACAGTTCTATAAAAACAAGGTACAAGGCATGTTTTTTTCTTGTCTGTAAATGCCCCTTTAAAAACATCCGAGTTCGGCCGGCATCCCGCAACGGAACTCGGGTGGTTTTACATTCCACCCATAAACTCAATACTAGTTCCAGTAAGGTTCTAGGCCAGTGGTTCCCAAACTTTTTAAAATCATGGTGCCCCAGAGTATCAGGATTATTTTTACAGGATCCCCAGTCCAAAAATTTGTCGTTGAAAAAGTCATATAAAATATTAAGTTGAGTAAAATG
The DNA here is from genome assembly GCF_055691185.1 of Crinia signifera. Lineage (NCBI taxonomy): Eukaryota > Metazoa > Chordata > Amphibia > Anura > Myobatrachidae > Crinia > Crinia signifera. The sequence goes on from NC_139221.1 coordinate 271,668,212, forward strand.
TGTATATATCTCATATTTGTGGTAATTTATGCTGTAATGGATGGTATTCACTTCTGTTAGGTTACATTTTACCTATTACATTGGCTATAAAAAAAAAATTCATTGGTCATGGAGCACCAATCCACGGCACCCCTTCAAGTGCTTCAAGGCACCCCAGGGTGCCACGGCACACAGTTTGGGAACCACTGTTCTAGGCTATGCTTCCAACTTCAGTGCACCACACATACTGTATATACTACTATTAAATGTAGTGGTAGATTTACAAAGAAGTAGCTTGTCAAAGCCGCCTACTAATGACAGATGTGATCTAAAGCTTTTAAGCAGCAATAACAATAAGTGCTAAACCAAGCCTTTTTGGTTTTTAGCTCTAATGCTTTTTTAACCATTTATCTGGAATGGTGGCACTAGATGCAACTGCAGCCAGCTGAGCTGTCACTGACACAGTTGCATACGATGCTACCTTGCCATCTGTGTCCATACCCTTGCTATTGCCTGACTAGATGTTGACTGCATGCAGTCAAAATCTAGTCATTGCCAATGTTCACACTGGCCCACACGAATCACTCAGTACACATCGCTGGTGCATTGCGAGTGTGTAGCTTAAGCACTTTGCACAGCACAGGCTCTCCCATTGCCCTGTGTGTACAGGCAGGGCCAGATTACGGGGCAGGGGGGGAGCCCAGGGGGTCAGTACCCCTGGGCCCCCCTCTATCTAGGGGCCCCTTATGGTTAGCATGTAATTTAAAAAATATATATATATATATTTTTTAAGCTAACGGTTTTGTGCATGGGAGTGGGGAAATGCTGCAACTTCACCTATCTGCCAATGTGACAATGATTAATGGTGCTGAGCACCGGGAGCCAAAGCACACTGACTGCACAAGTGTGCAGTGCATTACTGGGAGTGGACTAAGTTCCATGAGATTTTGCACAAGAAGTCAGAGGCTGAGTGGCTTGTGCTGAGCTCTGCTTGGTGGAGCTCATCATATGCTTCTCAGGCCCATGGAGGACAGCAGCAGCAGTGGCCTCATCATGGGATGGTTTTTAATCAGAGGCAGTGCTGAACATGTCAGGGCTCCTACAGAGTAAGCTACAGAGGGACAAACACAGGCATTTCATGTGGTATTTATATATATATACCCATTGACCAAGTTTATACTGCCTTTACTGTGTATTGATAGTGTAATATTCTGGAAGGAGATGGGTTGGGTTGATATCTGCACACAAAAAATATATATATGACCCTAATTGGTACGGGTCTGATCCGCTTAATTGTAATTAATATTCTTATAGCGGGGGTGCTATCCTGTAAACTAAATATATTCAGAACAAGAAGAAAGGAGACGGGAAAGCTAGTTCCTTGGATGCACACCAGAAAATAATTAGTATAAGCCACCAATTATTGGGGGTGGTTTATGGGAGTGGATTCTCAAAAAGTGGAGTATCCCCTATAATCTTTATTCATATCCGGATATGGGATACACCACCAATAAATGCGAAATACAAGAGGTTAAAATGTATACGGACTTACAACATACATTTATACATTAAGGTGAAAAAGATTAGAAAATATAATGTGAGATAAATTAAAAATTGTAGGCAGGGGGGGCTGGGTTGAGTAGTATCAATGAGACACTGGGATTGTGTCCTCAGTCTCTAAGATTGTTCTGTAAATATATCAATATAATTCTGCCTATATTGGCTATTTTTGATATATATTGGCAGGGTATATCTCTTGGGGTTAGTGTAGGCTTATATGACCCTCTATATTTGTGGGTTCATATGATTTAGTTGTATATTGGTACACTATTATTCCCAGTTTACCTTCTCGGGCAGTATATTGGGGGATGATCGTATCCTTAATTCTCAAGTAGTGATGAGGGGATAGTTCACTTTGGTGTATATGCGGTTCTCCAATTTCACGGGAACTAGCATATGTCACCTGTACCAAATATAAATTCTAGGTACAGTGATGGAAAGGTGGTTAACCTTTTCTGTTGCTCTGCAATTATATATGGGCTTATGTACACCCCTTATACCTTTTGTTATATTGGCTTTTTTAATAGCCTATGCACACCATTATATTTATACAGTTCATTTGTAATTCGTCTTAGGCTTATTTAGTGTTGTGTACACATTTGGCCTTGTCGATCAAAATTTACAGTCAAAGAATGAAAAAGTCCTATGATGGCTTATTTAGTGATCTATAGTAATACACATTTCGCCATACAGATTAATTTGGACATATAGATGTATATTTATAGAACTTTATGATTCTGTGTCCAGAGTGTGAGTAGACGTTGGCTTGTTTAGTGTTTTATTACACAATTTGCCATTTAAATTGGTCAATTGATTCACTGGTTGTATAAGGTTTTATGTTATGGGTACATATAACAGGTGTTTACAAAGGTGTGTACAGTATTGCCGAGTTGAATTATGTGTTGTAAATGCACTTGACAGCTAGCTGGTCTTAGCTGTATTCAGAGCTCCCTCATACAATGGCTATTGAGAGATTGGATACACTTTCTATATTGCCAAATAATCTGGCATGCTGCCCGGAGGTGTGGTAGTTACACTGTTGCAGAATGTATTACTGAGCTGTGAGTAATAATTCCTCACTAGTGTTCTACTGACACCTAGTGGTATATCTAGTGCTATTATCGAGGGAGATTTCCCAAGTTCAAACTCCTGAACTTGCACTATAAGTCGGTGCTGCTCAGTCTGCACAGTAGAGATCTATGCACATATAAATACACTCCTGCTATTGGACTGATTGACTACTCAGTAGGATTAATGAAGCATATTTATAGATAATACATTATTCTTCTGCCTATATCCCCAGCCCCCTAACTGGCACTACACTGACAGTTAGGACACGTGTTTCGCAGTTTTTGCTTCTTCAAGCTAACCCTTGAAGCTTGAAGAAGCAAAAACTGCGAAACACGTGTCCTAACTGTCAGTGTAGTGCCAGTTAGGGGGCTGGGGATATAGGCAGAAGAATAATGTATTATCTATAAATATGCTTCATTAATCCTACTGAGTAGTCAATCAGTCCAATAGCAGGAGTGTATTTATATGTGCATAGATCTCTACTGTGCAGACTGAGCAGCACCGACTTATAGTGCAAGTTCAGGAGTTTGAACTTGGGAAATCTCCCTCGATAATAGCACTAGATATACCACTAGGTGTCAGTAGAACACTAGTGAGGAATTATTACTCACAGCTCAGTAATACATTCTGCAACAGTGTAACTACCACACCTCCGGGCAGCATGCCAGATTATTTGGCAATATAGAAAGTGTATCCAATCTCTCAATAGCCATTGTATGAGGGAGCTCTGAATACAGCTAAGACCAGCTAGCTGTCAAGTGCATTTACAACACATAATTCAACTCGGCAATACTGTACACACCTTTGTAAACACCTGTTATATGTACCCATAACATAAAACCTTATACAACCAGTGAATCAATTGACCAATTTAAATGGCAAATTGTGTAATAAAACACTAAACAAGCCAACGTCTACTCACACTCTGGACACAGAATCATAAAGTTCTATAAATATACATCTATATGTCCAAATTAATCTGTATGGCGAAATGTGTATTACTATAGATCACTAAATAAGCCATCATAGGACTTTTTCATTCTTTGACTGTAAATTTTGATCGACAAGGCCAAATGTGTACACAACACTAAATAAGCCTAAGACGAATTACAAATGAACTGTATAAATATAATGGTGTGCATAGGCTATTAAAAAAGCCAATATAACAAAAGGTATAAGGGGTGTACATAAGCCCATATATAATTGCAGAGCAACAGAAAAGGTTAACCACCTTTCCATCACTGTACCTAGAATTTATATTTGGTACAGGTGACATATGCTAGTTCCCGTGAAATTGGAGAACCGCATATACACCAAAGTGAACTATCCCCTCATCACTACTTGAGAATTAAGGATACGATCATCCCCCAATATACTGCCCGAGAAGGTAAACTGGGAATAATAGTGTACCAATATACAACTAAATCATATGAACCCACAAATATAGAGGGTCATATAAGCCTACACTAACCCCAAGAGATATACCCTGCCAATATATATCAAAAATAGCCAATATAGGCAGAATTATATTGATATATTTACAGAACAATCTTAGAGACTGAGGACACAATCCCAGTGTCTCATTGATACTACTCAACCCAGCCCCCCCTGCCTACAATTTTTAATTTATCTCACATTATATTTTCTAATCTTTTTCACCTTAATGTATAAATGTATGTTGTAAGTCCGTATACATTTTAACCTCTTGTATTTCGCATTTATTGGTGGTGTATCCCATATCCGGATATGAATAAAGATTATAGGGGATACTCCACTTTTTGAGAATCCACTCCCATAAACCACCCCCAATAATTGGTGGCTTATACTAATTATTTTCTGGTGTGCATCCAAGGAACTAGCTTTCCCGTCTCCTTTCTGCTTAGTGTAATATTCTCCCATGCAGTTTGCAGCCAGTAATGACATGTGGGAGGGGACCCCCTATCTGAAGTGACCCGGGCCCCCCGAAGGCTTAATCCGGCCCTGTGTACAGGGCTTTAGATTTTTTGTTTCTATGCAGAGTAAATACTGTCTACTTTATTTTTACACTGCAATTTACATTTCAGTTCCAACACACCCCACCCAAATCTAACTCTCTATGCAAAAGCAGTGCACATGGTTTTGCCCATTTTGAGAATAAATTTGTACTGCAATAGGCCCTTAATTCCCAGTTAACACTGTCCGGCTACACGATCTGCAGGATGGGTGATGGAGGGGAGTATTGCCACAAGGGGGTGGGTAATGCCACCTGGGGGATTAATCTTTTGGCACTGGGAAAGGGGGTAATGCCCCACATAAGAAAGAAAAATAGCCATTAACACTACTGGTCATTAAAATCGACACTATATGCTGCTCAAAAAAATAATATTGGTCAAATTAAGAAGATTTCACTCAATATAAATCAAGAAGTAGGGATTTGAACCAGAATTCTTGACGGTACACTATTAATTTCGAATGGTTTGAAAATGGCATAAGATGTATAAAACAGAAAATATGGTTTTCTCAATGAAAATGAGGCTGTTATTCTATTCTGTGGGGCCTAGTTACTGAAGGGGCATGGGCAAATGTGGTTGGTGTGGTCATGCCCCCTTCTTAAAAATAAAGCAATGAAAAATTGACAAATATTAGTTACATAGACACATAGAATTTGACAGCAGATAAGAACCATTTGGCCCATCTAGTCTGCCCCTTTTTTATCCTTCAGGTAATCTCAACCCTTTTTGATCCTTATTTCTTTGTAAGGATATTCATATGCTTATCCCAAGCATGTTTAAATTGTTCTACTGTTTGGGGATCAGCGGCGGGCCTGGATCCCCACTTGATCTCCAACAGGACTGGACTCAGATAATTTGTACAAGTAATATAGAGTTATCTGCACTGGCTGAAAAAAATCTTATAAAAGATAGTTTCTTTGTAAAATGTGACATATATAAAATCCTATGACAAATGATTATCACATCTATAACATATATAAAAATTAGCATAATATAGCCACTATTGTATTTTACACAGGTAAAAATACATATAATTGCATATCCTCCCCTAGGACTGGGGTTTTCCTCCAAAACGTTCATGTGCAGCAGCTAATTACCAGATCCTTTTCACAGTCCTTTTGATGTCACAAGCATGTAATTCTCTATCGGTACTTCAAGGGTTAGCACTCCCTGTTGTAGAATGAGGAGCCCTGTGGTTCTTTGAAGATCCAGAAGATTGTTTCTGCTGCAGTCTGCTGTAGATGGTAATAAGGAGTAAAGTCCCAAATCAAGTCCAGTATTTCGGGGGAACCAACATGAAGTGGTGAGTGGCAATTTAAACAGCCCAACGTGTTTCCCTGGGCAGGTATCTCCCAGCTTCCTCAGGAGCCGAGGCACATAACCTCCATCTCACCAGTATGTGCCACTATGGTCAAAGCCAGGGTCAGTGCTGGAGGCAGGAAGCTGGACCTCTCTACCTGGCAAGTGTATCCTTGTATCTTGTATCTTGTATCCTAACAACTTGTATCTTGTATCCTAACAACTTTTTTTGATTTGATCATTTCAGGGTTTTTTATTAGCTTTGTGGCGTCCAGTGTCTTTTCTCCACTCTGAGTGCATTTGATTCTATACATCTGCTAGGAATCAAATTTTGATGTTATCTGTATTTAAATTGTGTCCATAAAGTATAATACTTTCACATTCTGTTTTTTTAAGTCTAAAAAATATAAAAGAAAAAACTATAGTCATGAAATATGAAATGTATATTTGGTGTACAATAAGGGCAACATTTACTATCAAACACAAATCACCGCACTGCCAATATAGTGGCATACAATTCATGCAATGCGATTTTTCATTGTAAAGACCCGATTTTTAATTTTATAGTCACCCATGGGTGATTTCATACCCCCACTATCCAACTACGCATGGAGTTGATTTTATATAGTGTGGCGAGCGCAGCGAGCCACCGAGCATGAAGTGTGGCGAGCGGACGCAGAATACATGTAAAGTAATCCACGGCCCCTCGCGGGGCTCGCTGTGCTCACCGCGCTTCAGGCTCGGTGGCTTGCTGCGCTCGCCACACAATATAAAATCAACTCCGTTGGATAGTGGGGGTATGAAATCACCCATGGGTGACTATACAATTAAAAATCGGGTCTTTACAATGAAAAATCGCATCGCATGCCTTAAGTAGTGGCATGAGATGAAAAAATTGGGTGCCCAGATAATACACAAGTACTGTAAATTCATATACACATACAGAAGGTGGCCTATATGCAGGATTGGAGGCTCCTACACACTCATTCATGGGATCCAATAAAATAAACATTTACCTCCTGCGGTCCCCACGGGTTTCCATACAGTGAATGTCTGTCAGCACTCTTATTGGGGGATAGCTCAAACCATCCACCAGTCAGCATGCTGACAATCAATCACTGCCTGGTTGCAGGTGTGGATGAATGTAGAGAATGTTGCCTTACCAGTTCGATTATGTGACCACCACCCACCTCAGCCCATTGACCCATAGAATTTGATGGCCTTGGGTACTTTATTATTATTATTATAATTTTATTTATCTGCCTAGTGTGCCTATATGTTAAGATGGCCCTGCCTATATGTACCTACAATGTAAATTTAGACTTGGCTGTGGATTCATTGTAGTACATTTTGCTAATGAGGTGGCGATTATTACTATTGTACCTATTGTATTCTTTTTGCAATGATTTACATATAATTAACTACATGGATTTATAAAAGTGGTCCTGATAAAATTGGGTTACAATTTGATGTTTATTTAAACTTCATATACATATTATTAATAGAGACAGACATACGTAAGATAAATAATGCTATTAGCAACAGTGCATATAGAACAGGGGTGGCCAACCGGTCCGAGGTAAAGAGCCGAAAAATATCGGCAATCAAGCCAAAGAGCCGACATCATGCGCGCTGCAAAAAGGGGTGTGGTCAGGGGCGTGGTCAGGGGAGTAGTCATATGACACAAAGGGAGTGGCTACATGACAAAACTTTATGCCCCCAGTGCCAGATTTGCCCCCCACACTGCTAGGTATGCCCCCCAGTGCTACACATATATGCCCCACGGTGCCAGATATGCCCCCAGTGCCACACATATATGCCCCACGGTGCCAGATATGCCCCCAGTGCCACACATATATGCCCCACGGTGCCATACATATGCCCCCACAGTGCTAGTTATGCGCCCAGTGCCATATATACCCCCACAATGCCACACATATGCACCCACAGTGCTAGTTATGTGCCCAGTGCCAGATATGTTACCACAATGCCACACATATGCCCCCACAGTACTAGTTATGTGCCCAGTGCCAGGTATGTCCCCACAATGCCACACATATGCCCCCACAGTGCAAGTTATGTGCCCAGTGCCAGATATGTAACCACAATGCCACATATGCCCCCCACAGTGCTAGTTATGCCCCCGTGATAATTTCCCAGCAGCAGCACTCACCGTTGTTGCTGCTGCTGCCGGGCGGGGAGAGGACAGTCTGGCGTCCCCCTGCAGTCCGACTCCTGAATGTCACGGAGGGGAGGAGAGCACAGCACAGCGCACGTCTCCTTCCCCCCTCACTTCCCTGTGACTGGTCCATCCACGAATCAAAGCTTGCGGGCCGGCTCCTGATGCACAATGATGCACACTAAGGGGTAAGAGAGATGCGCAATGCGCGCACTCCTCCCCTCAAGGAGATGGATTCGGGTCGGGGAACCGGCAGCGGGGGGATGGGGACGGAGGGCAGCAGGAGCCGCACTTAGCAAGGGGGAGAGCCACATGCGGCTCGAGAGCCGCGGGTTGGCCACCCCTGATATGGAACATAATTAGCAACTAAGCTTAAAAGAAGGAGGTGTATCTTATTTGTGTTTAGTAGGCAGTAGAGGAACCACCGATGCTTTTTGTCCTAAGACTTCATCATGGGCTAATGATCATGACATTGAGCTTATATTTCTACTTATAAGATTCAACAATTAACTGTGACATCACTTCCTGCTAAATCTGTGTGTAATTTGAGGGCTTCAAAAAAGGGAACCAAGAAATACTTAAAATCCATTTTGAGTCATAAGAGTAAATATAGGGGATTATTCTGGTAAATTTGCAGCCTTACGAGTCCACCAAGCCCCGCCTTGCGAATGGTGGCCTGGCCGCCACCCATTCGCAAGGGCGATTCAGGGCCTGCGAATGGATGTTACACATCAACATCCATTCACAGCCTAGTAGTAGTACGTTTATTTATAAGGCGCCGCAAAGTGTCCGCAGCGCCGTACATAGCAAACAAAAAACAAATTACAAGGTAACGTACAGGGTGTGTTGAAAAATACAGTATAAATAGGGGTATAGCTGGTAGAACTAAAATCAGCATCAGTTCAGAAGTAGGTGTAGAAATTGTCGAGGAGACTGAAGATGAAGTAGAGGAAGGGAAGAGCAGGACAGGAGCACAGGTGAGGTAAAGAGGTAGGGTGAGTACGTGAGGAAGGAGGACCCTACTCATAAGAGTTAACATACTAAAAATAGGTGGGTGGACGAACGAAAAACAATAGGATAAGTAGGAACGGAGGCAGGATAGGAGGATCAAAAGAGGTTAGGAGGAGGGATAGGCTAGTCGAAAAAAGTGGGTTTTGAGGGAGCACTTGAAGGAGGTAAGGGAATCAGAAAGCCTGATGGGTGGCGGGAGGTTGTTGCAGTGCAGTGGGGCAGCGCGAGAGAAGTCTTGGACACGGGAGTGGGAGGAGGTGATTAGGTGAGATCCACCCACATCATTTGATGGTCGTTGACCATCGAATGATGGTGAAGGTGCACACATATAAAAGAGACTTTTGCCCAGTTTTAGAACAAATTTGTACTGCGATCATATCTGAATAAGGGTCAAAATCATGTGTACTGCAGGTGGGGCTAATATAAGTTACGTAACATGTACAGAGAGCGTTAGATGTGGGTGTTATTTTGATTCTGTGCAGGGTAAATACTGGCTGCTTTATTTTTATACTGCAATAGAGATATCAGTTTGAAGTACAAACCCCACCCAAATCTAACTCTTTCTGCACATTTTCTCCATCAGAGAGAGAATTTGCTTTTGCAAGTGAACCAGAATCAGAAAATTAGTGACTTACCATCACTATCTCCTAAGTGGCTAGCTGACACTCATAAAAAAGGGGCATGTATATTCATTTCAAATCTAGAAGTTGTGACCTCACCAATGGTGCTACACCACTCCCTTTTTGCTAATATATAGATATAAATATGTGCCTAACTCTGTATCTATATTTATCTATATCGTTTTCAAACTTGTTCTTAATTTTGTTGAAGTGCAGCAGTATTCTATAGAATACCAGCTGTCTGTTTCATTGCTTGCCTTAAGTGCAAAAGTGTGGCAAAACGTTGATAAATCAGCACTCCTGTCCACATAAAAATAACATTTCATTGTTCTAAGTGAGAAGGCTTGGAATGTTTTTCTCACACATGCATGAAAGCTTTCGTAATCCCTCACAAAAACGGAAGTTTAACTTGTTGGAAGCTGGTGAGGAGTATAACTCAAGGGAAGGATTACTAGCTCTGTGCAGTATACCCCACTCTCAGACACTAAACTAGTTAAAAGGTTGCTGGTATTTCTGGTGAACAGGATAAGGGGCATCCATAACCCCTCTTGGGAATAGCAATTCTCCTCATCCCTGAGGTGTGATAGGAAGATTTCTTATGGGCCTCATAGTCAAAAGCTTCAAGCTTTTCCTTCCATGTTACAAGTGCTGACAGTTAAAAAATATATTGGTTTCCTGTCAGCGACCCGTTGCACTATTTATTGAAATAATAACCTTAGGTGAATGTACATTGTAATATACTATAATTTACCTGGGGACCTTTGTTCACTCAATGCAAAAGTTTTTCAACCTTTAAACAATAAAAACTATTGAAAGTAAATAAAAATAAAAATGTAAGTGCTTAAAAATAATGTGTATTTGATTGTTTTTGTCTTGTCAGTTATACATATAAAGCTAAAAATAGACATTGCTAATCAATCCTTAATCTACAGATGTGAGAAATCTAAACATTAAAGGTATAACATTCTTCATTTAATAAAGCTAACTCGCTCTTTGCTGTTAATTGTAATCAGTGGAACAGAAATGACGACCGTTATATTCCTAGCCAACATAAAGAAACGCAGCGGAACTAACAGAAATAATGAGCCCTGGCGCTACACAAAGATATTTTTAGCCCTCTCTTTAGCTTGGCTATGTACTATGGTTTTAAATGATTTTAGCTCATTATATATGCAAAGCTACTCCTTAGGTTTTTATACCACAATAAACACACAGAATGATATGTGGCAGTGACCAGCCAGTCGTGGTACCACACGTGGACAAAATTCAATCAAATTAATTCATGGAACTTCATTTCCATGAGTTGTGCTGGTATTTTGAAACTCTTTATCCAGCACCGCTTTGAATACCACGGAGAAACAATTCTGTTTTCCAATTCTGGCGTCAAATCAAGCACATTTAGAAAACACAGCACAAATCTCTCACAGACAGTTAGGTAACTAAGCCACCATTTTTAAAATGGACAATATCAAGTCCAATGGTGGGTGAAGTTACACAAGATGGCTGCAGTTTTGGAAACATCTGGTAGCAATTCAGTCCAATACTCTTTCTACATTTTGAAGAACATTTAAGAAACACACGGTGATATGTGAAACATTTTTTAGAATTTTTACCGACAAAATGATGATTCTGCAAATGGCAGTTGATCTCCACTGAAAATCTGAAAAATGTTTTATCCTGGTTAATATGGGGAGAATAAAGTGTAGAGATTACAAAGCAACCCATCAGCTTCTAACTGTCATTTTTCATGCTGTTTTGGGAAAATAACCATTATAAGCTAATTGGTTTGTACTTTCTCACTCCTCACTTTATCTCTCTTCAAGATTTAAGAAATCTCCCCCAAAAGAGAGGGAAAAGTATGAGACTATTTAACTCAATCTACAAGCCATGACTTAAACTACATGTGTGGCCTTAGATGACTGTGTAGATCTTTTAGAGTGTATAGAGCTAATTGGACATTTGTAGTCAATACTCTGGGCCCAGCATTAATGTGTTGAAGCCAGGCGAATGTGATGCCTTGATTGTATTTATTTAAGTGGAGGGTAGACAGTTCTGTCACTTTTTTTTTTTAATAACTATGCAACTAAATAGTTTTTTAATACCGAAACATATATTCTAAATAAAGATACCCAAGTACAAAATTAGCTATGTATTAACATTAAACTGTGTGTGTGTGTGTGTGTGGGGGGGGGGGGGGACCTAAAATATATTCTAATTAAGTATACAAAATCAAGTCAATCTGAACTCATCCTATCTATCTATCTATCTATCTATCTATCTATCTATCTATCTATCTATACAGTTTTCTGGAAAACATCAAGACATTAATGGTGCGTTTATAATTCAGCATGTACATTACTTTGGTGACACACAAAGTAGCCATTATATCTAAAAAATTCTGTTCAGATTATGGCAGGAACAAAATCAGATGAAAAATAGGATTTGTACGACTATATAAATAACAAAAATCTCATATACTGCATGGGATCTGCATAGTTATTAAAATCAATAAATAATAAATACCATGGGAGAAAAATGGAATTACCAGCGGCAGTGTCTCCAAGACATTGCAAAAACCTAAAGCATTAACCAAATAAATACAGAGAAAAAATACAGACAGATGTCTGGCATAGTTCACTTCTTCCCCTTACAGCCCTCCCAATCTATTACCATAGTAGGAAATTATTCAGTGAACTAGACATCAATTTCTAAATGGAAGGATTAATTCACTCTTCTACCAATGATCCTCGTGCTCTCATAGATTGTTGTAAACGAGGGCACCAAGTGCAGAAATAATTTACGTGTAAAGGTGCCCATACACGTTACAATTATTGTATACAATATTGTATACAATACCGCATCTCATCGCATCTCGGTTTTGTGATGAGATTAAATAAGATGAGATCCAGGGCCGGTGCCAGGTACGGCAGCGCCCCAGGTAGGGGGGGAGCACCGCGCCGCTCACCTGCTCCGGGCGGGGGGGTGTGTGATGTGGCCGCTGAGTCGGTGGGGGGGAGGAGAGTTGCGGCGGAGGAGGGCAAAAGGGAGGAGATGGGGCCGCCGCTGCCGGGGCGCTCCACAAGGGGCAGGGTGTGGGAAAGGTGCGGGCGCCGCTGCGCTCACCAGACTCCATGGGGGTTGGGGACGGTGCGGGCACCGCTACGCTCACCCGGCTCCAAGGGGGTTGGGGACGGTGCTGGCACCGCTGCACTCACGTGGCTCCAGGGGGGGTGAGGATGGTGCGGGCGCCGTTGTGGCACTACCTCTCAACTGGCTCCATTGGCTAACATTTATTATATTTATTGGCTAAATGCCGCCACGCATGCACAATGAGAATGCTGCACGTATGCAGTTACTCGATAATTGAACGGATTGTGAATTCTCTCATTAGTGATCCATGCTGAATTACGGTAGGTCCATGGTGTCAATTAAACCCATGAACTCAGTGCTGTGGAGCAGTAACACTATTACCACCTCATCAATGCTGCTAAGTAAAGCCAGCCATACATCTACAGATCGATTGTCAGATTGGGCTGCTTGGAACAAAATCCTGGGAATGGATGAGAGCAAACAGTTGACCATTTGCTTTGAAATGCTGGAAAACTGCCAAAAGCTGTCATTCAGATATTACCAGGTTTTTGTTCCAATCAGCCCGATCTGACAATCGATCTGTAGATGTATGGGCCCCATTACTTATATTAATGACTTCACCGAGTATGAGAATATACATTTTACATTTAGATGTTTGCCATATGTCATTGGTGTAATGTAATAAACTCATAATATTATATAATGTGTTCTGCAATTGCATCTTTTAGCTTTGAAGTCTGCTGATTTATTTAGAAAAGCGTGATAAAATTAATGAACAAAACATAATGGAAATGTGGGAATAAATCAGAAAAAAACAGAATACTAATTTAATTTGTGTATTTTAACAACCAGATAAAATCTATGTAATATAAACATGAACTTTTTTGAGAACTTAACTCTAGATTAATTGGCATAAGCAGCTGATACATATTGTGTAGTAAACCTCTTCCATATACAATACTATATGCTGTGTATTTTACAGCCGGTGTATTTTTAATATATTATTTTTAATTAGCTAGTTAAATACTAGCTTAGAAAGCAACATGAAGGTGAAAAATGGCATTTTCGTCTTGTTCTTCATGGACCTCAAAATGTGTCTTGATAATTTGGACAATGGGCCTTAGTCAGGACCGGTCGCAGTTTTGCCTGCGCTCATGCGTATGTGCATACGCAGGGTGCATGCACCCACAGCGAATATTCTGTTATCAGCCTTGTGAGTAACCCCCAATGTCTTTGAATGAGCGATGTGTTCAATATTCAATAATGTTTCCTAGCACGGCCATAATCGCGGGCATCGTGTACCTTAAAGTTAAGGTACACGATGCCCGCGATGGACCCGATTTCCTTTCAAATCAGGTCCATTTTGCCGGCAAAGGCGAAATCGCAGGCATCGCGTCGGTCGCGACCATTAACATTGTCCCCGACGCGGCCGACGCGATGCCCGCTATTTTTCCATAGGCTTCAATGTTAAAATAATTTTTGAAACCGGGAGCATCGCGTCGGTCTTGTGCCATTATAATGGCACAAGATGAGATGGACTTGATTAAGTCCATCTCACATAGGAAACAATGTGAAATGGGCCAATATGACCCATTTCACATTATATATGGCCCCGTCGTCACCCCACGATTGACGCGAACTCGAAGCGTGGCGAGCGCAGCGAGTCCGCGAGGGGTGGCGGTGCGCGTCCTCCGACCTTTTCATTCCCCTACTATCCACGTCGACGTGGAGTCCGAGTTGAGAATATAAAGTGTGGCAAGCGCAGCGAGCCACCGAGCCCGAAGCGTGGCGAGCGCAGCGAGGGGACGCGTATACCTGTGAAGTTATACACGTCCGCTCGCCACGCTTCAGGCTCGGTGCCTCTCTGCGCTCGCCACACTTTATATCCTCAACTCCACGCCGACTTGGATAGTAGGGGAATGAAAAGGTCAGAGGACGCGCACCGCCACCCCTCGCGGGCTCGCTGCGCTCGCCACGCTTCGGGTTGGCGTCAATCGTGGCGTGGGGTTCAGGGTGTAAAATTGGGGGTCTAGGGAATATTTTACATTGAATCCAATGTAAAATCAGGTCCCAGGGACCCTATTCACATTTGATTCAATTTAAAAATCGGGTCGGTCGCATCGCATGCGATTTGGTTGCATGCGATGCGACCGACGCGATTTTTCCGACACGACCACCCCGATGGAAATCGGTGTGGCTGTGCTAGGAAACAAGTACCAAATAAATAAATAATAATGAATAATAGTACTGAAAAGGCCAAATAATGGTGTAAGCATTAATTGCTATTCATTTCTTAATGCTAATCTCCCATTAAAAACTTTCTTTCGTAAAAGATGTCACTGGTGATCATTGCCCCATATACTCTCTCTGCTTCCAGGCACATCAGATACCCCACCCACCCTCTCTGCTGCCAGATACCCAACTGCTACACACCCTTACCCTGCTTCTAGACAACACATCTGCCACACTCCTGTCCCTGCTCTACACGCCCCATCTGGCACACACCCTTTCTCCACTTCTAGATACCCCATCTGCCACACTCTTTCCCTGCTTCTAGAGAACCCATCTGACAAACAACTGTTTCCCTGATTCCATCTGACCCATTTTTCTTACTCCCTTTCCTTGCACTATACACCCCATCTGCCATACCCTTTTTCCCTTCTTCGCATCACCCCATCTTCCACAATCATTTTCCCTACTTCTAGACACCCATCTGCCACACTCCCCTTCCTGATGCCAGATAAACCAACTGCCATACTTCAGTTCCTGATTCCAGATAACTCAACAACCACACTTCCCTTCCTGGTGTCAGATAACTCAACTGCCATAGTGCACTTCCTGATACCAGATGCCTCAACTATTAAAACTCCTTCCTGATACCAGATAACCCAAGTGTCACGCTACCCTACAGGATGCCAGATAACCCAACTGCCACACTGCACCTCCTTATTCCAATAAAGCCAACTGTCTCATGCCCCTTCCTGGTTCCAATTTACCTAACTGCCATACTTCCCTTCTTGGTACCAGATAACCCAACTGCCACTCTTCCCTTCCTGATTCCAGATAAACAAAATGCTACACTTCCCTTCCTGACTCCAGATAACTCAACAACCACACTTCCCTTCCTGGTGTCAGATAACCCAACTGCCATAGTGCACTTCCTGATACCAGATGCCTCAACTATTAAAACTCCTTCCTGATACCAGATAACCCAAGCGCCACACTACCCTACCCGATGCCAGATAACCCAACTGCCACACTGCACCGCCTTATTCCAATAATGCCAACTGTCTTATGCCCCTTCCTGATTCCATTTCACCAAACTGCCATACTTCCCTTCTTGATACCAGATAACCCAACTGCCACACTTCCCTTCCTGACTCCAGATAACTCAACAACCGCATTTCCCTTCCTGTTGTCAGATAACTCAACTACCACACTGCACTTCCTGATGCCAGATAGCCCAACTGTCCCATCCCACTCCGGATTCCATTTAACCCAACAGCCAAACTTCCCTTCTTGATACCAGATAATCCAACTAACCCAACTGCTGCTCTTCTCTTCCTAATGCTAGATAAACCAACTGCCATTTAAGAAAGCGCAGAATAGGAGCAGAGCTGCAGTACTGGTTGGCTAAAATGGCATCCATGTAACTGAAAATTACTGGGTTTTTTTTGTATAGCAAATAAAGAGCATAACACAATATTGCATTAAATAATGGTTTATCCTCAGTAGTTCTTAATCCATGATGCCAAGATGGCTATTAGAACAAGATATTTTCTCTCTTATTACATCACAAATAGACTCATTGAATAAGTGTTTTTAAAGGCGGTAAACAAAATTGGGCTCTGACTGTAAACCAATATTTCAAACACTACAATCCATAGCTTAACTGATAAATCATGGTACTAACTAATATTATAGATTCAAAGCCCATGGATCATATGAAGTCTACGTGACCATTTTTGTGGCCTGCAGAAAGTAGGATATAGTAGTTCAAAGCTGAGGATGGAATACTGCAGGTTTTTTGCATGTCCCTCATCCCTGTCCCTGCCTGCATTAAGCAGAAAAATGGAGAGGGGGCAGGGTGGAAGTCTATAAAGATTATTGACATTATACCCACACAGGGGGCCACCCGTCAAATAACAGTACGTCCTTGTCCTGTGCGACTGACCACCCAACACCATACCTGCCTGCATTACACTGCACTGGTTCTTGTTGACACTCAATCAGAGTATGGCAATGGATCAGCTGTACTCTGATCACTGCCATACTGTCATTGTATTGCCGAACTTTAGATCACAAGTAATACCTGGTTACCGAGGTTTTTATACTTTTTAAGTTTAATTTTAGCCCGATTACAGTTGTGCAATCTCAGTGGGCATAGGCACTCCATGCAGTTATAGAACCATAAAAGTTTATCGCAAAATATCTGCCTATGTTGCACAAGTGACTCGCTGCAGAATTTGTCCTTTGGCACTTGTTAATGTGTATCTGTTGCTGTGTGGGGCGCATGTATGCATGGGCACTATCTATTTTTACCACATTCCAATTAGACAGTCACTACTGTGGATGTACAGGTTAAAAATAAATTAGATTTACCCCAATTTCTCTAATACTTGAAAGTCCTTATCTATAAAACTGTTAGTCTTGGAACAAGACATTTCCATCCTATCACAATGACTCCAACAAAATCATATCTGTAATTTAATTCCATCAAACACTCATGAAAGTTATGCCTGAGAGATTGCTTGCCCTCACATCATAGCAGAGAAGAATACATTGTTTTGTCATATTTGGTCATGGAAGAACAAGACAATTTACTACTTTGTATATATATAGTATGATGGGACACCAACTGTTGCATCTAGGTCAGGAACACCTTGGTTGGTGTCAAGAACACTGGGCAGATGAAAAGGGATAGCATTGTGCATACAATTAATAAGTCAGTGCAGATGTATACGACCAACAAATAGATACATCGATCTGGCCAGAAAGGAACATTGCTTATGACAGTCTTTGGGTTCTCTCCTTGTTATCAAGAAAGACCAAACATGTCTTCTGGACCTGGTATTCATTGACTGCATGCTAACATTCAACAGAAAGGGCCATGGTACTTAACATGACAAAGACTATGAGGTCTATATACTAAGCTTTGGAGAGAGATAGTGGACTGAGATAAAGTACCAGCCACCCAGCTCCTATCTACAATATTATAGGCTATGTTCGAAAAATGACAGGAGCTGGTTGGTTAGTACTTTATCTCTCTCCAAGGCTTAAAACATAAACCCCTATGTATTTAAAGTAATACATTGGTGGATGGTTTATGAACTAGGAGATATCTCCCAACTGGACAAAGCTTTGGATATATCACAATTAACAGCTGCCATTATTTCTAAGGCTAGTTCGGAACCCTAAGGACTGCAACATGGTTGTGTAGGTTTACCTGAGTGGTAGGCGATGGTATCCTATTGTGTGGGACCTTTTTAATTATTCGTTTGAGAGAATAAATCTACATTTTACAACTGGACAATGTGGCTGCTACACCCACTTTCCAGTACTAAACCCATATTGGATTGTATTCGGAACCAACCCTCCAGGATTCCTGATTTCCATAATTTCCACAAATTCTGTAATTGGGGAACTACAGACAACAACAGCTACCGATCTTCGGGTGTTTTATTCGAAAACCAAGGAGTCATCATCATATTGTCCTTTAAGATCTTTCCAGTCGATATCAGTGATTTTTGCCAACATTGGGCCGACCACCGGGATACTCAGTGGACATTCCTTCCTGCCAACACAGCTAGGGTTAGTCAGGGCAGCCGAGAGGGGGGGGAGCGGGTACTAATTACCCGGGCCCAGGCTTGCTGGAGGGGCCCCGTAGGGGCCCTGGTCCGACCCCTCCCTTCCCCCTCCGTCCCTCCCGGGTAGCAACAGCAGCATACACTTCTACAGCATGTGTTGTGCTGACAGCAGGCTCAGCATGAGTGTCTCACTGACAGCGTGAAAGGTCATGCTGAGCCTGCCTTCAGCACAGCACATGCTGTAGATGTGTGCTGCTGCTGAGATTACAGTTTTTAGGCTTTTCTCTCACCCTCCTTTAAACATTTTGGGGCGTGGCCTAAGTGCGGGAGGTGCCCTCACCTCCCACACTTAGGCCACGCCCCAAAATTTTTACTGGGGCCCAGCATTCCTCTCGGCTGCCCTGGGGGCAGTAACTATCTCATTAACTATATCATAGTAACTATCTCATTAATATCTGTCATCCTGTCTAGGTCTAAATAGAAATGGACTCTCCACTGCTAAATTGTGGAAGTGGGTGCTTGCAGGGCCGGCGCCACCACTAGGCAGCTTTAGGCAATTGCCTGGGGCGCCGGCCACTGGAGGGCGGCATGAAGTGTGATCATCCTCACACCAGCACGCCCTGATTTACCAACAACCCCTGCACAGTTTGTGCATGTCAACGGCGCCCGCATTACCCCATCCCAGTGGCGCTGGTGCAGCAACAACAACTACCCCCCCTCCCCGGACCAGACGCTGGAGCAGGTGAGAGCCGGGTCTGCTCTGGAGCACGTCCCACCCCCCGTGGAGCAGGTGAAAGGTGCCGGCATCCGTCCCACACGCTGGAGCAGATGAACGGCGCACACCGATGCACGCACCCCCACCCTCCGTGGAGCAGCCAGCAGGTGAAAGGTGCCAGTATCCGTCCCACACACTGGAGCAGATGAACGGCGCACACTGGCGCGTGCACCCCCCACCCCGTGGAGCAATTGAGCAGCCTGGCGCCCCCCGCCTGCGGTGGACCGGGCGCTGAAGCGGGTGGGTGGTGGGTCAGCCGCACCCCCACTCCCAGGTGAGCGTCACCCACAATCTCCCCCCCCCCATTTTGCCTGGGGCGGTGAAATGGCTGGCACCGGCACTGGGTGCTTGTTGTATTATAATGTTCATTTACCTTACCATGGTCTTTTATTAAGTGTTGTTATTTTATTTCTTATTAAATGATTGTGTAAAAATCATCCAATTTATTACCTATTTTTATTGAGGACAATTTAGCTCTGCTTGTTTTGTTCTTTCTTTGGACAATATTCCTGTCTGATCTATATACAGATAATTATTGAAATGCCAGAAAGGAGAAAGTACAGGGCCATCTTTTCGTATGGGCTTAATGGGCACTTGCCCAGGGGCTCCAGGTGATAGCTAAGGATCCCCTTTTTCCAGATATACCAGAATTTTGAAAATCGGCCATGGGGAACTGGAGATATCCAACTTCAAAGCAGCAGTCCACATCCAACCTGTTAATTTTAATTCCCAGTCATATTTCTGAGGTTCTCTCTGACTTTTTTTCTGAGAGTAAATTCCAAAAGCTGGGACTCTCCCCTTTCTGTCAACACTAGCAGCTTGTCTCTACCATTTTTGTCAATGGATTGCTCTGGCTCCTGATCTCTGATCCCCAAGTTCCCAGCACCTCCTGAAAGTTGGGACTCTAGGTTTTATATTATTGAAGGCTAAGAAATCTATTTCCAGATAATGGCGATATCTGCTGTCAAACAAGCTGCCCTTCCACCGGAAAATGACGAATATTTAGCTCACTCCATTATCCAACCCTCCCCTGCGTATAAAACACCCCCTACCTCCCTGGAAGTAATTTACAAGGGATCCTTCATTCAGCTCAGTGCCCCCTTCCACACGTTAGTGTTCTCCCTCCCACCACCTGTGCAGTAAAGGAGTAATTAGCGGAAGTTACTGCTCCAGGTCCTACATGTTGAATGGAAGATAGAGCACCCCCTGCCACCCGTGAGACATCAAAGCTGCTGCTGATAGTACCACCCCGACCCCTAGGAGGGGAGAATGGGTAAGGGCATTGCTTTGCCCAGGGGCCCACACTGATCTCAAGATGGCTCTGAGAAAGTACATTTTGTTTACAGCTTATCTCATTCGTAAAAGTATAAATGTAATATAGGAAACTCTGGTTGTTCTATAGACCATACAATATCACACTATTTAGTGTTTTTCTTTACAAATATATCTGCAAAGTATGCAGTGTAAGCAGTGTCGGGCCCCTGAACTGCTGTTACCAAGCTCCTGTGTTCTGTTTACTTCTGGGGCTCCGCCCGACCGGAACTTAGGCCTAAGTCCCGGTCAGGGGGCGGAGCCCCAGAAGTAAACAGAACACCGAAGCTTGGTAACAGCGGTGCAGGGGTCCCAGAGAAGCCCTGAAGACATCAGGTGAGTATGTTTTATCTCCACAGATACCTCACTATGGATTCTATTGGAGAAGGGGACCGATCTTCTATCAAGTCAGGTGAGTTGGAATGTATGGGCTCCGTGTGTAATAAAGAAATACTTTAAGTGTGTCTGTGTGGTTTTTTTAAACTATTTCTACTGCTGGGGCACTAATAGTCCCAGTGGGCCCTTTATTGCCCCGCATGCTGGGACTTGTGGTTCTCCAAGTCCCTGCATGCAGTGCTGGCTTGCTGGGAATTTTTGTGCCACAGCAATACACAATGGTTTATTCTTTTTTTTACACTATAATCAGCTCGATGCCCACCGCCCAGGGGCATAGAGGACAGCCCGGTGCTGGTTCTTGAAATACGGGGGACCCCTACTCATTTTGTCCCCCGTATTTTGGGAACCAGGACCGGCCGTGAGCCTGGTGCTGGTTTTATAAAATCCTGGGGACCCCTATTTGTTTTGCCCCGTGATTTTATGAAACCAGGACCGGCTCTTTGAGCCCGGGGCTGCTTATGCTCAGGAGGGGGGAGCCCACGCCAATTTTTTTTTCTTTTTTATTTAACTCTTTATTTACACCAGAACCATGCACAGATCACAAACATGTCTCTAACAAATACGCCCATCAGAACCTCAAAAATGTGAATTCCATTTGCGCATGCCATTAAATAAGCGATGTCTATACTTTAGAATGGGAAAACATCTGGATGCGATAAAAATGCGACTTTTCAAATTAGAAAGTGCGAGTTATCGCACAAAATGGGATCTGCCACTCTTATATGGGATCTGCCACTCTTATAAGCTATGTGCAGGTCAATTATTATTGCCTTAAGTAGGTGCGCTTATATACATAAATAATCTTTGTAGGTCAGTGCACTTTGTGCTTTCGGTACTTGTTTCCTAGCAAGGCGCCCACGATAATTATGTTATGGCATCGTATCGATCAGATCGCATCACATCGCATGCGACCCGATCGCATGCGATGCGATCCGATCAGATTTTTAATTGTACAGCCACCCTGATGGGTGATTAATATCTTAAATGCACCCCCATTGTTAACGCCACCCTCACTATCAACACCAACCTGAAGCGTGGTGAGCGCAGCGGTACGCGTCCTACGACCTTTTCATACCCCCACTATCTACATCGGCATGGAGCTGGTTTTATATAGTGTGGCGAGCGCAGCGAGCCACTGAGCCCGAAGTGCTGCGCAATGAGCCCTGTGAGGGGACGCGCATTACTTCACATGTATTCCGCGGAGCTCGCTGCGCTCGCCACGCTTCGGGCTCGGTGGCTCACTGCGCTCGCCGCACTATCTACAATCAACTCCACACCAACGTGGATAGTGGGGGTATGAAAAGGTCAGAGGGATGCGTACCACCGCCCCTCGCGGGCTCGCTGCGCTCGCCATGCTTCAGGTTGGCATTGATAGTGGGGGTGGAGTTAACAATGGGGGTGCATTTAACATAGTAATCACCCATCAGGATGCTTGTACAATTAAAAATTGCATCGCATCGATGCGATATTTTATTGTACATTGCGGGTGTTTCGACCCGAAATTCGGGTCTCATCGCATCCCATCGCATACCTTAATTAATGATATGCGATTGCATACAATGGGCGCCGTGCTAGGAAACAAGTACCGTGCTTTCTAACATTCTTATCTGGAAAAATTATATGCATAGAGTATTCTTCCCCTGGAAAGATTATATGCATGCAGTATTTATATATGTGTACAACATTAAAGCATTTATGACAAAATAGATGCTTTGAACAAATTTTTTGTAAATATCTGCCAACTTACCCATTGTAGCAAAAATTATAAGCTAGCAAATGTATCCAGATGTGTCCTCATCAGTGGTGTCTCTATTTTTTCATGTACTTGGTGCGGTGTCTTAGGAGTGTGCATGGCAGAGCAGTGTACTGGGAAAAGGGTGACGTCTCATAGGTCAAGGTATGGCCTCGTGTGTTGGGGGTGTGGCCTTATGGCCTGTACCCCATTTTAGTCACTGCAGGGGCCCAGCGAAATGTGAGCTGCCACTGAAAAGGGCCTAGTCTTCAATGCTGGCTTGCTCCTACACATGGACAGGAGGCCGGTTTGCCCAATTTTCTTCAGAAAAAAGGATGTTTTTGATCACTGAGTTCAATTGCGGGTGTTTTCGCCCCCTTTTTAAGTCCTTTTTTTACCAATGCAGTTTTGTTTTCTTGGACAAAACTGTATCGGCGAAACTGATCATAAACTGGGCAAAAATTTCCACACTTTTGCAGAAAACACATGGGCCCTTATTCTGATCTGTGCGGAAATTCCCGCATTCTTACGGAGCGGTCCGCACGGCACGGCGTTTTGCCGCATGCGGCCATCGTCCGTAGAAACGCCCACGTGTCCTCCGCATTCGGACGGACTCACTCTTTAAGAACAGGGCGTGTTTACGGACGACATACAAAGCATGCGTGTGCGGGAGAAACACTCCGATTCGGCACGGTATTACAGAGTATTACAGAGTATGCTCGGGAATACCGCATCCGAACGGGAGCCAAGCGGTGCTACCGCCCGTAAGCGGAGTATTTACGCCAAACAACCCACTATTAAGTATCTTCTGCAAGACATCACATGACCCACTTATTCAATTACCTATCCTCATAAAAAACTGCTAATTTGAAATTGGAATAAATTAGATGCCAATATATCCTTACAAGCATGCCTAACACATGCATTGCACGCATTAACCCTTACAGCAATTGAAGCAGCAATGGTTTCAATTAAAGCACTGACAAGCGTCCTATTAGTGAGTAATGAGTAAAGGAGTAGATTCTATTGGGTTCAGGTGTTAATGGTTGTAGTCATTAGGCGTACGTTCGCCTACCGCATGAACGAGTGGTGTCCGCAAAGCAATAGTACACTTGTGGACACCGCACATTTCTGCCCTTTTTGATCGCGTGCATTCGGAGTGGTTTCCGAATGTACGCCCCCCAACATAAGTGTACTCCCCCGTGTCCGCCCATGTTTCCGCCCCGTTTTGCCCACTTTGAAACTACGCCCATGTGTCATTCCGCATGACGCCCATAATACGCCCCTATTTCCCGAATGATAGCGGTGAACAGTTTTGGACGGGATTTGGCCGAACTGGTACCGAGTCAAGGCGTGGCACATGCGCGTAGCGTTCTCCACGCATGCGCAGACGCCATAAAGACGCGATCCGTAAGTACGCGGTAAAGTCCGCGTCAATCAGAATAAGGGCCATGGTTTGGTGAGTAATTCGATGATCCATGTGGTTTTTTTTCGACGGTGTCAAATTTTTCACCCAGGCAAAAAATTGCCACTTTAACTGAATAGGTTGAGTTAAAATTTGAACTAAAAAAAAAATCGATATGTGTTAATTTTCTCCTAGGTGAAAAATATAAGACCAATGGCATATCTTCCTTAATGCAGTTCCTGGCTTCTGTAACTAAGGGGGAGTCTGCACGTAAGAGGATGACACCAGAGGCATAAATTCATCAGATTAGCCTGGAGGCAAGTTGGAATTTATTGCCCCTTCCCCGACAGCGATCGGTTGGTCATGTTAGACTCACAATTCAGCAGTCTGCAGCATGAATCAGCAACCCATCTCACAGACCAGCAGAAGTAGCATGTGCACCATTGCTTTCTGCAGCTCAGGCTGGTGGTACCAGGCAGGAACCATTCTCTCCTCTATATCATGTGTTCAAAGAGCTCCTAGGCAGAGCCAATTAACTCTGCAGCAGCAGAGGGTGCGCCACAGATCTAAATATGCAGGTGCCCCTTTAGGGCTTGGAGCCCAGAGGCAGGTGACTCCATTGCCTCTGGAAGTTATGCCTCTAGGTGACAGTTAGGTGTGGCCCGCACACTCTGCACCCTGTAATGGTGCCAATGGTCCTCATCCACATAGGTACTGATAGATACAGAGTAGGGACTTTTCCCTTAAAATATGCATTGCGGATACGGCGCACAGCTGCTCACAGTGTTCTAGAAAAGCTGTATTGTCACTTTAACCACACAGAGAATTGTTTTAAACATCCAAAGTTGCAGTTGAAGCACAATGGACCGTGGCCTGTGAAAAAGACCCTGCATCATAGCCAATCTTATACAGATTCAGACTCATTCGCTGTACAAATGTCACATATCAAATTGATGAATGTAATGTAGCAAAGTCGTTTTAATTCTTCGAGTTGTTTTACTTTTGAGACTAGATGCACATTTTTAAGCAAACAAGATGCAAGTAGAATGACACAGGACCAGTACATGTTAACTATGTATAAATTATAAGTCACAGTAATAAAAGCACAGTTACATAAGAGAACGTTTGGATTTTTTTCTAAGAGAAAATGCTTTGCTGTTGACAACCAGATATTTTACTTTTATGCCATTTTAGCTAATCATGATGTTTGCCCTGTCTCAGATTGGAGATGCTAAAAAGATTCACAACGAGGAAGATTAGGTTAATAAAAAGTGGAAAGGCCTGATTCAGATGTGGTTGGAGATGCTATCGTTGCTGCTTACATAGAAACCGCAGCGATAGTACTGACATGGCAATGCGACTGAGGGCATCACGCCTCCTGCTGCAATACTGGTCTGAACAGCATCCTAGGATGCAATATCCCATCATCTCCAGCACCATCAGCTGGTGGCAGGACCCATGAGGCCATGCAGGAGCTACCGAAATGCCAGGAAATTAGAAATCATGGCCTTATCCCTCACCCCAATGGTGGCAACAAGCCTTAACCTTGAGAAATGAAGGTCATTGACACCTCCTCTCCACTCTCCAAATGGCAGCAGACTGTCAATTACTGACAGTCTGCTGCCATCCTGCTGTGTCACACAACCCTTCCGCACACGTGTAGAACGGGTCCTGTGTGTGCACAAAGTACTGACTATCGATTGTTTGCTGTGCAGAACTGCACTCCTTTCAACATCGGAATCAGGCTGTACAATCCTCTGACAGTAAATTATTACATAAAGCAAATATATTAAATTGAGCTATGATACCAGCAACCATGGAAACATTTATAAAGTTATGCAAAGTTTCTAAGTCACTTGTTTAGTGTATTTAACACAAAGACAGTTGGAGAACACAGCAGCCATATTGAATTGTATGATAAACTGAAGCAAGACAATAAATAGTGATAGCAGTTAAAAGTTCTTATAGTGGGTACACACGGTGCTATTTTGCTTGTGATTTGATCCTGATTCGATTGGGATTGAATGTTACGCAAAATGCTTTTGATTTGGCTATGTAGTACAGATCTGTACTATATAGTCTTTCCTGCCAAGACTATTTTTCTATTAGCTTTACACTATACGGGAGTGCGCATTGGGATCGAATCTGAATCAAATGTAGAAAAATCATTCGATGCCCATTCGATTTTACTTCTATAAGCAAAATCGAATAGAAAAATAGTGCATATCTCATCGTGTGTACCCTCTATTAAACAAAAGTAATTGCCATAACATTGTATGAAAAATGGTCATTAACTAAAATGTATATATTTTATGGTTTTCTAAGAGAGTTTCTCATACATACAGTATGTACGTTGTGGATGTACATGCAGATTTGAAGGTGAATCACTGTATGTGTGTCTCAAACTGTGTGTGCAAAAGAACTGTATAGAGTTTATTTATTTATTTCTTGACAGTTTCTTACATAGCGCAGCAGATTCCATTGTGCTTTACAATAGAGTTGTACATATCTGTATGCAGTTTCCTCTATGTGTTTGCTGGCCATGTCTATAAGTCATCATCATGAGTGTAGTTTAAAGGCAGTACGGATGGTGTAATGGTTAGCATTACTGCCCCACAGCGCTGAGGTTATGGGTTCGATTCCCACCATGGCCCTAACTGTGTGGAGTTTGTATATTCTCTCCGTACTTGTGTGGGTTTTCCTCCAAAAATATACTGGTAGGCTAATTGGCTCCCAACAAATTAACCATAGAATGTCTGTGTGTGCATGTATATGTGGTAGGGAATATATATTATAAACTCCACTGGGGCAGGGATCTTATAATCTATGTAGAGCAAAATATGTGTGTGCTATATAAGAAACCATTAATAAATTAATGTAGACAATTATTGTATATCAGGTGCACGAGATGTCTGTGGAAATAGACACATTTTCATCCAGATCTGCAGTTTACCCATATGTTGTTGTTTTTTTGTAAATCAAAGACTTTACAGATGGTGATTTTCCGCCCAGTGATCTTCCCCAACATCGTTGTCTATACACACTGGGCAAAATCCACCAGTGTGTACGGACCTTCAGACAGCAAGAGCTCTACATTTTGCATGCAGGTAAAGAAAGAAAACTGATACCCCCTAGCCTACAGGTTTAATTACAATTGAACCTAATTTCCATGCACCCTGGGAGGTTGAATCTCTACCACTGCCCTTGTTACAGCCCTGAAATAGGTTGCAGAAGACTATAAGCCATTATTATTCACTTGTTCATAGATGAGCATAAATTGCTATAACTAATATTGGATATAGTAAAATGAAGACAAATCAGGCCAGTAACTTACTACGGCTAGGTGAAAATTAGCAGATGATGTTTATAACAGATATATGTAATATTCTACGCCTAGAACAGAGGAACATTTGCGCTAATAAACTCATAAATGATATACTACTAAAGAGATCAAAGAAGGAAAATAATATACTGTAGGAATAGT
This sequence comes from Crinia signifera, assembly GCF_055691185.1. Taxonomy (NCBI): domain Eukaryota; kingdom Metazoa; phylum Chordata; class Amphibia; order Anura; family Myobatrachidae; genus Crinia; species Crinia signifera. Next base: position 271,695,922 of record NC_139221.1, read on the forward strand.
AGATAGCAAGCTGAATAATAGTATTTACTGCCAAGCTGCTGCCACCAGTACTAAACAATGGTGGTATGAAATGAATAAAGAATTAAATAACTGCATAAAATCCCAACATAGATTTAATGTTGTATAAGTTACATCTTAAATATAGTATATAGCGCTAGGTGCATGTCCGCATGAGGTAAGAAGAAAAAAGATCCAAAGGCAGCCTTTCTTAATAACGAATAAGAATCCAGAAGTTCTAGTATTACAATGAATAAGCCTTAGACATAAGACCATTTTGGTGGTGCTCTATCAGTAGAGATAGCTGAGAACAAATGAAAACAATCGAAATATCAATCATTTCCAACTGACAAAACAGTCTGCCATTGACCACTACATGACCAAGGTGATCAGCTGACCACTAATGAATCTCAAAGGTTTTTACTGCTAGACAGTAGAATCTGCCCAATTTGACCATCTCTAATACCCCTATCACATTGCAGCTTTAACACGGTATATTGCTCTTTTTTTACCGTTTTAAAACGGGAACAGCTGCAGTGTGAAAGCTCCATTGTTAATTTACAGGTTACAGAATACAGGTATTTTGAAACATGTTAAAAGCAGGATCCTACACGTTTCTGAATGGTATTTGCTACAAATGATAACCACACAAGGGTGATAGGTTATCTCCCTGCATGATCCCCGCCCAAAAGCAGGAAATAAACATTTAAAATGACACTGTATGGCTTTCTAAGGGTGAAATGGGTTGAATCTGAAAGGTACAAAAACGCTATTGAAACAGCAATATACCGTTTACAACATGCAATATGAAAGGGGTTTAACTGGCTTTTGACCCGTTTTAAGACACGTTTACAAAAACAGGTTGAAAGCAGGTTTGCAATGTGAAACCAGTATAAATGTGGCCACAGTAGATACACCTCCATTAAACTGATAGCATGGTTCTTAAAGTGCATGAATACCATTGGATGTGACCTAATTAATATGTATAATATGAGGGTGTTAACTCCTTTGGATCAAAACAGCTAGAATTAGGAAAGGACGATTTTGACAGACTTGTGTCTTTTTTCAGCAGCTCTAGGATCCTGAGTTCAAATCCTTTACTGTGGAGTTTGTATATTTTCCTCGTGGTTGTGTGAGTGTCCTACCACAATCCACAAATATACTGGTAGGTTAATTGTCTCCAAGCAAATATTAACCCAAGTGTGTGCATATACATTTGTTTAGGGCAGACTAGATGGGCCAAGCGGCCAAGCGGTTCTCCAATGCTGTCACAATTCTATGATTCTATGAGATAGAGACTCCAGATGACCTTTCTCCTTGCTACTACAACTTAATCAATAAATAATTTTTTTCCTTGGTTGTCAATCTAATTTAATGCCAATTTTACAAAACAAATTTATGTACAAGGGTCGACTTATTATGTCTATTCAGTAACTTTGCTCCTCCCCCTACAGTGAAAACACTCCCCCACATCCTCAGACACACACAAAGAACCTAAGGAGCACAGAAAGTGATCTATAGTCTATAAACGCAAACTAAAGTATAGTACATGCAACATTTTTGAATAGTATTTTTATGGTGAAAAAGCATGTGTGTAGCCCATAGGATACGGGTTATATATAAGGGTGCCTGAATATTAGTGGTTATTTATTCAGTACATATCACAAGTACAATGACTGGATTAAATAATTCAATAAATTGAATTTCTAGATCCATGTTTCTGTTTGGAATATTGGAAATGACTGACACATTTTATTGAAAATGTATATATAAAGCTGGTAAAATGTTTAGTGCTGTATAAAATAAATAATAATAATTAGTTATCATGGTAACATGATTTTTTTATACAACTCATTTAAAAAATATATATATTATGACTGATTATAGATACAGTATACTCTTAGTTTCACAAATAATATTTTTTCCTTAACTGCATTTCATTTTTATCATGAGTTGTTTGCTGTTTATCTTTTTATATTGCACTGTTTATCCTTCCAAAATCTGTAGAACATTCTACTGTAGCTATGTTTATGTACCCTGTACTAGTTCTCGATTATGTCCTCTCTACTAGTCCTTTATTATGTACCCTCTACTAGTCCTCTATTGTATTCAACTGTAAGTCACTGTTTTGCTTATTTTTTTATGTACTCTGTAATTAGGCGCTGCAGAGCCCTTTTGACGCCATATAAATAAAGGAGAATAATAATAAAAATAAAAATAATAATAATACTGTATATTATATAAAAATTATATATATATATATATATTCATATATATATATATATATATATATATATATATATATATACTATGACTTGGGACATCAGATATATATGTGCATATATATATGTGTGTGTGTGTGTGTGTGTGTGTGTGTGTGTCCTATGGTTAAAGTATTTTAAACAAGATTATACAATGTTTTTATTACATATAAGATAAAAAAATGTGGGGAAAATTCTATTTGAATTCCATTTTATGTTTAGCTTTTGTTTTTTTTAAGAAGCACTAAGTACAGTAGCCATGCATATTTTACATTACAGTTTATATGACCATAATACAGATGTATATACAAAAACAAGTAATTATTTATTAAACTTTATTCATATTGTGTCAGCAATTTCCATTGTGCATTACAATTGAATCCCATTTTTTTTTACAAAAAATTATGTTATACTGTCGTTATTCCAGGTTATTAGATTTTTTCTTTAAACATAACAAAACAGCGAGGATAACCTGTCGTCTTTAGAGTTCCAAAGTAAGGTTTTTTGAAAACTTGTGGTTGTCATGGAAACAATGGTAGTAACAAGTTAAAATATATCTGTACTTATCTGATTTTAATTTAAATCCCCCAGTCATTTACATTACCTGGCAATAACCAAGCCATTTTTATTAGTTCAATACAGTAGCTGTGTGAGATAGTCCTTTTAATCAAATCTAATTCATCACATATTTAATGCAAATCGTCATTAATAGTCACTATTCAAATCTGGTCACAGAATTCAAAATTGGAATTATCTTCTACCTTTATTTACTAAAAATATACTTAGAACTACTTTATTTGATGGGAAATAGTGATCCTTTTTTTTATTTATTTTTTAATCTGCAAGAATTTTTAACCAGATATATTAATCGAATAATCAGATGTACTATTTATGAGATCAAAATTGAAGAAGCTCTTGTGGATAAGGTATCTAGACGTCACTGGTTACAATATCTAACCTAAGAGTGGACCAAATTAAGCTGCAGCTACACATATAAGCAAGATAGTTCATTGATAATATAATGTAGCGAAATCAGTGAATTTGGTTACTTTCGTTCTAGTGCTTATGCGGAAAAGAATTTGAGAAAAGAATTTATAGATATAGCCAAAAGATTAGAAAAAGGTCTGAATATTGGCTTCGCCAAATTACTGAAAGTACAAAGTAACAGTGTTCTGCTGAAACACCGACATAAAAGGACATAAAAAGTTAAAACATTATTTACAAAGGTTTAATATAATCAAAACATAAACAAATAAAAATAAATTAAAAAACAAACAAAAACAAATAAAAAATGATAGGCTAATATATTAAATGAATACCAATGTTCTCAAATGATGGGTGTATGAAGCATTTAAAAGCATTTGCTATATACCAGGATTATCTAAACACCTATCACTTTCCATTAAAATCTTTCCACATAACAATAATCCACTAATTGGCCCTTATTGCGTTCCCTGTGTTCAGCAATATTTAGCGTTTATTCAAAGATCACTTTTCTAGTTTCAATAGTTTCTACGAAATCCCGAACAATGACTTGGGGTGAGCAAAATCCTTAAATCTATGCACCGTGCCAAATATGTAATATACCATAAAGTATATAAATGATTTATAAAGCCATCAATTGCGATCTGTTTAAAAGCATATACAAAATAAATATCCCAAATAAGTGAATCTTTAGAAAATAAGGCATGTAACTAGTAAAATAAACACTGTCTTGCACTGCCATCAAAAAACCAATAAGATTCCAGAAAGCAGCCTAAAACAATGGCGGTTATGTGTCATTGTTATGACTTAGCGTCTGCTGCAAATGTGAAAATATCCTTACATGACCTTTTAGCTTTGTCTATGTAACCCGTTCTAGTAAAAACATTACAGGATGAAACGTGACTTCTGCATTATACTGATCCAACAACTCTTGGTCTTCATACAACGCTATTATAGTAACCACAATTAGATATATTAACAAACAAAAAAAGTAGGACTGTACTATACACCAGGTTACTAGTCACACAGTATTATACATTATTTCACCAGCCATACTGTACTATACACCAGCTCACCAGTCACAATGTACTATACACCAGCTCACCAGTCACAATGTACTATACACCAGCTCACCAGTCACAATGTACTATACATAATGTATCCAACCACCACGTACTATACACCAGGTGACCAATATCAGGTCACCAGCCACCGCCTACTATACTCTAGGTCCCCAGCGATCACGTTCTATACAGCAGTTTAGCCGCCACCATGTACTAAACACCAGATTACCAGCCACCACATAAACACTACATCACCAGCAACCACGCACAATACACCAGGTCACCAGCTACCATGTACTTTGCACTACATCACTAGCTCCCCCTCCACACAGACAAACACGTACTTTACACCAGGTCCCCAGGTACCACTTACAGTACTATACAGCAGGTAACCGCCATGTACTACATACCAGGTCACCAACTACCATTTACTACACATCAGGTCACCAGCCACCAACTACTACACACCAGGTCACCAGCCACTATTTACTACACACCAGGTCACCAGCCACCATGTACTACTCACCAGGTCTTCATCCACCATGTACTACACACCAGGTCACCAACCACCAACTACTAGACACCAGGTCACCAGCCACCATGTACTACACACCAGGTTACCAGCCCCCATGTACTACACACCAGGCCAGCAGCACCCATGTATTTCACACCAGTTCACCAGCCCCCATGTACTACACACCAGGTCCCCAGCCCCCATGTACTACACACCAGGTCACCAGTCACCATGTGCTACACACCAGGTCACCAGTCACCATGTGCTACACACCAGTTCACCAGCCCCCATGTACTACACACCAGTTCACAAACCACCATCTACCACACACCAGGTCATCACCCACCATGTACTACAAACCAGGTCACCAACCACCATGTACTACACACCAGGTCACCAACCACCATGTACTAGACACCAGGTCACCAACCACCATGTACTACACACCAGGTCACCAGCCACCATGTACTAGACACCAGGTCACCAACCACCATGTACTACACACCAGGTCACCAACCACCATGTACTACACACCAGGTCACCAACCACCATGTACTACTCACCAGGTCACCAGCCACCATGTACTAGACACCAGGTCGCCAACCACCATGTACTAAACAACAGGTTGCCAACCACCATGTACTACACACCAGGTCACCAACCACCATGTACTAGACACCAGGTCACCAACCACCATGTACTACACACCAGGCCAGTAACCACCATGTACTACACACCAGGTCACCAACCACCACGTACTACACACCGGGTTACCAGCTTTTTTATATACTTTAAAGTTGTCTTCCACACAGTTTTGTTTGTAATAAGAGACACAATAAAATGTATTGGACATAGATTATTCATGAATGCTTTCCTAGTGCAATAAATGTGTCACATGAATGCTTTATATGGACACACTGCGCTTCAAATTGCGAACATAAATTATTATTCCAGAAAATATGTGCATAATAGCCGCAATATCCAAATATGTATCATGCTTAGATTGCAGGAGGTGTTCTTGCAGTGTATGTGTCCGCCTAGCCAAGCCTGCATGGTGGATTGTGCACACTACCACTGATGTGCATCTCAGAGTACCAGCCTGCCCTATTTCTGGCCATCCTGAAGGATTAAGCACTGAGCTATTTGGGACACTTGGCGACTGTCAGGACAGCTGAAGGCTCAGCGGAAGGCTGACTGTACACATAATGATCTCATGGAAATATTGTGATGAGTCAGTGATTTTTGCTGACCCGCAAACTACTATTCGCCTTGTTAGAATGATACTGCTAGAAAATGAATATAAAACCTGGGGAAGGCTTCCCACTAGAGATGGCTACAGATAACAGATTCTGCTAGTTCTGCAAGCAGTTCAGTGGCCAGAGACTTAAATGATGAATAATGCACTGTGGCACCATGGGTACCATGGATGCTGATCTCAGAGACACTTACTACAGGATACACATGCATCAGTATAAGATCAGTATTTAGAAAGAGGAAATAAATGAACAGGACACTCTCATGTATAGATTGTAATTACCCCCTATGCAACAAGTAGTGGCTGTGCTTCACTTACTTATGGCTCAGTGTCCTGCATCATCTTAGTGCTGCTTGGAAGTGGTCCCTTGGTGGCCGGCTACGTCCCCATTCCCTCCCAATGCCCTCCTCATTAGGAGATTGCATTCACACTACTGACTTTTGCTGCTATCTTCTCACACTTCTCAGCCTTGCACGGGTCACTAGCTGGGAGCAGGGCTGCACTGGGTAAGCTCCAGCAAAGCTGAGGATGGCACACACTCCATTATCACACTTCCCTGCAAAGGATTTGCAGCAGGATTCCGCAAAAAGTTTTAAGACTGACATATTGGCAACTTGTAATAACACTCAGATCGGAGCCCATAGGAAATCGCCAGACCTGTTCAGGCTGAGTGATTGGCAGGAGCCAGGCTGCTGTCCTGGGAATCCAATATGGCAATCATAGGGGCACAACTTGTACTAGGGAAGCTATTATAATACAGATACACAGCCTGCACTATGGTTGTACATCTATTAACATAAAGGACGTTTCCTTATAAGTTACAGTACTTTTGCCTTTTCCCAAGTATGCCAGTGCTGAGGTTAATATGGAAATTCAGGTGCAGCACTGGTGCATGCTAGGACTTCCACAGCAGCTGGTGAGCAACAGGTGGTCCACATTATCTATCTATCTATCTATCTATCTATCTATCTATCTATCTACCTATCTATCTACCTATAAATTATCTATATATCTATCTATCTACCTATAAATTATCTATCTATCTATCTATCTATCTATCTACCTATAAATTATCTATCTATCTATCTATTTATCAAAAATATATTTATCTATTTATCAATTAACTATCTATCAATGATCTATCTATATAGCTATCAATTATCTATTTACCTATCAATTATTTATCTATCGATTTATCTATCAATCATATACCTATCTATCAATTATCTATTTATGTATCAATTATCTATTTATCTACCTATTTATCAATGATCTATCTATCTATATATTTATCTATCTATCTATCTATCAAAAACTTATCTATTTCCCTATCAATTATCTATCTATCTATCTATCTATCTATCTATCTATCTATCAATTATCTATGCACCAATTATCTATCTATCTATCTATCTATCTATCTATCTATCTATCTATCTATCTATCAATTATCTATGCACCAATTATCTATCTATCTATCTATCTATCTATCTATCTATCTATCTATCTATCTATCTATCTATCTATCTATCTATGAACACAAATAGTAACAGCAAGTTTCACTATGTGCAGAAATGAAGGGCACCAGTACGAGCTGCTAATATCCAACTTTTACTGTCAATCACTCAACTTCAAGGCTCTATGGCGCCATATACACTAGTCTTAATTAGACCAATTACACGAGTAAAATAAATGAAGTTAAAGACTGCGTAACTAATAGGTTTGTAGCTTAAAGGCAACTTTCCCCAGTTCTATGGCTGGGTAAAGGGTGGCAAAGACAGGAGATGGCAATGACAGCCAGGCTCCCCATGACCAGAGCCAACCCAGACCCCATCCCATCATTGGCATACATCTGACCTTTAATTAAAACAGACAAGTGTATTTAAAGTAGGCTGTGTTCTGCTTCCAGGCCCCCTCCTCTCCTTCCCCTTCTTTTTAATGCCTTTAATGTTTCAGAAGGTGGAAGTTGCCTTTGTGTGGCATAGGTCAGATATTGGTACTCGGCTGCAGAAGGCTTTAACGCTGTGTGAGCACACAGAAAGGCTCTACTGGAGAGCTCAAGGCGTTTGACAATCGCCATTGTTTTCATAGTGAACAGAGCCTGCATTGGCAGAAATACCAAGTTCACTATCCGAAAAGCGACCTGTATAATTACATGTGTGAGAGGGGGACAGAGAAACACAGAGAGAGGAAGAGAGTCAATAGGGGTGTCGGCTGTGAGTGTGTAGGGAGGGAGAGAGAGAGAGACAGTCGGTGGGAGAGAAAGAGAGAGACAATGGACAGTCAAAAGGGATGTCGGCTGTGAGTGTGTAGAGAGGGAGAGAGAGAGAGAGAGAGAGAGAGAGAGAGAGAGAGAGAGAGAAGAAACAGAGTAAATAGGGGTGTCGGGTGTGAGTGTGTAGGGAGGGAGAGAGACAGTCAGTGGGAAAGAGAGAGGGGGGTAGAGTCAATAGGGGTGTCGGGTGTGAGTGTGTAGAAAGGGAGAGAGACAGTCAGTGGGAGAGAGAGAGAGACAAGGGGCAAAGTCAATAGGGGTGTCGGGTGTGAGTGTGTAGGGAGGGAGAGACAGAGACAGTCAGTTGGGGAGAGAGGGGGGCAGAGTTAATAGGGGTGTCGGTGTGAGTGTGTAGGGAGGGAGAAATAGACAGTCAGTGGGGGAGAGAGGGGGGCAGAGAGAGTCAATAGGGGTGTCGGGTGTGAGTGTGTAGGGAGGGAGAGAGAGAGACAGTCAATGGGAGAGAAAAGGGGGGGGCAGAGTCAATAGGAGGGTCGGGTATGCGTGTGTAGGGAGGGAGAGAGAGACAGTCAGTGGGAGAGAGAGAGAGACAGTCAGTGGGAGAGAGCGGGGGCAGAGTCAATAGGGGGGGAGAGAGAGAGAGAGAGAGAGAGAAGGGGGGCAGAGTCAATAGGGGTGTCGTGTGTGAGTGTGTAGGCAGGGAGAAACAGCCAGTGGGGGGGGGGGGGGGGTGGAGAGAGTGGGGGCAGGGACAAATTCAATAGAGGTGTCGGGTGCAAGTGTGTAGGGAGGGAGAGACAGTCAGTGGGGGAGAGAGAGAGAGAGTGGGGACAGAGTCAATAGGGGTGTTGAGTGTGTAGGAAGGGAGAGCGAGACAGTCAGTCAATGGCGGTGGGGATAGAGAGAGGACATAGTCAATAGGGATGTGTGGGGTGATTGTGTGGGGAGGTAGAGAGAGCCAGGGAGAGAGAGAGAGAGAAAGAGAGAGAGAGAGAGAGAGAGAGAGAGAGAGAGAGAGGGGGGAGGGTCAATAGGCGTGTCGGGTGTGTGTGGGGAGGGAAAGAGTGACAGTGAGTGGGAGAGAGACACACAGAGAGAGAGAGAGAGGGGAGTCAATAGGGGTGTCTGGTGTGAGTGTCTATCAAGCACACAGTGTGTGTAACATTTATATTTTGTTATGTTTGGAATATATATATATATATATATAATATATATTACAAACGTATCAGTATACATATGTAATGTATGTGCGTGTGCGTTTCTGTACTCCCATACACCCATATATATATGTATATATCACACGCATATATTACATACATACATACATACATACATACATACATACATACACACACACAGATATATATAGTGGTGGGAGTATAGAAGTATATATGAGCTCTCATCCTCTCCTATAGTATTGGTAAATGAGATAAGGTAGACCTGCTAGAGCTGTATATGGGTAATGAGGTCCTAAATGGCCGGTTTAATTCCAGGTCGCAGCTCCTGCATGATATTCCCACATTGCAGGATAGTTTGGTAGACAGAGAAAGCCCACAGTTTATTTGAACAGCAGCAGGATTTAGGAGGAATGTAGCCTGAGCCCACTGCAAAGAACATTCAATTTGTACTTCTGAGGCAGCAAAAATAAATAACCCTGAAAGGGAAGAAAAAATCAGGAAATTGAATGTGTTTTTTTTTCTTCTGGTGAAGTTTCCCTTGAGTGGTCCCATTTTGTTGCTGTCTAGCCTTGCAGCATGTAACGTCCTAAGGCCTTCAGCTTCCTAGCATGACCCAGCTCACAGATAGCAGCTCTATACCTATGGCGACAAGGACACCTAAACAATGCATTTGTCATGTAAAACATCCGCCAGAGGAACAAAATATGTCATTTCACAGTCATTGTAATACACGAAGAAATAGGATTAGCTAAGAATATCAGCAAGGTAAGTAGGATTAATGGCTACGTGAAATAAATTGGGGAATTCTATCAGGACAGGGCATATGGCTTGTCTTTTATAGTACAAATTCCAGCCATGTTTTGTTTGCTCTACCAATATCAGCAATATACATATATATATATATATATTTCCTATAGTTATTGTAATTTGTTTTTAACACCCTAATGATTTTCAGGACTGGTACATCCACGGATCACCGGCAGAGATAGCCATTAAGCACATCACTGTTCCAACTCCTCTGCTCCCCCTGGTGGCTGATATATAATATGCTATAAGTTATTCTCAATGCACACTGAATATTTTGCCATATATGCAATAATTGGTTCTTGAAACATCCGCCGGTATTTATCAATAAACAAGAGTGGTTCAATAAATCTGTATTATGTGATTTCGAGTTTTGAAATTAGGAAATGCACCATGATAAATGTAACATTATTAAAATATGACAATAAACATGGATTATATTGCAAGTTTTATTAAAATCATATATACAGATCTGCAAGTAGATGCTTTAGTTTAGATAATACAATATAAAGTCGTTTTATCAAATGATGTGTTCTATCATTACATTTTACTTAACACACGGTGCTATAGTTTACAAACTAACTTATAATACTGTATTTTTCCAAATATTAAAATCCAGGAGAAAAGTATAAACTTCGTGTCCCAAAGTTACACAAACATACACACACTAAGACGCAAACAATCTAACACACACATATCACTATAACACACAAACATACCTAAATACAATGAAAGACATGCACACGCCTAAATAGT